>NW_020455533.1:2436417-2493058 GCF_003342845.1 Nothoprocta perdicaria
GAAGGGTGGTGTTTTTTTCTTTTTTCTTTTTCTTTTTTTTTTTCCTTTTCATTTCTATATCCATTGGCTGCCTCCCTTTCCCGCTCAAGTTTGATCGGAGGGCAGCTATTATTGGAAGCCACTTTAGGAGCCTTGGCCCCGTCTTCTCTTTCTGAGATCTTAGTTTGCTAGAAGTAACCAGACCATCAGCTGCAGGAAAAAATCATCTTAGTTTGGCAGGTGGAAGTGAATAGATGAAAAACAGACAAGATGTTGACAGAATCGGATCTAGACAGAAAGTTTCTGCTCATTTTTATGAATCATAGTGATGTTTTAAGTGGAACAGGTAGAACAGTTAATTTTTGAAAAGAGTTTTGAACAAAATCCCTAGAGCTGCCTTTGCATTAGGAAAGTGCTTCACTGTGGGTGACCTTAGACGAGCTTCCCCGCATAGGGAACATCCGCAGCAGCGAGGTCTGTGCTCGGTGTGGATCAGTGGAGGTCTGGGAGCTGCGATCCAGGTCAGCCCAGTGCTTTTTCCAACCAAAAGAGCCTCTTTGCAATACGCTGAGATGCCAGCCTGGAGCTGAGCTGCTGTGTCCTCGTCCAGCCGCACACACATGTGGCTTGGGTACCCTTAGCTGCCTCCTGCAGACCACATCAGGCTCCCAACTCAAGCCAGTTGGTAGCTTAGTGATGAAATCTGAGTAGAAACTGGCTGCTTATTTTCTAGCTTGCTTTAGCTAAGTCAGGACCAGCTCTAAATTTCCCCTCTAGACCCATGAAACTATCCTATTTAGGAAAATACTAGGTCTGAATATAGAGGGATGTCAAAAACAGCTGAAAGACAGCCCAACTAGGTACTGTGTGCTTAGGTCTCTGCTCTGACCTGGAATAAATGCAGTCGCTGGAATATGTTACATTTTGGGAATGCTGAACTACTGGCCAAGAGGGATCCTTGGTTTTTGTGCTGTCGAATTGCTCTTAGGCATTATTCCAAGGCTGACCTGATGACTAACTCTTAACAATTCAAGACTTTGAGGTCATGGTGACCACTAGTTTCACCAAATTACAACTTCTCCTGTGTAAATGTCATAACGTAAAACTGCGCTCTCGCTCAGGGGCCCAGCTGCAGAAGAAAGCTAAAAATGTGGATTTTCTTAGGAGGCCTCTTGCAGGAGCAGCCGTGGTTGCCTGTCCCAGGAGTATAATTAATCCTTTCACATGATGCATTGGGTGTGAAAGTCGAACTCTGGCAGCTGGTGGATGCTAAGTGCCTTGTTAAGTCACTGTGTTGGGGACCAGTTCAGCAATATTGACGTTATGAGGACACTTGCAAATTACTTCATTGGTGGCAGAAGATCTACATGAGATCTTCTAAAGGATCCAAGTAGCAAACAGGATCCAGGGGCAGTTTTTGACTTCCCTTTCCTGCCTTGCAGGTTTCTGTCTCAGTGTGCATTTAATTCTTCCAATAAAATCATTGTTTGTCCAGTGTCTAGTATACATAAGGTATTATAAAATTATAGAATCACTGGTAATATCCACCAAAAAAAAGCCTCTGAAACAAAATGTTCTAAATGTTGAAGCTTTTATCATCTGTTCTGGCCCTTGCAATAAATCACATGTTCAGCTTGTCTGTCACTTCCTTTTTTTTTTTTTTTTTTTCCTTCCCAGAGTAATGTTTCTTTCAAAATTAGAAAAAAAAAGGTAACAGAAACAGTGCTAGCAAGTGTAATTTATGCCCTTCATTCCGCTGCCTTCACTGAGATGCCTTTGCACCACAGTTATTTGCCACAGCCTGTTCCCCGGTGCTTTTTACTATCATATTTCGGATGAGAAGATCAGATAAAACTGTGTGATCAGGGACCAGATGAATCAAGGACAACAGGGTTGTTACGTGCCATTTATTTGCATCAGTTTGTCTCTGAAAGCGAGGCAGGCAGTGGTTTTGGTAGCACCCCACAGTTCTCAGATGCTCAACAGGGAAGTTTGCCTTGGGATCAGAAACCCAAACATAGTCTTGGTTTGGTCTTGTACACGAGTAGTATTTATACGAAAGAGTAAACAAGCAGGAGATTTGCAGATATTTGCTGACATTTTAGTCGTGTAACCATTGCAGCAGGTTTGGGATTTTTGCTGATTTGGTGTGCCAAGACGGCATGTAAAAACGTGGACGTGTTGGGATTGTTCCTGATGGAAACGCTGCGTTGAAATCTAGTGTCTCCCTGTGAAATAATGGGAAATTCAGAGCTTCAAATTCCAGTGATCTGATGACGGAAACACTTTGCTGAGGTCGCTGTTAAGATGCTTGCAGGCATCGCGTTGGTACCCGGAGCCTGCGCGCTCCCTAAGGCTCCGCAGCAGCTTTCCGACACAAACACGATCCTCGAGCCAGGCACATCTCTCCTGCTGACGACATTGATGATGCAGGTGCACTTGAGAGAGAAGACAATTTCAAGGCCATTTATGGTGCCGAAGTGCTAGAAACTCATAATATGTTTGCTAAGGAGGAGAAAGTGAAACAGGTGGGTAAGTGACTGCCCATTTTGGAGGTTTTGCTGAGTGGAGCACGGGGAGGATGGTAGGAATGACGTGAGGGGGGTCGTTGCTAGCAAGGCAGAGTGAAAAGGAAAAGGGATGACGTGGCTTTTTAATCTGGTTTGTGTATCTGGGAAGAAATCATTGCTTTGTGTGATGCTTAGTGCTATTGAAGCTACTAGGATTTCCCGGAAAACAGAACTGGAACGGATTCTCTTTTGGACATCATCTTTAGTTAACAGTTACCGAAAGATGTAGCCTTAGTAACCGCCTAAACCTAATTGGAGGCCGTGTCTCAAGCAGCGGTCTCTTCCCACCAGATTCCACAGGCCTTGAAGGCCTGGTGGGAGCGTTGCCAGTGTCGGGAGCGTCGCCGGTTTGGGAGCGTTGCCGGTGTTGGGAGCATTGCCGGAGGGGGCCGTGGAGCGTGCGGTGTCCGAGCGCGGCGCTTGTCCGTGCAGCAGCTCTGCCCTCCACCTGCTCCCCACGCCGGCCTTGGGCACTGCCTTCTCTTTGGCAGACCTGGTCAAAGTGCAGCAGTGATAAGATTGTGAGTGTGTGTGTTGGGGTTGTTCTTTCCCCTGCGCACTTGCAGGAGCAGCCTTTTCCCCATCTCTTCTCTGCAGTGACAAAGTCATTTATTCCCACTGCAGTCGAAGAGCTGGGGGCTCTTAAGGCCTGGATTCCGCAGGCACAGCCATCGGATGCAGAATTCAAAGTGCATGGACATGAAGGCATTGGGGACCTGCAGCTGGTTGGGTTCATAAGGTGGTCAGTGCTGCTAGCGCTCTACACAGAGGAGCAGAGGAGCGCACAGCAAGGACTGGGCCTATGTCCTAGTTAATGGCACAGCCCTTTGTGTCCTCTGCTTTCTGTTTCATGCATGCTAAACTCCACAGTCAAACAGTGCCTGTTATAGTTTACCATTTAATGCTATTTTTTTTTACCCCTGAACTGCAATGCAGTTAGTCTGTTGAGGGTTTTGAAAGAGTGGAGTGTGCTTGGTGCACATATCCCTGCTTTTCATCTATTAGTCTGCTTTTTAAAGTGTTATTTATTTATTTTTATGGAACATGGTTTTGTTGGCTTCAGCTCAATCCACATAATCTCCAATATAGGAGCACCTCAGGCTCACACCCATTTGGAAACTGTAGGTTGTGCCAGAGCATTGAGATCATAATGTCCAGACAGTGTCTGCACTGGAAAAAAGGGGCCAAAGTCCAGCAGTTGGCAGGACCTGCAAGAGGAGGAGACAGTTGTTCCTAAACATGTTTGGAACCTCTTTGATGATGAGAAAGATGCCACTAAAGCAGTATAGATTCAGCAGGAAGTCTGTCTCCTGCCCTGATTGTTTGACTCCAGCAATTTACACATGGAGTTTTCTTACTCATTTTGAATGAGCTTTTGAAGTATGTGAAGACCATGAATCTGCACTGAGGATGTATCTTCCCTGTGCAATGCAAGGCAACTGCCTGAGATCAGGAGGACAAGGCGTTAGGTGACTTCTGTATAAACAGAGAAGAAAGAAGAAATGTAAGAAGAAACGTAGTTTAAAGCCATAGTTTCAAGTATTTCTTGTTCTGGGGAGAGGTTACATGCAATTTGCCACCCAACCCCACAGCTGTGTGTCTGTGTTTTTTCACAGGCAGGGAGGGGTTGCGCTTCTCCTCGAAACGTATCTGCAGTCATAGTGAAATTCCGCATAGCCAGAGCAACATTAAAAACAAACCCAGCTTGGCTCTGCTACGAAAAATACGGGACAGCAGTTGCTGTGCGCAGGATGAAAGCTGATGTTTTGCCAACCTGAAGTGTAAAGCTGGTGCTGGAACTGGGGCCTGGAGAATGGGAGCGTTTGCCAAAAGGAAATGGAAGCAGGGATGGAGGGTTTCGGGGAATGCATCAAAGCCAGCCCTGCCAGAAAAGCCTCTCCCCTGTGGACAGGTCTGATTACGAGAGTAACCGCATTAGCCCGTGCAAAGAGCAGCTGGAGCTGCAGTTGGCCTTTGCATTTTCTAGCTGTTGAGCAGCATCTCGAATGCACAGCTAGGGAGATCTGCTTTTGGATCTGCCAGCTGTGTTTCTGTGTCTGCATGACCCATGGGCCGCGTGCAGGCAGTCGAGGGAAAGAATGGGAGATCAGCAAAAACAAAGCTCCGGTTCTTTGCTGCATGGGAGGAAGGTCTAGCAAAGATAATCCATTCCTGCTGCCCTTCGGGGGCTAGAAAATGGGGGGCAAGAAAAAGTCACAAGTTTTGAGTTGTCATGAGTTTGTAGAGGCAGACATGCTAGCTTGCATGTAGGTTTTTCTCCAGTGGAGCAAATAAATTGCAGACTCATTTGCCCAATGTTGTTGTTTTTCTCCTTCAATATGATGTTCCTCTCTCCCCATCCTCTCATCCTGTTTTGTTCCGGAAAGGGGTCTTAGCAGTGAAATTCTGGTGCATACCCGAGAGAACAAGGCCAGGACAATGGTCAGACTGGTGACAGCATTAAGCAAAGGAGGTAGTGTGTATATATACATGTGTTTATATATATACAGATATATAAATATATATATACAGATATATAAAAAATATATCATATAAATGGTAAATATATATATATACCATATATATTTATGCTTTGGGAGTAAGTTCTTCTGTGCATTAATCTTGCAGCTGCCCCATATTGCACAGGTGAGTTATTGAGGTGCTGGAGCTGCCCTGTGGGACCTCAGTTCACGTTTCCCCTTTGCACCTCTGTCGCCCCAAACAAAAACCCATGCTTTGAAATTCCTGTTTGTTTCAGCATTCTTGGATCCTCGCAGCAGTGTCGTCCCCGTGGTATCTGAGCAAAGGACAAACTCAGGGCCTGTGGCAAGTATCTGGTGTGTCATTCCAGCTGGGGTATTAGTGACAGCTGAACTCACCGCCCCGCGTGCTGAACCCATTGAACTCTGGAGCCTTGGGAACGGCTCCGACTTAATGTCTGGGGATTCCTGAGAGCTGCAGCAAGACGGTAGACACCAGTGTGGGGGGCAAGCAGGTAAATTCATGGAGAATGAAAAAGGGGGATGGAGAGAGGTGTTCTGAAGGGGATGTCCTGCGGTAGGATGCCAGTGTTCAGCCGGCTGATGTGGAGGTGAGAGAGTCTGAAGGCCTCAGCATTGGCTCTCGTAGTGGCTTCCCATGCAACCTCAGGCAAGTCACCTCTCGCCCTCCCTTACTCTGCTGCTCTTCTCAGCCTTTAGTCATCACAACTGCGAGTTGATCAGGGCAGAGATTGTCACTTGACATATGTATTCAGGCTCTCAAAATCATGGGTGCTAATCGTAGAGCAATAAAAATGGTGATTTCTTCAGGAGTTTTTAAATGAATTAGCAAAAAAAGAAAAGAATAAGTGTTGTAGATCTCAGCTGTGTGAAGATCAAGGAGTCTCTTATCATTTACCTCCAGTTCTTTGAACTGTGGCAAGAGCCTGCAGGCAAGTCAGCCCAGAGCAAAGTGATTGCATTCTAAGAAACGACTGAAGCAGAGAAGTTGATGCACTTCAGCATTTAGCACCAGGTAAAAGTAAAATGTGGAAACTCCCTGGGCCTGAAAATGTTGTAAGGCATAAACTTAAGGCAGTGTGAGCAGCCTTAAGTCCCTGATTTGTCGAAGTTTGTATGTTCTGGTCCTGGCCTCAGCCTGGAATGGGGTGTTTTGGAGGCTTGGTCTGTACAGGCAAGTTGCTTTTCCCCCTGGTACTGGTGAGTGTTACAGATCAGAACGTAGTTTCAAAGGCTTTCATGGGATGCACCTGGTGATTTAATCCTGCCTCTGACTGTAGTGGAAACTTTTGTTGGCAGCAGATTTTAATCTGTATTTCCAGGAACCCCTTGAAGCTTGGTGGTGGTATAAACAGAATATGGATCTAGATGAGTTATGGGGATGCTCTCTCACTATTAAAGGAGGTAATTCTCTGCACTTGGCCATTCGCATCTAGCGAGCGGCACCTCCATTTCATACACACCCTGCCCGGCCATCAGAATTAAGCTGTAACACTAGCTTGGCTCAGCCATCCCCGCAATGAGCTGGGAAGGACCTCTGTGCGGGAGCCTGACCTTTCCCTTCAGCTCGAGCTGCCCTTGTTGCTCAGCAAGAAATAAACAATTGCTGGCAAGGGCCGCTCTGCAGCAGCGCCCGCCGCCACCGAAGGAGCCGCCACTGCGGGGCCCAAGAGCCCAGAGCTGGGATCGAACCGCCTTTCTGCGTTAGGCTTGGAAATTAATTGGCCGTTTGGTGACAGGAGAACTGGTTCTCGGCAAAGTGGGGTGTTTCCTGGGCAGCAGTGAAGCAGGGGGGGAAAGTTTGGTCATCGGGAAGGTTGATTTCGTCTTTGCATTGAGGGCGCCGGCCGCCCTGGGGTGTTATTCACTTGGAAAGTTTTGCTGAGGTTGAAGGAGGTGTTTGTGCTGTGCCTTATATTTTTGTACACTGAAGTCCATTCTTTTAAAATCTTTATTATGTAACTATTACGGGTTTTGTTCCAATTTTTGTGTGTAGAAGTGGTGTATGAATAAAGGCTGCAGGATGAGGCCATTATAAGCTAAAATAACAGATAAACATGTCCTTTAGAAGAGGCCCAAAGGCTCTTGTGCCATAGGCTTTATTGAATGTGTTCACAGCAGTGTCCAAAGGCTTTCAAACCCCAATGGCAAAAGCCAGAGCTTGCAGACTTGAGTTGTATGCTCACTTGGTAACAGCACAGAGGTAATTTTTCTCCTTTGGATTTGAATTCCTGCTCCTCTAAAGGAAGACTGAGATTTAAGTCTTTGGATTTTCGGCAAGACTCAATTACAGTGCATTGAGAATGAAGAATGCCCCGTGAGTGTCATTTATTCCTCATGCAGCTGCTGCTGGGTAGTTATTATATTCAGTGGTTTTGTTTTTAAAATCGGCATAGTGGGATTTGAGAGTGACGTTAGCTGGGGGGCTCTGGCTGGTCACTAACGAGAAGCGTCAAATCCAGAGTTGCTTGTGCTACAGGAACTGCTGCTTTTGGTGAAATCCAGAGGGATGGAATTCCCACTCTAGTGCATTCGTCTCACGTGCCATTAAAGCTGGATACAGTGAGGGTGTTTGGCTCAAGCGGAGGCCGGCTCTGCACCCGCTGTCGTGCCCGGCCTCCAGCTGGGCTCTGCCCAAGGCAGCTGCACGTGTTGGCTCCCAGTGGACAGCCTAGCTCACTCCGGAGGCAGCCCAGGTAGGAGGGAGCGGGTGCCTCGGCCTTGGCCAAGTGCTGCTGACACAAAGCAAACTGCTCCTGCAGCCAACCTGTGGCTTTCGAGCTTTAATCGGTGCCTTCAGCACGGTGCTCTGCAGTGAGCAGCCTTCTGCTGAGAAAAAACGCAGCGTAACCATGGGCAAAGGGTCAGCACGGCAGAGTTCAGCCCTCTTGGGGATGGCTTCTCAAGTTATTTATTTTCTCCTTCTTTCCCACCATCGTTCAAAGTCCTGCAGTGCTGCTTGAAGATTGGAGCGCGGTGCACCGTGCTCCCTGGAGCCGCCACGGGCCCGGTCCAAGCGCAGGGCGCTCTGGTGCAGCAGGGAGAGCGGCTCCTCCTGTCCCTTCTGTGCGTCAGCAGCAACAGAACTTTAATTTTTAATGGACATCTCTTAAAGGCAAAGAAAACCTCCCTTGCTCCTCCTTGCCCCTGAGCACGAGTGGGTTTGAGAAGCCATCACCTAGGTGGAGGCAGCCCAGGTTGGCATCTGTACCGTGACCCAGTGCTCCAGCGGGTTCCTCCTCCCCATCCACTCTCTTTAATCTGAAGTACTCTAGTTTCTGCTTTGAATTTCATTTGTTTGTAGTACGGGACCAGGGAATATATTTCAGCATGGAAACCTATCTGCCAAGCTGGCTATGTTTAGTGCCCTCAATTAGTCAGAAAGGAGTTGCGTCAAGTTACAGAGCAGGCTGATTGGCTTTGAAGTTCAGTTATTTAGTGCCAGAGCGGGTCTGACAAAAAAGGCTCTAAAAAAAGCCCTGCATGGAAAGAAAGAAAAAAAAAGAAACTAAATTCTCAATGATTCAAGTTTTTCTAAAGAGTCCAAAAATCTGCAATTGTAATACAAGTGGTATCAGTAGGTTAAAACTCTGATGGGCCCTCGTTGCTCCAAGAAGACTAGAGATACAAAGTTTTATGCTCCTTCTGAAATCCCAGATACCTTTGACAGCGGCCTGTGTTTTATGTTCCTTTGGCTTTTCCGTGGCTTAAACTGCTCATGAAGTGTGAACTACTAAAAGCAAGTGCTTTTGTGCTCGCAAGCATTTATTTGAAAAGATAATTGGATTGCTTTATCTGGCTTTGCACATCAGCCAAGGGCCACTCTCTTCTCCCCCTGGCCCCAAATAGTATAGAAAAGAAGAGAGCACTTGAAATCTGTGTTTTCCTGTATTGTTTTATTATTTTTCGTGTTTCGGTGAGGATAGGCAGGTGGCTGTATTTTCTATTGGACTTCAGCTCTGTTGCCACCACCATGGGAAAGAAGCGATGGGTGAGCAGAGACTTCCAGAAGGGTTGCCCCAGATGACTGAAAGGGAGAACAACGAGGGTTTTAAACAAAACACCTCAAAATAGAGTAGCCTGTTGGAAGCCCTCTGCCCTTACCGCGCTGTTGCTGTTGATGCAGCTGAATCAGCGAGCTGGCAGAAGGCAGCAGTGCTGCAGGTTTGTCTGGCAAGGCTGCTGTGGAACGAAGGGCCCTTCTCAGTGCAGAGCACGCAGGGCTTCATGCAAAGCCACGAACTGCCCGGCCTGTGTCACGCAGTAAACCTGAACGTGTGGCCAGACTTCCCTCCTCGTGAGGGAGCTCATCCCTTTGATCAGGGCGGCAGACTGCCCGAGATGAGGGCAAGGAATGGCAAACTAACCAAAAATGCGTGTTCCTGGCGATGACAGTGCCGCAGCCGGCAGAGCTGCTCCCTGCCAGCTCGTCCCTGTGGCGACTTGCGGGCTCTGTTTGGCAGGTTGTGGTGTGTCCTTGCTGCTGTCACCGGCAGTGGCGTTTAACTCCCGGCATCATTTCCTTGAACTTCTAGAGTTTCATCAAGCTACCGCTGGGAATTTGGGAGCATGGGTTTCCTCTAAAGAAGACTTTATATAATACAAAGCAGCCTCTATTTGAGTCATTTGTAGCAACATGGCTGCTGAGGAGGTAGGAGTTGTCTCTGTTTATCCAGCCAGTCTGCTTACCAAGTAATAAAAAAAATAGCTTAGACACCACTAGGAATAATGCAGGAAAATACCAAAGACCAGGTCATTGTGTTGGGGCAGAAATGCTTTTTGGATTGCCATGCAGGTTTCCAGTGCTTCCAGACCAGATTGCATTGGACATATGAGGCTTCTTTTTCCATTTAAATGCTTTGAGCTTTTTAGCAAGTAGAAGAGACAAAACTCAACATGTAAAGCAGCCCACTTAACAGTTGCACGTAGGAACCTCCCATGCCAGCAGTTTCTCCAAGGGCTCACTTTGCTGTCTTCTGTTTTCTTGCAGAAAAAGATTTACAAATACAAGAAGGTGCTCAGTAATCCCAGCCGCTGGGAGGTGGTGTTGAAGGAGATCAGGACGCTGGTGGACATGGCGCTGACCTCTCCGCTTCAGGACGATTCTATTCACCAAGCACCCCTGGAGATCGTCTCCAAGCTGCTCTCAGAGGTACGAGCCCAGCAGTGCTCCTGCAGGCCGGTGTCACCTTGAGATGGGAAACAAACCGTTAAGAAGTTCAGTGATGGGTTTTCTTTTAACTTGGGTTTTCAAAACTCTTCTTTAAACGTGCTCGTGACGTGCGTGGAATTTGTACTTGCTGAGGAAGAAGAGAATTTGACCTGTGTTATGTAGACTTCTAGAAACAACAAAAACAACAAAAAAACAAAAACTTTTTTTTTTTGAGGCTCTTTTTCTTTATGCAGGAGATTTATAGGGATCTGAGTCATGTGTTACTTGAAGTCAATTGTAAAGCTTCCTTTAACTTTCATTGGCATTTGATCATTCATGTACCAGGCCAGTAATACGTGTATACCAACAAATGCATTATGCAACTATTTTGTTGTTACAAATTCTGTCAAAGAATTTTCCTTCTTCTGAAACATCTATCCTTATCTTGTGTCCATTTAAAATAGTTAAGCTTCTGTAGGCAGAGAGTACAATGCCAAGCAGGTTTTGCATGTCCAATTCTAGTATACAAAGATTTTTGATGAGCAAAAATGTTGCTATCTTTTTTTTTTTCTTTCAGTGAGCTGAGATCTTGGTGGTTTAAAAAGTTATAACCTCAAAGTGGATCATGTTGCTGAAAACACCAAACACAGACCAAACACTTGCAAACTGAGGTAGCATAGGGGACTTCCAGTAAGCTTCTTGATTTTACTGGAAGGCAAAATGCAACAATTCACTTATTACCCACCAGTAATATGCAGCACCACCATAGTCCTTTTATTAGGTTTCTTAGATACAGACTGGGTTAAGAAAATACATTTAAGAAATATAGAACTAGAATTAGAGAATGGTTTTAATTTGATCAATTTTAGTCTAGAACCAAGTAATAGCAGTGCTGAGCCTTTCTGCTTGTTTCTAGTTGTAACTAGGAGCATGCTAATATATCAACTGTGGAAACTGCTTGTACATTGATTTCTTCTGTTCAACCTTTTCAGAACAACAATTTAACCACTCAAGACCATGAGAGCATTATTGTGGTGAGTATCCTTCTGTCAAAAGCCTGGGGACAAATCTGTTTTGCTTGATAATACATCTATTAATGTTTTTCTCTGCATTTCCATCAAGGATGGTGAATTGGTGCAAGATCAAACACATGTGGCCTATTACTTTTTCTGTGTTTCACTGTTGCTATTGTCTTGTTTCATATATGAATAACAGTAAAGCTTCCTCATCAATATATATGGAACAACACAGCATGTTTAGGGTTAATCTTCTCTCGAAATGGCCTTCTAGCTGGGCAACACAGTGCAATGCTCCTACCTGCATACACACTTTAAATAGTCAAAAAGCATAATTTCCAGATGTACTGTATAAAACTCTTAGGTTTAGTAGTTTCCTGAAGGGATGGTGCTCCCATATACGGAAGGTCTCCATTGCTGATGGTATATGAGCAAGTGACTGTTATTTTTGAGTGTGTATATTTGTGTTTGTAGGATTTATAAAAATATCCACCTTAACTATTGCCTTTATTCTGTAGGTTGCATTTCTTTAGACCTAGAAATAAGAGAATCAAATGGCAGCTCTCTTCCTTATGCAACAAAATATAAAATCTCAGCAATATATCAGAGTGGAATTGCTTCCCCATCACTGTAATTTAATTGCAGTCGCTGGCAATTTCCAGGAGACTTTCCCAGTAATCTAATCTAGAACTTTACCACCACCTGATCATACCCCATCTCTACAAATCTTTCTGCAAAACAGCAAGGCAGAAAGTAGCTGCCAGTAGGTGTGAATTGCATTTAACTGCTGTTTTAAGATACCATTTTAGCAGGAATCAGCCCCTGAGATAAGTTTCTAAAGTGGCATTTACTTTTCTTTGAGATCTGCTGTAGGTTTGCGTTTTATTTTTCTAACTCTGGTGCCAAGATTGATTCAATCTTCCATTTAAAACTGGTAGTTACAGGAGAAGGATCTTTTAATAAAAGATGTAGCCCTGCTTTGAGCAGGGAAGTTGATCCAGAAGGCCTCCAAAGGTCCTTCCAACCAGACTTATTCTCTAAGTCAAAGTGGCTGCTGCATCGGTTCAGATCCTGCCCTTGCTTTTTCCAGGTTCTGCAGGTTGTGCCCTGAGCATTAAGGGACGGCGTCTGGACATTGAGAACTTACTGCTATTACAGAACTAACCTGTGCTATTCTTAGGAAGCCTTGCTATTACTGTGTATTTGTGTAGTATCATAAACAGTACACATGAATTGCTCTCCAGATGGAACCATGCTTCCTTCTCCAGCTCACGTTGGAACAGGCCAGTTTTACAGCAGACCAGTGTTACATCTCATCCCTTCCTGTTTAGGATGGGGAAGCACACGCTGCCATAACGGGGCAGCACAAGACAAGTTTCTCTTTTTAACCCCAGCCCAAATAGGGAAAATAAACACATCTTCTAGTTAGTCTCTCTTCCCCACTGCAGCTGTGATCTGCTTGACAGTGGCTATAGTGCTTATTTCCTATGTTCTGTAGGGACTGGGTTCAAAGAGTAAAGCCTAGTTTTGGTGAGCTGATGACCAGCCAGTTAAGTGTCTCATACACTGATCTTGTTGCTTACTGGACAGATGTAAACCCAGGGTGATGCTTGCAGTACTTGAGGTCTGGCAGATGCCATAGCAAAAAGATGAATTCAAGAAAGATCCTTACCTTAGTTTTGAAAAGGTAGAAAGGATATTCCAGCTTCATTGCAGTTGTATTGCATTCCCCATCAGTGAAAAACATGCCCCATTGCTGGACCACCACAAGAAGAATGAGTAGCTGGAGACTGATGGCATTAAAATGTGGAACAGAAATTTCACAAATGTTATGTGTAACCCAAGAGATCTTTGCAGATGTTAAAATTCACATTAATGTCAACCAGTTGTGTGTGAAACTGGCTATTGTGAAACTGATATGTGTGCTCATTTTGAGCAGCCTCATTTGGGCTGAAATCCTTCAGGAGAAAAAAGAGAAAGCAAAGGAACAAAACCAGGCTGCCTAGTGAAACTCCACTTGCCATCCAGATAAAATATCTGTTGTTCAGTTGCATACAAAATGTCCCAGCTGCTGTGTTTAGAGTCTTACTTTTAAATGGGTACTGGGAATCCCTCTAGCACAAGCCTGGAAAGCCCGAAGGCATCATCCCGTGGAGAGAATACGTTGTTCTGGTCCCAATTTCTGATTTTCAAAGGAAACAGCAACAACATAAGTTCATTAGACTCCCAGTGGCACGTATGACCTTTACTATTTACTGAGCATAACCACATTGGTTTGCATAGCAACAAAGAAGGAACAGTTGATATCAACTTTCGCAGGGTTAGGTGCTTGATTCTGTTGAATAGTGTTCTTAAAGATAACAACAGTGTCGTGTCGTTTGGGTGAGTTACTCCCTCGTTGGTACTGGCTGTATGTGAGCTTGAGCTCACTCTAAAACACATGTTTATTTGGTGTATTTCTAGTTTGATGCAGAGATGTAATTACTGAAACAGGAAGCAAGATTCACCCCTGCTATATTTTGTCTTAAAACAATGGATCTGATCCTGATTTTTTTTTTTGTAAAAATTGTATTCCTTCACTGATGCAATTAAAAGCAAAATTTTCCAGGGCATTCCGAGCAGGATGTGTTTGAGCAGAATAAAATAAATGCACAACCTATAGTCTGATTGCTGTATTTATGCTTTTGTTCTTTTTTAAACATAAAATGAGCTTTACCTTCCCTGTTTCCAGTCTTAATTAATTTTTTCCTCTCTCCTTTATTTTTTTAGGCAATTGCACCTTTGTTGGAAAACAACCATCCTCCTCCTGACCTCTGTGAATTCTTCTGCAAGGTATCACTACAGAATACCTGTCTTCTATTTGTGAAATCGCTCTCCCATTTCAATTCTTTGCCTCCTTTGGTTTCCATCAGAGATGGGTACCTAATTCTCATTAAAGGTGTGGGATGGGCAGTGTTTAGTTGCAGGAAGGGAAATTGTGATCACGTGTTGTGGAATCTGCCTTCTCAGAGGTTCTCCCTGGACAAAACCTTTAGTCAGCAAATGTAACTACAAAACTGGCCTTGCTTTGAGGATTTGGGGTTTGAGGAGATGGCCTCTAAAGTTCCTTTCCAACCTAGATTGCTGTGATGCTTTAAGTCTGTGTTGATGGGAGAGGGGCTTGTTGGTACCCTGCAGGCTCCTCCCCAAGTTTTTAGTTTGAATCTCACCGAAAGGAAGTTTGGGAAAGCTTAATTTAGCCCTCAGGTTGCATAATCTTGAAGTAATCCAGGCACGAGGTGTGAAACCAGAGTCCAACTTCATTATTTCTGCAACTCACAAAATGACTTGTTGCCCATTACAGCACTGCCGAGAGCGTCCTCGGTCGATGGTTGTCATAGAAGTGTTCACCCCGGTGGTACAGAGAATTCTCAAACACAACATGGTGAGTAGCTGAGTTACAGGAATTTACTCAGTCTGAAGATGGTTTTTTAATTGTGATAACTTGTGTAATTAGCACTTTTGCCTATAATGCACAAAACACTGATTTGTTTCAACTCCCCAGTTGTGAGTGCTGCATGTAACCATGTGTTGCTTTGTAAATGCAGAACCATAAACCTTCAATGGGATTTTGAAAAGTGTGTAAGCAAAGCCATGATTTAATGAGCATTTGTTAGGCCACAGTGTCAGCTTATGCAGCTCCAGCTCTCTCCCATCTGGCCCTCTACTCCTATGTATGCTCCTTGTGCCATCCTTGGAGTTATAACATGAATCTGGTTAAAAAGCAATTCAGTAGCCAATTCAGAACAAAGACTTTCTGATTTTTGAACTTAAGCCCCTCAACACTTTTTATTTAAGATATCACCAGCTATAATGAATAGTTGAGTTCTTACTGAGATTTCCCAGTCAATTCCTTGCTAATGATTGGAATAAATGCTAGGAGAATGCCCTGCCAACTTCGCTTTTTTCATCCTGTGTACCAAGTTTTCACCACCTGTTTATGAAGAAATGCATAGATGATGTGTATTTCTTTCCTAAGAGAGGTCTGGGTGTTTACAAGCTGTTTACAAACTCTGAGGCATACAGAGTTTCCAGCTGCACTTTGTAATTTGCACAGAGAGATTTTGCCTCACAAAGCTGTACAAGCAGTAACGAATAAATATTATATTTAAGGCAATTCACTTGCCAGAGATCTCAGGGATGGTTTTCAAACTTCTGTAAATACACAATCAACTTCTTTTCACTAACTAGTGCAATTTTAGAGACCATCCACTGTGTCCCTGTGTACAGCATGAATCCAGTAGAAAACAGTTCATATTTCTTGTTTTTTACAACAATATTATTATTTAACTCACGCAAGTTTGCAGAGCTAGCTAGAGAGGCTAAGATCGCTAAAAGGTCGTATTCCTGGCACTGTGCCTGTGCTCTCCAGACATGTAAACATTTTTGAATATTCTGTAGTGTTCACTGAAATATTCTGTAAATGTTATTCTTGGATTCCAGACTGATTTATTTTTTAAAAAAGAATCCAGAGCTCTTGAGGGGTCTCAAATAAAATCTAAATGCATAGGGTAATGCTTGTGTTTGGTTGCCTTCAGAGGATTGGGTATATTTACCATACTTAACATCTGCAGATTGAAAATCAACATGTCCATACCGCAGTGTGTAGTCAGAGAATTTATGGTGTACTGTATAAATTGGAGTGGATTTGGGCACTTTAGGACTCTCCAGGGAGTTCTATATTGAATAATCCTTTAGAGAGAGAGAGGGAGAAAGAAAGAGAGAGTAGGTGGATGTGTGTGTGCATACATGTAAATAAAGCTAATTATTTTTTAGGACAATCAGTATTGTTGCCGGTAAATTTCATAACCTTAGGAAGCCACGAGCAATGTGCTCACAGCAGGAAACCACTCTCAGTGTTCGTACCTGTACCATTAATTTGTTCTGTCTTCTGAGAAGTTCATGACAAGTTCTGTTCCACAGTTTCCCACCTAAGAAATAGGACTCTTCATTTAGCTATCGTTTTGAAATTTCAATTTTTTTTTTTTGTATTACTAATACAGCACCTCCGCTGTATTTGCAGGAGCAGACAATATAGGTTGCATGTGTCATTTTGTAACTGGTATGGTACCTGGGCATCACACTATTTAGGGAGCTTTTTTTTATTTTAGAGAAACCTGATCTATCCTCTTTATGATTTTGTGGACTTTCGTTGCCATTTCAGGTAGGATGCATAGCAAAAAAAATCATGAAAAAAACTGAGCACATAAGCTGCCTTGAAAGGACGTTTTATGAAGTTAAATGGCACCAGATGCTATAGGACACACATATAGCCTCATGCTGTTGAACCAAACATATGTGCATCTGTCAGAAGGAGTTGTTAGATTTTCAATAATTTTAAATTGCAGTACCAGCTGTGGAATTGCCAAAAGTCCCTACGCTGGATGTTATTACCAGGTGATGATGCCTCCCCTTGAAGAGGTCACTATTCTGCCTGGAGTTGTATTTGTAAATGTAAAACTTATGAGGTGTTTAAGATAACTTGTGCTATAAATGTGCCAAAAATCAAATTAAGTAACAGAAGGTTTCAGTGCTTTGGAAAGGGATCTTCCTTTCTATGTTCCCCCAGTTTGGTACCATTTCCAGCATTGCTTTCAAGATTTCAACTCCCATTTATTTATTCAGGATGACTCTTCTTAAAGTCAGCTGCTTGAGGGATGGCTGGGAAGGCTCATTTCTGCTCGGTGGGCCTTGTTCTCCACTTGTTAATTTAATTTTTTAGTTCTTTAATGCCTGTATAATAAGGTTACACCTGTGTACATTTGAATAAATGTGCTGTGGAATAAGACTCACCAGCAGATAGAAAGTTTCACTGTTTTCACATCTCAAAATAGCAGCTGATCTGAGGAGATGGAGGCTTACAGTATGTAAGTATTTTTCCTGTTTCATGGTAGGAAGGACATCACTGTTGAGCTCATCTGTCAAATCCATGATGTGCTTTGAGTATAAATCACTAAAGAAGAAACTGAGCTGTGTTTTTGTATTTTATCCCTTACTGATAAGTAACTGATAAGTAAAGAAGTAACTGAAAAGTTAAAATCCACACTTTTGTTACCCTTTAAAAACTGCAGTTATAAACGCAAGAAAAAAAAACCAACAAAATGTATTTCAAAATGAAGAGTATGGAAGAAATGTTGTAAGTGCAGATGCTGTGCACTCTTATTGCATTAAATACTTTTTACTTTGAACATGGGTCTAGGCAGGAAGGGAGGAGAATTGGCAAATACACCAGTATTTGTAGTAGCTTGTCACTTCAGCGTACAGTGATATTGTACTCCAGAAGCTGTCAGTGTAATAATGAAATAAATTCAATTGTGTTTGGGTTGATCTCTGTTGAAAACACACTGTATATTGCAGGTATCTTTCACCATCTTCACTGAGTCTCTCCTTTTTGGACAGGATTTTGGGAAATGCCCTCGGTTGCGTCTGTTTACTCAGGAGTATATTCTGGCTTTGAACGAGCTGAATGCTGGAATGGAGGTGGTGAAGAAGTTTATTCATAGGTTAGTTGTATTTAATGCTATGGAGTATCTATAATGCTATACGTATGCTTCACTATGAACTTCTCTCAGCCCTGCTCATCCCTTTACTCACTGTTGTAGTAGCTGGTGGGTTTGGTGGTACTGGCAAACAGCAAATTGCTGAAGAGGGACCATGAGGCGTTGTTCCTGAAGTCTTTTTTTAGCTCATTCTCAAATATGGCTGGCATCTTCTGCCTATTTACATCCTGGAGGTGAATGGACCTTGCTGTCTGTACATTCCTTTTATGCATTTGGAATCTGAGTCACTCCAGAGGTTCCTATTACCTTTAGGCCATGTAGTGCTCAGTCATGGGTGAGATTTTATGGGAACTGTAGAGACAGAGCATTAAACAAACTAAGGACATGACTTAGTCTTAAAAAAGGACTGTGTGGTGGGGATTTACAGGGTTAAAAGAACCCTCTGTTTTGGTGCTCCTTGAGGATTCCCCAAGGTTGTGTCTCCTCTTCTGGCACCCCATTCTGTCTGACTGATTTTGCCCACAGAAATTTTCATCACAGTGATGTCATCTTGGTTTTTGTTTTTCAGCATGCATGGTCCAACTGGACAGTGCCCCCATCCCAGGGTCCTGCCAAATCTTGTAGCTGTCTGCTTAGCAGCCATTTATTCGTGTTACGAGGAATTTATCAACAGGTCAGTATGAATTCTCAGCTGACCACATGTTACTCACTCCCAAGCCCGTGGTGTCAGAGTCTTCATTCAGGCTGTAAACAGGATCTCTGTGCACATGGGTATGGGTATGTGAGCACGTATTCCTTCTTGCTCTGCTCACTGCTAGCATTACATGTTGGTGTTCTGTTCAGTTACGCAATTGTGTGCGTGCTTCTGTGGACAAGGGACTTTGTTTAAGTTCTTGTGTTTGTAAACCTGAAGGACCAGAGGACATTGAATCTCTTTGGTCACTTCTCCTCACTGTGGCATGTTTTGAGGCATTCAGTATAGCATATTGCCACTACACATGGTGATAGGAGGAGCTGAGGAGCTCAGCAGTTCCCACTGCATAAGTACTACAAACTGTAGTAACTTCTAGGATTCATATCAACCCCCAGCTGCATGCTGATTTTGGCCTCTGTTGAGATATTCCCCTGAGACAGACTGCAGCCATCACTAGCCCTTTTAGAGCAGGAAAAAAAAAAAGATCAGACTCCAGAAGAGCTCTGTCTCTGAGCGTTAAGCACTAGCTGCTCCGAACAGTGTCAGTTTTAATCCCTTCCTGGCACATGAAATGTGTGTATATCTAGCGCAAGAGGAAGGGTGAAATTTTGGCGAAGCAGTTATGTTTAAAACCCAGTGTATCTACAGCTCTGAAGCAGAGCTGGTTTCATGATGCTGTCTCAGTTATTGTGGAAAATTTGATTCCTGACTTACCACAAAATAGATGCTACAGTTCTTGACACATGAGCCAATTTCCAGTAGACACTGAGGGTTCCCCTCCACTGTGTTTCCTGTTTGCTTAAGCCTATCTGACTTTCTTGTTGTGGGGCACGGACAGTGGCTGCTTAGTGTCCAAAAAAATTCCAGACGTGAGGAGTGCAGACAAATGTCTGGGCATGTACTGTAGCCAGATACATACTTGGGCATGGATCCTATTACAGCTTTGCACAACTTGGATGGGAAAGTTCACCTTTATACTAGACTGGTGTGTCAATTAGACTGATGAAAAGCTCAAATCTTCGCTGAAAAGGGCCTGCAGGACCATCTTCTCAGAGACTTTTAATATTTTTAATTGATTTCAATAATTAGATTACATGGGAGAAAGCAGTTCAGTGGGTTGGGGTGAAGTACAGTGGGAAATTGCAAAAGATTTTGGCTTCTCAGTGTTGCACGCCCTCTCTCTGCTGTTATGTCTGACAACTGAGATTGTTTGTTTATTTTTCAAATTCAGTCGAGACAATTCGCCGAGCTTGAAGGAAATTCGGAATGGCTGCCAGCAGCAATGTGACCGAAAGCCTAATCTTCCCCTCCGCCTTCTTCACACGAGTCCTGACCTGGTCTCTCAAGAGGCCACCTTAACTGAATCCCGGCTCAAGCCAGTCATTGTCACCTCGAATGAGATCCACGTGGAAGTAGAGCGCAACAACACAGCGAATCAGAAGATGACAGCTAATGTTGGCAATGACAGCGAGCCCAACCTGATTGACTGCTTGATGGTCAGCCCTACCTGCAGCACCATGAGCATTGAGCTGAGTACCCAAGCAGACAGGATCCTTGGCTGTTATGTTGAAATACTCAAGATGCTGTGAGTAACTATTCAACAGCTTTTTGAACAATGTCATCTCAACAGTGGGGGGCTTTTCCCATAGGCTGCTCTTCTCTAACATCTGTGACTAGCAAGATGTGCAAACACACGGTTATAAATCTTGCTGGATCACTAGAGTCCAGCCTCTGAGAGAGACATCTGGCACTGCCAATATATTCTAAAAATAGTGTTAGGAGGATGAAAACAGAAAGCTTATTTGTACAGTGAGCCTCGGGCGTATCACAGAAGACGAGATATTGTTGCCAGTGGTTTCTGTTTTGTTGCTAGCCACCATAGGAAATCCATTTGTCCCCTCTTGAGCTCTTGGGATTGCCCAAGACAAAGCTCCAAAAAGACATGTCTCTTGTCACCTTAGAGCTTGGGCAGTGAGCAGTTCTGCTCCTCCGACTTAAGCAGGAATTGAATGAGGTCAGTGTCTCTTACCTAGATGTTCTCCCTTCACCTGTACGATTCTGGAAGGTTTATGACTTGTTCAGATGTATAGTGGTTCCTCTCTCTCTTTTTTTTTTTTTTTTTTTTTTTTTGTCTAGTCCATTTAGCACAATGCAGCCCTTCGGGTCCAGTGAGACCTGTATTGGTAAGTGAATGCTCCAACAGCCTTCACAAAATAATGGCTGAGCACTTGTGGTTTCCTGGAAGGTAAATCCTATGAAATGAATACATCTTTAAGAGGAATATAAAATAACAAGCTATTTGGGAAAAGCTCATCTGTCACCTGGATAAACAAATGAAATGAGAAAATAAAAAAGATGGACTGCAGAAGAGGGGTTTAATAGAACATATATTCACAAAGGGTGGTAAAATAACCCCTAATAATTTTGCTGAATTTGACAGCCAATTTTTCTACTGAGTTGCAGTATGTCTCTAGGCAAACTGTGGTATTTCTACATTAATTATTTTTTAACAGTGCAAGACTTAATTAAGGCCTTTTATAAGAATCTTGGACTCTGTTACAAATTGTGAGCACTGGCTGCAATGAGATAAATGCAAATGTAGACGTTTGCTCTGTAGGGGCTGCGTGAAGTGCAGTGGCCATGATGGAGGAATTTGTGAAAGTTTTGCCCCACATTTTGAGTGTTTTCTAAGTACATAGTACCAGTTTCAACATACCCTTTCACTTGCCGGTGAAATAACTTGGAAATATACACCCAAGCATACACTCAAAATAGGAGGTAAGGCCTGGAATTCAATCTAAAATACTAGTGCCATTAGATTCTTGGGCAGAAGTTACTGAAGGATATTTTTTCCTCCTGATCTAGCCTTCTCTGATAAAAATGTTTTTATTAGAACAGCACAGCACCTGATTTTGCTTTATACTTGGCTTCCAAGTCTTTGTGCATCCATGTGCTGCCTTCCGCACATTGTGTATTTATTCCTCTCCATTCCTCTTCCTTTCCATAGACAACAGGAACTCTCGCAGTCTTGATGCTGCCTTGGATGCTGACTGAGTCAGCATTTACACTTTTGATTTCATCATACAGCTGACACAAACAGATTCACGAATGGACATGTTCTTCCTACTAGTCTCTCCAGATTTTATAAGATCTGTATGCCAGGGCTCCATTCCCAAATAATTTTATGCACAAAGAACTCTTAATTTCACTTGTGATTGCTTCCTTTTTCTAATCAAGGTTTTCAATAGCACCAATGAAACTGGGAATCTGTGTAGCCCAGGTTATAGGTGTGGAGCAACTCCGAGTCCTTTTGCAGCTTGTACAGTGGTAATTCTGCAGAACGAGCCCATGAGACATGCGGAGGGCATGGCCAAAGCTATTACCAAATTGGTGCAACTCTTCTCAGATTGCCTTACCAAAGAGTCTACACCCTGCTTGAGAAATCATCTCCTATAAGAAATGAGAATATAGGGCAGTTTCTGAGGCAGAGCCATGGCTGGTGTAAATTGTCCTAGCTCCACTGATTTCAATCTCTTCCATTCCCATTCGTCCCTTCTTTTTTTGCTGAACCAGAAACATTGACGTAGAAATGGGTTTTCTGAACAAAGACTTTCTGATGCTCTAACAACTGTAGCCATACTTTGAAAAGAATATGAAGGGGAAAAAATGAAGAGCATGTTAATAGGAAAAAAAGCATTCAGCTATCTAGGAGCAGAGCTCAGCAGACAAGCCCTAAAATAATGTTATTATTAATAGCAGTTATAAGCAAAACATAAATGAGTTGGTTAGCATTGAACTTAATTGTTCTTTTAGGTGTTTGACTTGGTATCGTCATCAAAACAGGAGAGTCACCAACAATGCTATCTTTTCTACATAATTAACTTAGAGCAGCAGGGAGTAATGTTTTTAGATAAATTTTAGTTATTCAAGTTTAGCAAATAAGAATTCTTAACAGTATTTTCAGCAAAGGACATTTATTGTTCAACTAACTCCCACACAATGCATACTCTTGAATAAAAACACTCTAATATTGATTAAAATGTATCGGTAATTATTTAGTAATTGCTGTATTACCTCGCGTTCTATGCAGAAAGCTGCACGTGCAGATTGAAAAACTCAGCACTAAGAAAGTTCTGCTGTGTGGTTGATATTGTAGAACTCAGAATATCTTTGACCCTTTTTCTGATGTAGTTGAGTAACAAAGCACAATTATCACATTCTAAAGGAAAACATAAATTCATGGTTTTAAAGATGCTGGCAGATGCCCAGCAGTCTGGACACATTTTAAAGGAGACACAGACTCTAGTGGAACATGGTATTTTTTCCTGCACTCAGAGATGGATCAAATTTTCGTGTCAGTATTCTCTAATGTGTTCTTCTGGACTCGGAAAATGTCATTGATGCCAGTTGGTGCCTGTTGAATGCTGCAAGTCTTAAACTGGTATTTAGAAAATATACCAAATTAATTGAAAACTTTCTGTTCAGCATATTAAATTAAAGGATCTGAGAGATCCTTAGCGTTGTTGAGCTCCTGCCTGTGTGTTAATGTTTCCATACATTGGAGAATTTCTCCTAGTCAAACTCTGCTTGTCCAGCAGAGCTGTGGTTGGGACATCTCCTGCCGTGGGGTAGCGCCTCACAGCCCAGCTGTCCTGAGCTGCCACTCCTGGAGCTTTCCGTGGCCTTTCCTCGGTGCTAACTTGCTTCTTTTTAAACACAAGCAAACTCAGCTCAAAACAAGGCTGGACGTGACACAGCTCTTACAGATCAGAGGTTCTACTTCAGCTGAGAGAAGGTCTAAGAAGGCCCTTTCTCATGGCACCCCAAGCTCGACGCAGTGCAGTGTATTCAGAGGAGCTCCATCTAGGGAGAGGGAAAGAACAGGGAAGGGTTAAGGGGATAAGTTTGGGGGAATTGGCCGTATTTTTATTATTTGATAACAAATGACTTAGGTAAATTATTTTTTTATCCTTGTCAAGCTGCTTAGTCTAGGGACACAAGTTATTGTCAAGTAGTTGCTTCCAATCTCCATCTTATTCTCTAAAACCAAGGAGGACTTGGTGCTTGCAATGACAGGCCCAGCAGCTTTCCAAACACAAATGCCTCCCGGAGCTTCCCTGCCTCCTCTGCATTCCCCAATAGGTCAGTGGCATACTCGGAATATCCCAAGTGGATTCTCCTGTGTCGTGTTTATC
Source organism: Nothoprocta perdicaria (assembly GCF_003342845.1). Classification (NCBI taxonomy): domain Eukaryota; kingdom Metazoa; phylum Chordata; class Aves; order Tinamiformes; family Tinamidae; genus Nothoprocta; species Nothoprocta perdicaria. The sequence goes on from NW_020455533.1 coordinate 2,460,064, forward strand.
CGGGTTGCCCTGGGCTGCTAATATGTTTTGGATTGTTTGTGCCACACATGACATGTGGGCAGGTTTTCATTTTGGCGAAAGGTGATCCCTAGGAAGGAAAATGTATTATGTCAACAGGCCAGTAGCAACGAGGGCCCGAAGGCGATGTAGCCGGGGATTATTTAATTATTAGGGTCGCCTAATATGCTGGCCAGCCCCCTAGAAATGTTCCTGGTGGGGAGAGCAGCAGCGAGAGCCCCGGCGTGGGTAGTGCCGAGCTCAGCGCAGCCCTCCCTGCCGGGGACTCCTCCGCAGCCGCAGCTCGGCTGCCCTGCTGCCCCATCCCGCTTCAAATCCTGCTCACGCCACCGAGCGCCCGCCCTGGGGAATCTCCCTCCTCCCCGGCTCTTGTAAGGCCAGCCCTGGAATTCAGGGTTCGTGCCTAGCGCGTGTGTTGAGCTCAGCGCTCTTTGAAGAGCTCCGAAGGGAATTCGGTCACAGGCGCTTCCAAGGGCTCCTCCGGTAGCTCCACGCACCGGCCCTGCCGCTCCTGGCGGGGCCTCTTTGTCAGGCTGTTAACTGCAGCCAGAACTAATCCAGCTCCCATTCTGTCCCTGCTTCAAACGCCTCTATCTTGTTCAGCTCTGAATGGACCGGAAAAAAAAAGAAAAAGCCGACTGTTTGAAATGAAAGGAGAGAGCAGAGAGCTAAGATGAGCACAGAGAGAGAAGAATGTGCCTTTGAAGAGCGAATGGGTGGGAGGAGAAGAAACACCGTAGGCTTTTAATAAGTAGTTCAGTTTTATTCTTGTGCTATGTTTGTTTCACGTCTGCTAGCTCAGATTGAAGGGATTAGAGGTTGTGTAGATTTTACATTCAGGTGCCACTCATGTAGCCAAAGTCTGTGTGTTTCATACAAAAGTGTATTATTCCTTGTTTCTTCTCCTAGGAAAATGGAATATGGTTTATTTTCACTGCCCTCTCACAGACATTACTTGGCCAATGCATACGGTACCTAACCCTCAGTTTCAAAAAGCAAAGAGAGCAACCGTGTCCAATTCTGTCTGCAGTGCTGCCCTATTAGCAAGCAACTTTCTTCTTCCTCTCTCAATTTCCTTTGAAGACCGGCCATGAAAAATTGATTGGTTCACGTTATTACTAATCCCAACTGTCCAGATTGCTTAAGGAGGAATTTTTGTGCTGTAAAACTTAACCTGAGATGTGAAGGGGAACAAAGCCGCAAAATGGCTCTTGGCGTTAACAGGGAAAGATTTGTAGGGGCCTTTTACCGTGTGGTGTGAAACACCTTGGGACTGCTTAACCAAACCTTTTGACATTGGGCTCTCTTCTGTTCAAAATGCAGCTCCTGAGCCTGTTTGCATTGCATCTAACAGCAAAATGTTTTGCATTTAGCGTAAAGTTAGCTGCTTAGTAAAATTCCATAGTATATGTATGTAGGAAAAGACTCTCCTTGTTGGATTTGTCCCTTCTCTGAGGACCCAAGCCCAGAGTTGAGGTCCATGCAGGTACTCTCCCGCATACAGATGAATGTTCGGTTCATCTCTAGGCCAGAAACAACGAAGAGCCACACAGTGAGGCTTAGTTAAAAAGTTTGTTAAAAGAACTCACAGAGCTCAACTTGGAGGTGTTTTGTTGGAGTTGTCCTTGGCTTTTTTCAGTATATAGGGCAAGCCCCATCTTCACGTGTTTTGCAGGATTCACTTGTACGTAGAGACGAGAGAAAAACAAGCCCTCCTGGAAAGCCCTGCCTCGTGCCTTGCTTTGCGGAGGCTTTAATGGAGCTGCTCATCTTCTCATCTCTCTTTGTTTAGTCTCTCGCAGCAGGCAAGGTTTGTTTTGCTGCTGGAAGGAACCTTGTGAATGGGAGATCACAAAGCACCGGACCTCGACCACGCTACAAGGAGAGCATCCCGCTTGGCAGCACTTGCTCCGTGTTTAGACCAGATTTTTGATAGAGGAGAAAATTAATCCCAGTGCCTTGTAGAGTGACTGGCATAGGCTGAGGGTTTCTTTTTTGGATTACTGTAGCTTGACATGCGATATGCTTTGTGCCTCAAATGCTAAAGATAACGAGAGGAAAATAAACAAGTTGCATTTATCAGGGGCCATAGCCAAGATTCCCCGGTGCTGTTTGTTTGAGGAGAGCCAGCACCAAGATTTTTGCCTGGATTGTGCCATCTCAGCTGCCTGCCTTCAGTTGCTGCCTTGGATCCAAGCTCTTTTATCATTGTTTAACAACTGCAGGTGACAAAAAAGGGAATTTCCCTGAACTTAACACTGTTTCGTGCTTCTTGACCTGCTGGCAGGGAGGTTTCAGGAAGTGACTGGAAAGTATGCCCCAGGATTAAATGGGAATGCACTTGTGAAAAGGGCAGGACTGTTTGCCTGAAGTTGCCTATCACAATTATAGGTCCTTAGTTTTGTTCTTTCTTTTCCTTTTCTTACACACATATAGCCAGGGAAAGAAAATGCTGCATGTTGAGCTTGGGACTTTTGCATGGAAGTGTGGGAGAGGAACCACTAAGCCATCCCACAGTTCTGTGTTGCTTTTGTCTGTGCTTTTGTTGTTGGTGGTTTTTTAATATATTAGGTGACTATCAGATAGGACAAAGTTCTTGCTGTTTGGTTACTTGCCTGGGGTGTTATGTACACCTTAGAGTCCCATTACTCCTGGGCAACTGATAATTCTCTCTCCTGTTGATTTGTAAATCAGGAGATTTATCCCTCTTTTTTTTTTTTTTTTTTTTTTTTNTTTTTTTTTTTTTTTTTTTTTTTTCTTCTATATGTTTCTTCCTAAAAATATTTATGGACATATTTCTGCATATAAATTTTCCCTGTGTCCCTGAAGTTGCCTTGGTGAACTGTTCAACATGGTCCATACTAACCTGTCTTAGTTTATGGAAACTTTTATTTTATCTGGTCCTGGTTCAAAAAGCAGATGAGGTTTTTGGAATTGCCACCATCTTCCATTTCACTCTGCTAGAAGCTTCTCTTCACAAAAAAATACATTATTTTGGAAGGCTTCCTGTGCATATGTTGTCTGTGTCTAATGCTATCAGGAGACGCTGTTCATTTTAGAACATTACACTTCGTTCCTTCCTAAAGAAACATCATCCTCCTGTGCCAAGTTTGCAGTGAAGCTGCAGCCAGCAATGGAGCTCTTAAACTCCAGCCCAAAGGATAACAGCAGTAAGAGGGGCCATAGGCTCTTCCACACTATCTTTTCCAGATATCCCGAGGTGTTTGACCCCACGTGAGGTTTACTGTGTTTAATCCTGTGTCTGGGCATTGCCTGGCGGGTTCTGCTCGCGGTTTTGGTGACAACCTGGCCAGTTCCTCCCTTGCTTCCAGGCACACTGGTGTGTTCCTCAGTTCATTCATCTTCCAGTGATTGCAGCCTTTGTGCAGTGTGTTATAACTGCACTTAATTGATGGTAATTAATAAATGAAGTGTTTGAGATGCTCTGAAAGAGGAGGGGTCTCACTGTGCAAAAGGCTGAGAGTCCTGCATGAGAATAATGCGCTTTGGTGTGTGCAGGACTAGGGGGACTGTGTCTTAGAAACAGGAGAAGGAAAAAAAAATGAGTTGTCAGTGTGCTCAGAAATGTGTGGAAAAGTCCTGCATTAAGTTCAGCAAAAAGCCCTTGGATGAATGTGTAATTGCTTTATAAAGCAAGCTGAAAAAGGTGCAAGGTATCCGTGGGTCAAAACGGGGGAGTCTGTTTTTACAAATGGGCTCACCTCTTATAGGGAAAAAAATCCAATTAAATTCAGAGCTGAGCTGTAAATAATCACGGCCTGGTAATTGCTGTACCAACTTAGATGGAAGTATTACCTAGTTATTAAATGTCAACAGGTTTCATAAACAGCAAATATCTTTAAGGTGTCATAAAGAAGGCCTCTCTGGAGGTCAAGTGTTTCATTGTAAATACGGGATTTATTGCGCCTCAGCAGAGAATGTGCTCAAAATGGAAAGGGAAAATGTCACCATAGATCTTCAGAATGTCTCAATAAAACAGAGGAGCTGTTGCTGCCTGCAGTAAAAAGCTTTTGACTCCTTGAACTAACTGTTGATAAACCCCATTGAGTACATGCTCTGCTGTTAACAAAATGTTCATCTTTCAGGTCAGACTACGATGACTGGAGACCAGCCCTGGCCAGCTTGCTTCAGCCTATCCCGTTCCCCAAAGAGTAAGCTTGCACCATCCTAGCATTTACTGGTGGTTCTTGTTGCTCTTGGTTTATGGTGAAATACCACGTCAGGTCAAAACTGAGGGTACTGGGAGCTGTGTGCTTAAGAATCTTAAGCTGCTGCTTAAGAATCTAGAATGATTTTTAACTAGTAGAAACTTGGATTTTTCCTCATCTTTCTCTTCTTTTTGCATTTCCCTAAGATGATCCTGAAGAGAAAAATGGTTGACTAGAGAGAAACAGGCAGGAAAGGAAGGAAAGCTGTGAGGAAGGGAGGAGAGTGAGAGATTTAGTGGAGGAGGAGTGTGCTTTGCTGGCGTCACAGAGACTCAGATCATTTGTACTTTGCATTAAATGGAGAAGCTATCCCACGGATCAGGCAGACTCCCTCAGAAACCTATTAATGAACAGTAGTGTTTATAAAATGCAGACCTCCATGGACAAACATTACAACCTGTAATTGTACAATTTACAAGCTTATCACATCCCCTAATGACCTGGCAGCTTGGATCAGAAAGGTCTAATCCTCTGTGCCGGGTTACCTGGACTACAGCAAGAGCTTGGGAAAAGGCAACAGGGGCATCATTTACCTAAGCCAAACTTAAGTCCCGGGAGAGATATAAACCATACCATGATGCAATGCACTTCACAGGATGACCATTAATTGCTTTCCTGATGTATGATGTTAATTAGTTGTGACCGTACCTTAATTGCATTGCAATTAAGGAATTCAGCTCGCTCGTGGAGACAGTCGAAATTCTGTTTGTAATTATGTAGCTGCATTGTAAGTCTTTTATTTACCTTTCTTCTGAGCCAAAGCTCACCCTGAGGTTAGTCAGTCTTGTCTAACACAGGGCTCAGGAAGAGCAACAGGATTAATTCCTTGGATCTTTTTTTTCATTTGCTTCCTAGATTAATGGGAGAGAATTTTTCCTTGTTTGCTTTTCTTTCTGTGTTTTGTGTGTTGTGGTTAATTAGGGGATCCTTCTATTGTTTTGAAAGAATTGGGGAAAAAAATGGTTTGTTTCCTGTCTGCTCCCCAAATTCTCATACTCTTCTTCTCCTTTAACTTCCAGGGCGCTTGCGCATGAGAAATTCACAAAGTAAGTTTGTGGTACTGCTTGTTTTATTAAAGAGGGTGATTACTTAAAATACTTGTACCAATCAGTAATAGCAATGATGCATTATTCAATTTGCTTCTCAAATGTCTCATCTGTGAGCGGCTGTGGGCATGTTCTGTTAGCAATGAAAAATATGTACTGTGGTTTGTAATCTACTGTGGCAAGAAAAGTTCCCAAAGAAGAGGCAATGGACACTGCTGGAATATAGAAACCAGTTTCTTACCACACAGCTCTGAAAGCTTTCCTCTTTTAACTAGACAGTGTCCTTGATAATGATTTTTAGACTTCCTACTTTCTTCTTGTAGAAGCAATTCAGCTTGTTTTGCAGTGAAGTGCATCCATATTTTTATTTATATATATATATAATTTATATTTTAAAGTGTAATTCAAAATAAGTGACGCCTTTGTGACTTCTGCAACTAGTAACTGCATATTCTTTTTTTTTTTTTTTTGCCCAGGGAGCTGAAATATGTGATCCAGAGATTTGCAGAAGACCCTAGGCAAGAAGTGAGTTTGTTTCCAGTTTATGTAACACGTTAATTGCAGAGATTGCACATAAACCCGTTCAGAAGATTGTTCCTTAAGTAGTTTGTTTCAAAGCATGGGGTGGTTTTGTCATTTTTTTTTTATTCTTTTAGGGAAAAATATCCACTCAGAATATAAATAGTTTCTTCCCTTACATACAAACATGTCTTGTCTGAGATTGCTCTACTGCTTGTTTTGCAGTAAACCGCAACCAACAAGATTTTCCCACTATGTTCATTCTCTCCCGACTTTTCATATTTCTTATGAAAAAAAGAAAAGCGAAAGCCATGGATCTTACAAAATAGCAGGTTTCATTTAGCTGTGTTTTAATTATATTGTGTGCAAATGACCCTCATTCTCATGAATTCATGGAAAATGGATTTGAGGGTGTCTTACTGGAATGAGTGCGTGGCTCTTGTCTCCTGGTGTCTGATGGCTTCATGTATGTAACTTATTCAATACAATCAGTGCTGACTGAGTCAGAAGGGAGGGACTTCACATCCCCATTAATTTCCAGTGTCAGCATAAAGGGAAGAAAGCTACCCTGAATTGTTGGCAAGGACACTCACTGCCTTGTCGTCGTTGCCCACAGTTTTCGTTGCTTTTCGTTGTTACGTCTCTGTGAGCAAGTCACCCTTGTCAGTTGAACTCAGAGTTCTTGTCTTAGAATGATACCAGGATTTGATTTATCACGTGTTGCATGTCCAAATGCCAGAGCATAAACTTTACATCTCATGTGCCTAAAAAAATGAAACAGAACATGTGTGACTCTAAAAAAAACAGAAAAGAAAAAGTGACTTCACTTTTGTAGTGTGTGACTAGGTATAGAAATCCCTACAGTGAGCAAATTAGGACTGATTGTACACAAAATTGTGTGCACAAATTCTTTTGTGCCTCTTTTACCTCATCTGTCCCTGTTGAATTTTGCTTATTGGTTTCCTTAACCCTGGTGCTTGTCAGCTCTGTTAGAGCAGGAACAAGAATAACTTGGCCTCATTAGAATGAGTGAGCCATCGTTTGGTACATTAGTATTCGGATCACATCGGAAGTATAGACACATATGCTGGGATGACGAGGGAAAGTGGAGGAAGCTCAGGAATTTGAGTCTTTTTTTTGTGTTGTTATAATTTTCAAGGGAAATGAGCTCCTCTAGATTAGAGCTGCTCTGTGTTTGATTTGCGTAAAAGGAAGGCAAAAGGCCCTGCAATCAGCACACAGCAGTGGTGGATCTTGGAAAGCTGATTCTGAGGGCGATGGCATCCCCGCAGCTCCGTAAGCTGCAACGCGGAGCCTCCGTTGGGTGCAGTTTGGGTCTGTGTGGGAGATGCTGGTGGTTGTGGGCAGGAGCGCTCAGGGTTTTCGCGCTGCGTTTTCGCAGGTGCACTCGTGTCTGCTGAGCGTGCGGGCTGGCAAGGACGGCTGGTTCCAGCTGTACAGCCCCGGCGGCGTGGCGTGCGACGACGACGGGGAGCTCTTCGCCAGCATGGTACGTGTCTGCCCTAGCGGGAGCCCAGCGGCTGCTCTGCAGTAACACGCCAGGCTGTGGCTCGTGATAAGGACCTGTTCTTGCTTTTGTCAAAAAAAACAAAACAAAAGAACAGGGTTACCAGAAAATCTAAGCTGTTATCTAGTTAAATCCATTGAACTTGCTTGCAGTGGCAGTTTAATTAACATGGAAACTTTGTCTTCTCAAACTTGGTCTTGTTGTTTTTAACAGTAATGTAGTGCACCAAGCTGGGCACATGTGTGTTTCTTATATATACATAAAATACCCTTACAGCATAATACACACCCCCATGTTCTTCATGTCCATCCCCACAGTCTTCATTTATGGGCTACCATGGAATTTAAAAACGGTAACAAGACTCTTATTGTTGGCTGCGGGGTTTACTTTGAAGTGACCTTCACTGGGATCTGCACTTCATGCATCTTCAACATTGGGAGTTCATAGAACTTGTGTGATTGTCTGTACTCCAGTCTTAACTTTGCATTGATACCAGTGAGCTAGATCATGTACAAAGGCTGTTCTGTGCAAGATTGGTTTGTTTTTACTATATTTTTAGAAAAATTCTCTAGAACTGAAACATTTCTCTTGAGAGCTTTTGTGGTCCAAGATATTTATGAGCATCAGGAGACAGTGTGCATGAGAAAGCACATTGCTAACATACATTCATATGCAGTACTCCATGCCCTTAGTAAGGATGTCGATAAATACTTGAAGAGCTTCTAATGACTAACCATAAAGTTTGAAAAACATCCTGTCCTAAGATGGACCTTACATTAATCTCAGTCAATATTTTCCATTGTTCAAGAAAACCTCCAAAGAAGTTTGATAATAATAAATGTGAAAACAAATGTGATAATAACAAAAGTGAAATCCTTTCTAGCTTGAAGCTTATTTTATTTTATTTTGTTTTGTTTTATTTTATTTTAGTTTTCTTATGAAAAAATATGCTATGCAATAAAGCTTAAGAAGCAAAGATTTTGTGTTCCTGTAAAGGCCTTGCTGGTGTTGAAGCAAGACCACATGAACTGCACAGAACTCACTTCACCAGGGAATAGTTTTGATATTTTTAGCTATTTTGAACATAGTCCAGGCAATAGTTTGGAGCAGGCAGAGCAGTGACCGTGTTTACAGTTTTGCTGTAGAACAGCAGGGATGTGGTTTTCACATAATGGTGCCCAGGTCATTGGAAACTGAAAATTCTCACGTGGCTCTGCTAGCAAGGTGGTGAATCAGTGACCAGAAATCCAGTTAATCTCTAGTGCTTGTAATTCGGAAAGGCCACGGATATCCTTTTTTTTTCGAGAGAAGAAATGATGTTATATTTAACTTGTACGAGCAGCTTTGTGTTTCTGCCACAGCTGTTGAGGAGAGGTCTCACCATGGGCTTCCTGCAGACACGACAGTGTCTGCAGAACTGTTTTGTGAACTCGAAGGAGTCCTACTAAAGATGTTCTCAGCTTGCCCTTCCTTACTGGAAGCTGAACAAGAGAGAAGGCAAGATAATGCCCCAAGAGCATCAAAGCACACGAAGTCCTCCCTGACTTGGGGCTTAGGACACCCTTGCCTGGATTGCTGGATTTTCTTAAGGCCTCCATTCCTTTTCCAGTGTAATTATTGTTCAGTTTGAGCAGGTGATTTTGTCCCTGCTTTAACAGAGGCTGCTGTTCAATTAGCAAAATGCCACCACTGCAGACTTTTACACAGACATCCAGCACGTGCCAGCAAGTTTTGCAGCTGGCATTTCCCAGTGAAACTGGATTACAGATACGAAAGCTGCCTCTGCTGTGGTTCTCCTGGAACGGGGCCCATCCCATGACCAGGTTCAAGGAGCTTGGAGGCTCCTTGGGAGGCTCTGGGAGGCCTCTGTCCTGTCAGCTGAGCTGCTTCGTGGAGGAAACAACCTGCTCCCGCAGGGCACACTAGGCATGGCCTGTCTCAAAATGTCACCTCCAGACGGCAGGGAAACTATTGAGAGCCATGACAGTGATGGAGGTTTCCTTTAGTTAGTTGCAAAGTACCCCTGTTTATCTCTAGCACGGTCCTTTCCAAGCACAGGTGTATTTTCCAAGCTCACATCTCTTAATCTTCTCTCTCTTTCCTCAATAGGTTCATATTTTGATGGGATCCTGCTATAAAACAAAGAAGTTCCTGCTTTCCCTGGCTGAAAATAAGCTAGGACCCTGCATGCTGCTGGCTCTGAGGGGGAACCAGACGATGGTAGAGGTAAGGTGCAAGCACGAGATGTCGTGTAGATTTATGGGCCAGATTCAAAGCTTTTTACTGCCCTTCTCAGAATTAGGTGTGATAGAACTAGAGAGATTCAGCTTGGTGTCAGATCAAGCAATTGAAATGGAGGTTATATTCCTCTTGATTAAGTGGCCTGGAATATTGTTGTTCTAGAGATGAGTTTAAATCACAGGACAGATGAGTGCAGGTCTTTTTGGAGACAGACATTGTTTGTTACAGGTCAGTTGGAGACACTGTGATGTGAAATAAACTCACCAAGAAAGCAAAGAACTGCAAAATTAGCAGTGCATAAGAAGTACGTTTATTTTAAAAGGGTTTAATTAATAAATATGCATTTTTAGGGCTTGGGGATAGGTTATCTTCCTTGGATTCTCAGTTTATGTATAGAATTTTTCTAGGTGTCTAAAAAATAGAAAGAGTTGCAATATTTTGTTGATTTATTTCTTTATGTGATGATTTAATCCAGTAAATAAGACAGGGTGTGCTACAGAATATAATGTAGCTTGATTTTGTTTTTTTCATTTAAAAGATATAAAAATTAAGGAAAGAATAAAATTGTAATCATCATCATCCCACCCTACCTTGTCACATGGGTATACTTAACATGCATTCTGCATGCACAGAAAATCCAGCACTTAAGGAACCACTTGACCCTAGTGCTCCTGTGCAGGATGCTGAACCTGCCGGTCTGCCTGGGAGAAGCTGCTTCGATTGTGTCTGTAGTGGAGAGGGCCCCGACGTGGAGCCATCAGCGGGGCTGATGCAAAGTCGTTGCACCTCTCAATCCAAAGCAGTGAGCACTAATGGAACCAGGACAGGCAGGCTGACTTTCAGAGAGCAGAATTCATTCTTTACCAATAAAAAATGCGTTTGTTGTGCTGGAAGACCAGTCAAAGTTGCTAAAATCCTCTCATCCAGCCTGCATAATGCATGCCGTAAAATGTTGTTAAGTTAATATGCAAGAGAATGCCCAGAGTGACAGAGTTTCAGGAAGAAACTGAGTGCAAGCTCTGTAATGACTCCTTTTCCCTGTCATTCTGCTGCTAGATTCTATGTTTGATGCTGGAATACAACATCATCGATAATAACGACACCCAGCTGCAGATCATCTCAACCCTGGAGAGCACGGACGTGGGGAAGCGAATGTATGAGCAGCTGTGCGACAGGCAGAGGGAGCTGAAGGAGCTGGTAGGTTGTCCTGCAGGCTGCACTGCCGGAGCACCCGGTGCTCTGCACTCCCCAGAAATGGGGTGCAGAGGCAGGGAGGTGGGCTGTGAAATTCCCACCTAGCAGCAGGAGGGGAGCAGTATTTAGGGGCTTGTCCTACGCATGTATCTGCTGTGTGCTGGCCATTGAGGTGTCTGATCCCATTTGTGTTCCTGAATGATATTCCATAACCTGCTCAGAATCTGTGTAAAAGAATAAAGGTGTAACCTTACTGTCTTAAGGTGTTAAAAGTCAAGGCTTGTCAAATCCTGCCACCTTTTGCCATAGGAGCAGCAAATGGTTCTAGCGCTGGCCAGCATTTCCTAGGACTCTCATTTCCACCCCATCTCTCTGAGAGGCTCTTCAGGTCAGACCAAATCCTGGCAGCCTGAACCAGACAAAATGCTGACCCGTGGCACAAAGACAACTAACTGCTCTTAGCAGAGGTCCCCAGGGTAGCACCAGGCCTTTATTTAGCACATGCAAAAAAAACCCCTCTGCATGCAGAAAAAGCAGGGAAGAGGTGGAAGGCCTGGGAGGGAGCTTTGTAACCAGGACGGGGTTTGCTCTGGTGAGGAGCTTGCCCCACATCGCTTGGTCAGAAACACAGGGTAGCAGCTTGTGTAACCCAAATGCATTCTCTCTTACAGCAACGGAAAGGCGGTCCCACAAGGCTAACACTGCCATCCAAGTCAACAGTAAGTTAATCATGTCAATAGAAAACAAGCTTGGTCTTTCCAGTTTCAGACACCAGGTTTATGTTTGCCCTGTGGCAGAGTTTGGGCCATCAAGAGGGGAGCTGTTTCACTTGCTCTGTCCCCAGGCCTGCAGTTTACCCGTGTGATGGGGTGTTTCTGCTCTTAGGTCTGCGCAGCAGTTTCCAACGCTAGTAGAAGCATCAGGCTGTCAGATTTATACTGGTGCTTGGATTTGGAGTTTGTGGTAGAATTCAATGGTAGATTTGGAAACTGGAGCCTACATTTTAGAAAAAGCAGATTCCAGAATGTCCAGTTCTGGATTCTACGCATTTAAACCTGAAAAACTCTATTACCAGTACAGTTGACAAGCATAAACCCAGACTGACTTCACTGAAAAAAGAGTTGGGCCAGAGCACAATTTAGATCTAGACTTGTGGTGAAACACATACTACACTGAAGTGCCCATCTCCCACGTTTGTCCCGACAGCAGAGCCTCAGCAGGATACACCCGCAAAGAGAACCTTTGCGCTGCTGTCTGGGTGCGTTTTTCCCAGGGTGTGTGAGGCAAGGCTGCCACGGGAGGCCAGCTGCCTGCCAAACAAACAGAAACTTCTCCGTGCGGTTCCCTGTTCCTGTAAACACGTGGGCTGCTTGTGCAAGCCGTGCGGGGTAGCAGTATCAGCAGTATCTGCAGGCTGGGTTCTCGGTTATCTCGCTCATCCATCTGGTGTTTGCTTGCAGGATGCAGACCTGGCCCGCTTGCTGAGCTCTGGATCTTTTGGGAATTTAGAAAATCTCAGCCTGGCCTTTACCAACGTAACCAGTGCTTGTGCTGAGCACCTCATTAAACTGCCTTCGCTCAAGCAGCTGAACCTGTGGTCAACTCAGGTAAGGGCTGTGCAGGCTGAAACTCAGAGCAGGAGCAAACGCTGACTAATTCTGAAATTTGGCGTTACGTCAGCGCGAGAAGAATCTGTGAAGAGACTTGCTTAGAATGAGTTTGTCTCCCTACTATTTTTACATGGTCTTTCTGTGGTCTAGCTGACCTTGGAGACTGATCTTGATCCGCAACTCCACCCTGGTTTATAAAGGGTTGCTGTCGTCCGGTGTCGAATGCTCCAGTTGGGCATTGCTGGTACCGTGCATTTTGCAGTGCACGTGCAGTGGGCCTCAGAGAAGTGCTTGAGCTCGTTTGGGACAAAAAATAACACCGTGCAGCTTATCTAGCCAGGCAAACACGTGCAATCTGTGTACTAAATTGCCCTGAACACAGATTAATTAGACCATACATCAAAAAGAAAAGTCAAATAATAAATATAAGGAAATTACAGTTATAATGCAGTTATTTTGTAAGCAAAAAGAGGGCAACTTACCTGAACAAATTATTCAGCAGTTAACTGAAAAAGCTTTTGAGACTGTGTTTTTCTCCTATGGTTTCCCTGTTGGTTTTGGTCTCTGTGATTCTCCGCTAAGTAGGTTTTCCCCGTGTACAATTAGCACTTATTTGTAGCACTCCCTGAAAATATGAGTGTTCCTAGCACAGCCACAAAAAGCAACACTTTTTTCACTGAAATGTCATGTAAATATTTTGCCATGATATTATGTCACATGATATTTTCATAACTACTTTAGAATTATGGAAATGTCTCCCTTTTGTGCGAGGAATATGAAACAATACGATTGTTTGTTTTATTCCTATCTTGCATATCCTCTAAATTTGATCTAACAATACAACTTTTTGCATTTGAGAACACTGATGCCTCTTGCTACAAATGAGTTTGGTATGACTAGACAAGGAGCCTGTTTTAGGGTTTTTTTTTTCCAAGAAAGTTTAGATTCTCTTTTATTTTCTCATATCCTAGTTAATAAAAAATTTAGAAACAACAGAAATGCAGTGGGTCAATAGAACGATTACCAATCAATAGTACATTGTTCTGGAGACCAAAATAGCTAATTAATGCCACTTGCATGGAAGGTTTTTAGTGATGTGGTTGGGAACTGGCTGAGACTTCTGTAACCATCTCGTACAGGCTGGGTGGGGGCTCTCGTGCAAAGTCCAGACTTCAAAGGCCCCACTTGTCATTAAATGATGCCCCGTGGTTAGGGCACTGGGTTACAAATCAGGAGACCTGTGTTCAGATCCAGGATCTGCCGCACAGTTATTCAGACCCTTGCACAAGTTGCTAAATGTTCCTGTCCCCCGAGGACAACACAACTTGCTTTCTCCTCTGTCATTTGAGATGATAATAAATAATCTGCGTGGCTTTGGAGGCTGCTCTGCAAGCCTCGCTGTCAGTGTCGCTGTTTGCAGCGAGCTGCTTGCACGGCCGCCTCGTGCGTTGTCTGACACCCCCTCTGCTTGCGCCCACAGTTCGGGGACGCCGGGTTGCGGCTCCTCTCCGAACACCTCACGATGCTGCAAGTGCTCAACCTGTGCGAGACTCCTGTCACCGATGCTGGCCTGCTGGCACTTAGTTGTAAGTGACCAAAATACCCTACACAGGAGATTCATGTGGGTGCAGAGGAATTCGTGTGGGTTCAAATGGAAGATTGATTTCTTGGCTGCCACAGAGCTGCTTCCACAGTGATCCAGGGCTGTGTTCCCATTGATCTTCCCTCCTTCCTGCCCACTCAGGTGGCCATTCAGGCCTGTGCTCTGAAGCTGCCTGCTTAGTGCGGGGCTTGCGGCCCTAGGCTGTACTGTGGCCCTTGCCTCTAGCTCCACTGATGTCATTTGTCTTAATCCCACATCGTGACCAGTTGCCCCAGGACTTCCCAGCTTTTTCACACTCGGCCCTGTGGGCGAATTCCTTGCGGAAGGGTCTGTTCTGGCGGTGGAGGAGGGGAAGATTGCAGAGTCGTGTAGTAATTTATTAGTGAGTTTTGCAACCATGCACAGCAGGTTTCCTATTCCCCCTGGCATGGTATGGGGGTGAAACTTCATTTAAATCTGGTTTAATAGCGGGGTCAAATAGGGCAAGGCAGAGCAGGGCCAGCGTGGGCCGGATAGGAGTGCTGCGGCTCCGCTGCGCACGGACGGCTGCCTGCCCTGCCGCAGGGACCCCTCTCCTGCAGCCCACCGCGTGTTAGAAACGTCACGTGCTGCTTTAAAGGCTTCCTTTAATAGGCTTGATCTTACACAGACATGCCAGACAGGCCAGGAGTTCCGGCTCGTCTTAGGAAACCGTCCTGCCAAGTACAGGAGCGCGGAATGGGAATGGGGGCGGGGAGAGGGGCCGCTGGATGGGCAGGAAACCCGGGAGGAGCAGCTCCTGGGCTCCTTTGAAGTCAGTGCCCTTCAGCATGTGCTTCGTGGCCCTTCCTAAATAGGGACTTTTCCTCCTGGATGAGGGCCCAAGCAGCTGTTTATCCATTTGTAGTTCAGCATTTTACACTGTTCAGGTTTTCCTGACCATGCTGCGTACGGTCGTGTCTTACTTATGCTTTGGCCTACTGTGTGCCTGATATTTGAAGTAAATATTGCCTGATCATAATAAATACATATCTTTGTGTTCTCTTTTAGCCATGAAGAGCCTGTGTAGTTTAAATATGAACAGCACTAAACTTTCAGCGGACACCTACGAAGATCTCAAGGTATTTCTGGTTCTAAGTCAAGTCTGCTAAGGAAGAGAATTAGCTGGTCTAGGAGCACATTGATGGCAGCAGCGCCCAGTGCAAGTTAATGAAAATGAGTGAGATGGGAACATAAACTTAAGTTCTTTCTGGTCACTGCTATCAACAATGAGAGTTTCATAAAAGAAGTGTATCAGTTGTTTCTGTTGATGATACACAGACCAGGTAATACCTGGTTTACACTTTAGAGGACGTGTCCTGGAGCATTAACAGCACTAAAGGTAAAGTGGATGCCCAGTATTACAGAACTTTGCATCAGAAAGTTAAAGGCACTGAGGGAGGTGTAAATTTGCCTTGATGCCTTTTGGAGCAGAACTCCTCTTTGAACAGAACACCTGCACAAAGGCCTGGTTCTCTTTGACATGTAACATATCTGGTGTTACTATTTGTACTGTGAATTTACGACTACTTCAGCAAAACACTTAAGTATGAGAGTGTAGCTGTGGCTGGGAACGGGCCCAGGTGGTTTCAGACAAAGGCTGCCTCAGATGCTCTGGCTCCTGGGACTTCATGCGGACTTTTTCTCAGCTCTGGAGTTGTGTGAGTCACATGTATGAAAGCAAGTGCTCAAAATGAAACTCTACATTATGTCGTCGTGCGTGTTGAAACCTTAGATTGCGCCAGGTTTACTCAAAAAGGTCACAACCTTGGGTTGTGTTTCAAACTTAAGGCAAGTCCTGAAACTGCTCTGCTTTCAAAATTAACTGTAAATGTGTATGTTTAGTTTTTGCTGTGGAGCCAGGGCTCCTCCAGGCAGTTCGTTGCAACGCTGCTAAGCACGGATTTTTGAAAATCAGCTTCTCAAAACTGGTGTCACAATCGTATATGGAGAGAAAAAGTCCTTGGAATGAACAGCTGGCTTGCAGCTGGCTGTCCTACAGTGGAGCTTGTATCAGGCCCCAAGCACTTAGAGACAATCAGGGTGAGCTCTGCGTTGGGCCCAGGGCTCTGACATCCCCTCTGCTGGGATTGCGTGGGATCCTCCGCTGCTGCTTCCGAGCCCCTTTGCCACTAGCTTCAGTCTGAGGCTCTTATTTTACGAACCGATTCCCTGTGCTCTGCTATTGCATTAAGAGCCATTGCCACCCGCCCAAGGAGGTGCCTCTCCGGGGCAAACAGCAAAACCTGCTACGAAGTCCTGGTGATTGCCCTGAATTAAAAAAGCTGGGAGAACAGTTGTGTGTCAGTCAACCAGGTTAATCTTGGTGGTCGTTTCAGTAGAGCTGTGTGTGTGTAGAGGGAGGTGCATTCCAAGGGAGGGCGATGGGTCTGTTCCCGTGGGGCAGCTGGTTGTGGGGCTGCTAGAAGAGCTGCGGGTTCCAAGGCGGCCGTTGGGGTGCGGGTGTTTCCTGCTTGCCCTGGTGTGCGGGGGGCACACGCCAGCGGTGGCACTTCCTGCAGCCCCCGCGCCGCTGGGCACGTTGCACACACGCACACCCACACGCGGGCCAGGCGGGCTGAACCAGACAATAAATAAACACCCACTTCTGAAGTCATTATTGCCTAACTGAAGAATTATTTGCTGGCAATGTCTGTAGGATTATGACTAGCTCTTATCAAAATATGCATGCACATAAATCAAGCAGTGAGGTAATAGTGACTCCTAGAAACTTCCAACTCCTGAATTGTGCCCCAGCCTAATTAAACGTGTGTGTTTGTTTTGGGAGGTTTGGTTGTACAATTGCGGTCTGAGACCGTGGAGGTGACGAGCAGGCAGGGGGCAGGTAGCCTGGGCTGCTCGGGGCGCGCCGGGCGGTCGGGGAACAAAACATGCGGTGCCTGGAGCGCCGGGGGTGAAACCACACAGAGATCAAAAGTTACTGACACGCTCTGAAGTTCCTTAGTGAACGGAGGGAAGAATGAGGCAATGACAGTGCGGAGGCTGGAAAAGAGCATTCCGTGGCTGACACTGAAGTCTGAGTCCATGCTTTGCAGCTGGAGCCTGACAAACAAGCTTTGCTGCATGGCTGTGTAAAATCGAAAGTTTGGTACAGATTTGATGGGGACTTTATTCCGAGTTGTGAAAACTTGTAAGTAATCCTGGCCTTTTCCTTCTGCACAGGCTAAACTCCCCAATCTGAAAGAAGTGGATGTTCGCTACACTGAGGCTTGGTGAACTCTCTCTGTTTCTCTCTTTTGCTTCTGGACAAGAAGAGAAAGATTTTTAAAACAAACCAGAAAAAAAAAAAAGAAAAAGGAAAAAAAAAACCCCTTTGGCTAATACCTGTAGAGCAGTGAGTCCAGGGACTTGGTGATAGGAGTCGTGGTTGTGGGTTGGGGGAGTCACGTCGTGTGTGTGTCGGGGTGGGGGGCACCGAGCGGGCCTGGACCTTGCCCGATTCTTGCAGCTTTGTAATTTCAGAATGAACATAACTTAAATTGAAAAAAAAAAAAAGACTTTGTAGCAGCAGCAAGAGGATTATAAAGAGGAAAACCACCACCATTTGTGGATTTTATTTGCCTTTGTGTTTTATGCCGTGTGGAGAAAAAAAGTATATTCATTCGTCATTATTTACCTGGGTTTCCGTGGCTGGGGACCCATCCAGTCAGAACTCCTCTTTGACCAGCTTTGCTCCAGAAAAGCAAACGTAAGAAATATCAAGAGAAAAAAAGAATAAGAAATGATTTTCACCTCCCCGCCATGTCCTTGCAGTTGTTATACAAAGTAATTTTGTTGTACATAAGATTTACATAATGCACCTATTTAAGATGATGGTTCACAAATAACAGGTCTGGGACCTGTCTTTTATTTATGAATTGTTAATTCTTTTACCCTTTTTGCGTATAGTACTGTATAAACTAGTTTGCTGTCTTGTTGTTATTATTATTTTTTTTAAAAGGAAATGTCCTTGAAGAATTGCCTTTTAGTAATGCATACTGTATTATAATCCCTCTCTGTCACAACGTTCATCGCGTTGTGTTTTTAATTTCAAAATGCCTCAAACATTATCAAATAGGAAGGAAAATGTCTATCAGGGGTATGGTTACTGGGGAAGGGTGCAGGGATTGATATAAGTCAAATTTCCTTCCAAAGTCTGAAAACTTTCTTTAGTCTTTTAAACCATGTTAGCTTTAAACATGGGGATAGGGAAAATGCATTGTTTATTTTGCCAATGGGATATTCACAAAACTCTTCAGATTTTACAAGTCACTTCTGGTGTTTTCTGTTTACGTCCAATATTTCAAAAAGAGGAAAGAAAGCTCTCCTTCCAGTTTGTGCATAAGCCTTTTCTTTTCCTTTTTTTTCTGCCCTCTTCTCCTCCCTGCCCTCCCTCTCCCCTACCTGTCCCTGTGCACACATTGTTCTGCATGTTCCTCTGGGGAGGCCGGAAAAATCACATTGTGGCTGATCTGATCGCTCTGACCTGTTTGTAAATGTGACTGCTGCATTCTCCAGATTTTCTTCCACAACTGCTTAGAAGATGATTTTTTAAAAATTGTGGTTTCTTTTATAACTATGCTGTTGACTTTTTTTTTCATAATGAGCCTTCATTGTACAGAGCTGCTTATTTAAAAAAAAATAAAAAGGTAAAAGATTTTTTTCTTCTGTTTAACACCTTTATCTTATTCTTCAGCACCTCAAGGTTTCACATACAGCCAATGTAATTTTTTATATATAAATATATATATATTTAATCTTATTCAATGGGAGCCAAGCTTATTTTTTTTTTAAACTCTGTTGCTGTGTAGAAAATCCGAACCCCAATCGTGGGTATTTTTTGTTTTTTTTTCTTTTTGTAAGGAAGTGAAACAAAACTGAGTCTTAACTCACATAGTGTGCCAGGTTCTTTTTCCCATTCAGATCCCAAACTGCATGAAGATGCAGGGTGGGAAGAAAGAAAAAAATGGAAAAAAAAAAAAAAAAGTAAAATTATGCCAACATTTTCCTTAGCACTGTTGCTTTTACCAATGGTTTACTACTACTGTTCTGTAGCTGTGTACAAAGAGATGTGAAATAATTTCAGGCAAAAATAAACTGTAAGTGACTATCTTTTAGCTGCGTGCGTGGTGCTTTCTTGGAGGGAGGCGTCCAGGCTCCTGGTGCTGTGGGGGTGTCGCGGGAGGCCGGAGGCTCCGCGCACGGAGGCCGCCTGCGCCGAGGACGGGGCCGGCGCCTCGGCGCTGCCTCCGCGGCTCCGCGCGCGGGGAGAGGAGCCGGAGCCGGCGGCAGCCACGGGCGTCGCGTCGCTGCCGCCCCCGGCTCTTGGGCAGCAGCACGAGGAGGAGGAGGAGGAGGAGAGCTGAGTCCTGCCGGGTTTGATTCCTGCAAAGCTGTGGATGGCTGTGCGGGTTCCTCAGTGTCCTCTGGAGGTCTGCGCGCGCCCGGATGGCACGGGAGGCAGCTGGGAGTCCTGTCAGAGCAGGTAAGCAGTAGGAATTGGCTTTGAACGAGCCTTGATGCTGCATCAGGACCTCTCTGACCAAGAGGGAGAAATGTAGCCCCTTGTTCCTGTCCTTGAGCTTCTGCATTGGTGGTGCTCAGAAGACCTGCCTGGAGGGAGCACGTTGTGGCCAGGTCATCTTCTGAATGCTGTCCCATCTGGCCCCAGGCCAAGCAGGTGAGATGGGATTTCACAAAGTACCTCTGCTCTCCTCGCCCCTGTGGAGCATCAGGCCTCCGTTACGATGGGGTAAAGGCCGTCTTGGTGGGGTAGCTGGAGGCTCCCTGGAGCGACCCTTTTGGTAGATCGGTGCAAACACATAACTGGAGCAGGGCCTGGATTCTGACTAGCAATCTCTTGCAATAAACGTATTAAATAATAATGATGATCTTGAAAGGGCCTAGCATGTATGCAAACTCTGCCGTGAGTCACTCTTCTGAATAATACAGCGAGAGCTGCAGCTGCTTCCTTCCTTCCCCGGCATTTTCCATCCCCTGGTGACTGGGATCAAGGGCTCGGTAGTGACCTCATGCCTCCAAGGCACCAGGATTTCTAACCCAGAAAAGAGCTCCTTGAAACTTTCTTTACATCCATAAGTAATAAGACCATAGTACTCTAATCAGCTGCATGTTAAAGGCAATGCTGACCTCTCCCAGCATTTGTAAAACCAACCAGATGCACTCATTGGAACTTATCAGTCAGCTATATTGCTGTCTTGAATTTTTAATGATTTTTGCCAACTAAATATAGTACATGCAACAATACTTAAAGCGTTTTAAGTGGATGTCAACATCCATTTTTTTTCCATTCTCTTTTCTATTGATTGGGAAATATCGTAAGTCAATATTTGAGATGAGCTACTTCTATTAATAATAGATCTCAGAATATCTTTTCACTTGGTGTTACTAAATATACTGATTTTTTTCCTGCTAATGTGATACCTGACTTTTTTTTTTTAGGTGATTTCACTTTCATGTAGATGGAACAAACACTGTACTGTATTTGTACTTTTAAAATAGGCATTATCAGATTATAAATATATATGTACACAAATCTCAGTGACCCACTGATCATGAAAGAACCCTGTCAACACAGCAGTGCCAATGTAAATATAAGTTCTTTTTCTACGAATATCTACAAAGATTAAAACAAAGTCAGAATATAACCAGAATAAATCGGAATATAGTTTATAGCTCATTTTCAGGTCATCACCGGTTGGTTGAGCAGCCTAAATAGCTAGTTTGCTGCACATATTGAGCAGCTGCTCTAGGAGCTGTTTCTTCATCAAACCCTGTTGCAACTGAAGTGTAATATCAGAACATTCCTAACTTGAACACATTTTGAAGTTGAAATGTTCACAGCATTAAATGAGATGCTTCGTGTCCCGCAGTGAAGGGCTCTCTCCCCTGGGGTTTCTGTGGTTCTGCTCCACGTGGTGCTTTCCCCGAGCCAGCGCTGCAGGGGCTGCAGACGCGCAGCGAGCGGGCGGAAAGGCCGGGGCCTGCGAGGCGGCCCCAAAGCAGATGTTACAGCTCATAGGGCTGCAAACGTGGTCTGGTGTGACGAGCAGGACTAGGACCAGAGAAGACTGATGTCTTGTAGATGGTGTGCTTGAGTGTGTGGAATTGCTCGTGTTTTATTAGATGCTTCAGTACCTGCTGGCTGTAGAGGGAACAGAACGCAGGTCTGTCTTTTCTGTCGATGCCTGTGAAGTCCATGGAAAGCTTGTATTTTTGAGGCTATATATTATATATGTATGTACATGTATTCATATATTTAAGTTAGAATCTGGGCAGTGTACCCAGAAGGGTACAGATAAGGGACAGTTGTATGCAAGAGTGTTCATGAAAGCAGCTTGCTCTTAAACCAGAAGCACAGCTCACTTACTGGACAGGGTCTGGGTCTCGTATGCACACAAATTACTCCTCTCTCCACATGATGCACCATCCTCCTTCTAAGGGATGTGGCTTCATCAAGGTCCACTTTTCCTGAAAGGGAAGCAGCTGTGTACGAACAGTGAGCTGGGCAGAGCTAGGATAGGTGCCACTGTAACAGGGAAAAAAAAATAAAAAGTAAATATTTATAAAAATCCCCCCCCAAAAAAAGCTA
The DNA here is from genome assembly GCF_003342845.1 of Nothoprocta perdicaria. Lineage (NCBI taxonomy): Eukaryota > Metazoa > Chordata > Aves > Tinamiformes > Tinamidae > Nothoprocta > Nothoprocta perdicaria. The sequence continues at coordinate 2,481,682 of NW_020455533.1, forward strand.
GTATTTATAAAAATCCCAATCAAAGGTAAGGCTAAAGTAGAATTCATAGTGATTAAGATCCAGAGCTGTATGTCAGAGGGGCTAAACAGGACATCTGGGCTCAGCTGCAACCCCACTCCTAGCTCTATGTGTGTTGCTAGCTCTATGAAATGCTTGTTTTAACATCGCAGTGAGCGAGATAACATTTATTATATTGTCCTCTGGAGCAGCATGACCCAGACTTCTGCAAGCTGTCCTGTCCATGCTAAACGCCTCTCCAAGGGGAAGTGAAAGGGGGCTCCAGGATTTACCGCAGCGGGTTGTATCCCACCTGGAGCAGGGGCTGGCTGGGCGTCGTGCCCGGGCACAGTGACCCCTGCAAGGGCGAGGGGAGATCCCTGTGCCAGGCCCCGCTCATGTCATCGCGCCGGGACACGCCGGGACAGCAGCAGGAGAGGCGCGAGGAGGGTTCGGAGGTGCCCGTGGTCCCCGCGCAGGGCCGGCCCGGAGCTCGCGCCCCGCAGTGCGGTTTGGTGCTGCTGCCTGAGCCTCTCTATTTCTGAACCTTATTGCCAAAAAAGAAAAAATGAAAAGAAAAAAAGTCACACTTGAGGTTAACGCTGCTCTCCGCAGCGAAGCCGATGACATCAATGTTGCCATGGTGACAAAACCTTCACTTAGGTATCCTGAGTGCTGTTAGCCGGCCGGCTACCAAGGAAACCCGCCTGAGTGACACCAGGAGCATCGCCGCAGTCCCGGCCTTGGGCCCTGGGGACCTTCCTCCTCCTCCACAGCTCCACACGAGCTGCGCTGCAGCTCTGGTCTCCTGCAGGCACCTTGTGTCTCTTATGGAGGTTCCCCGGCAAAAGGTGCCATTTTTCATGGGTGCTCTCGTCCCAGCAGCTCCTTCCCTTTGCAAGGATGAGAAGGGATAACTGCGATCAGCTCCGGTGGCTGGTCCCCTCTCGGCATCGCGGCAGCTGCGCCCGTGATTCACGTCCCCTCCGTGTCGGTTTTAAAGACCTAGGAGGTCTTCACAGAGGCTCAGAGATGCTGGGCTGCACCTGCAAATCAATGAAGTTCCTGTCGGTTCTGGCGTGCGGTTGCCCGACTCGGGGGCAGGTGGGTGACGGGATGTTCCTGTCCCCCACGGTGCCCTTGAGCTGCGGTACTGGCCCTCTGGCGCAGCCCCCAGGGGCGCAGAGGGGCTCTCTGGGTGCACTTACACCTCGCTCTGTTCCCGCGTGTGGTTCTTGGAGTGTAGTTTAAGGCAGGCTGAAATGCTCATTAGACAGAATTGGGACTTTTTCTATTTTTTTTAAGATATTGGATATAGGTTTAGAGGCTGCAGTGATTTACTGTGGCAAATGCTGCTGCTGCACCAGTTCAAGTGCGACAGGAGACAGCCCTGTGTGACCCCAGTGGAGAACCTCTCTTTGCCTGTCTGGACAGCAGGCTGTTGCCTTGCTTTTATTTTAGAAGACAGGGTGTTGGATCTTGATCAAGCTGTTGTTGTTTGAGAGGAAAAAAACATAAAAAAAGACCTGGTGTGTCTAAAAGAGAACCATCTGCTGAAGCGAGAAGCTGCTGGCTTGCAGGATTCAGGGTCTGCAATTAATCAGCCTCCAAGTCAGGTCGCAGATGAGAACACAAACGAGTCGGACCTGTAGTTGGAAAGGAAAGTAACAGCCAGGGAGAAGCAGGACGCGCCAGGGCAGCCATGGTCACCACGCGGGATCCGGGAGGCCTTCAGCAAGGTAAATCAGATCAGGGACTTGCTGCTTAGTTTTCAGAACGAGTGCTGAAGGATGAGCAGCACCTCAAACCATTTTTGCATTGGGATTGGGGAAGCCACAGTTTGCTCCAAGGCAGAACTAGAGTTTCAGAGCCACCAGAGCCTCCAGTTGAACCCTAAAACATATTTTAAAAAATCCAGGTAGTTACATGACAGTTCTGGTAAAATTATTTGGTGTTATAGAGCTGTGGCACAAACAAGAGGACTAATTAGTGGTAAATATCTGAAGAAACTGTAGGCATTTTAGGCCTGAATTTTCTAAACTAATTATCAATTTATTGTACCTTTTCAAAACAGTTAGGAATTTTACACAGAGACACATCTCTACTGCATAAATTCTGGTCACAAGAGACGAGTGCAGCGAAGGGGAAGTGACTCATGGCAGTCTGTTGTTGAAATTAATGAGACACTTATCCGGAAATGTTCCTCTTGGTGTCTTTGCTTTGTAGTCCGATTCAGGACAATAGTATGGAAATCATCTCTGAGCAGACTGGTGACCTCATTGTGATAGCTGCAGAAAGTGGAGAATCAGCAGGGATAAGCACAGGAATAGCTGAGTTATGGATTTTAAGGCCAGAAAGAACCAACCTGAATATTCAGGTTGACTTGCTGCAGGACACAGCCCAGTTTTGCCCCTTAATTCCTTTGTTAACCCCATAAGAAGTATTTACCTGGGAGGGGGAGGCAGAAAGAGGCTTGCAAGTAAAAAGCAAGGGACAAACTGCCCCAGCAGCGAAACGTTTGTGTTTGGTTTATTACCTGGGAGTTGGAGATGGAACATTTCTTTGCACGTTGCCATATTTATTGCAGATATGAAAGTGCCAAGTGCAGGCTTCCCTGGCAAACCCTACCACTTCAAAGGCAAAGCTGCCACAAAAATCCCCTGTATATCATGTCTTCTCCTTTCTGTAAGGAAGGGGTTTCACAGAAATATATGTGTGATAAAAATCACTCCCCTGTCAGCCTGGAGTTATCCCACCTGTCATTTTCCCAGGGAGAAATAGCAGTGAATATGCGAGAAGAAATTTTGTTCCCTGCAATGCTTCAAAGGCAGATTATTGATCAAGAGGAAACGTCGGTGTTTCAGCAGCTTCCCAAAAAGGCTCAGAGGCTGCTCGCCTCCCGTGCGTCACCAGAGCTGTTTTTATCTGCACATTTTCCAGCATGTTTAACATAAAGCCGGGTCATCCAGGAGGGACCCTGGCAGAATCTCCCTTCTGCGTGACTCATGCTCACACATCATGGGAATATGGGATCGCTTCAGCATATTGCACTTTTCAACTCTGATTCATGCCACCCCAGGAGAGTAAATAAGGCAACTGCTCGCACATCTCGGCCGTGACGAGTTACCTTCCCACTGAAAAGGTGTCAGGGCAAGTGACACTGTCAGTTAATAGTGTCACCTATCGCTTAGCCAGCATTCTCCTAATTAGGGCAAGATGCTGCTCTGCACTTATGCTGGGAATTTTAGTGCCCTGCATGATGTTGCACGAAGTCTGAGCTAAACCAAAAGATGCTGGGCTGATTTCAGGGGAAAAGCCTGGGGAAATTTATTCAGCAGGAGATTCTCTCTTTTCAAGCTATCTTGGCAGATCGCTTTGGAAGGGTGACTCAAAAAGCAAAGAGCTTGGCTTGTCTGGATGCTTCTCGAAGCAGGGTAACCCAGATCACTGCTGCAGAAAGTGTTACATCTGTACCAATATGCTCAGCATCATACAGAGATTTTTCACAGTATCTAAACCAATTATGCATCTAAATTCAATTGCTGGGGGAAGATTTTCAGATGTTGTTACTTTCACCTGGAAAGGACTTAACCATCTGGTTGTTTCCCAATGTCTAGGAAAAGGATGGCTGGGTAGGTGGATGGATATCTCCTTGCCTGTTAAACCAGTGAAGCAGTTCACCTAAAAAGCTTGCTGTGTAGCTGAGACATCGCTGTGCTGCCACTTGCCCTGCTCCTGGCTCACAGACAGCTGTAGCTGAGGAGACACGAAGGTACCAAGGGCTCCTCACGTCTCCGGCTGGCACCCACCTCTCCAGCAAGTTCCCGTTGCAGCTCCCGCTGGGACATGACATTGCTCCAAGTGACTCAGCAGGACTTGCACTGCAGAAATCGCTAAAAGGAGGAAGTCTTTAGCATTTCCTGGTACCAGGTTGTGAATCCAGTGCTTCTTATTTATGCAGATCTGCAAGAGAAGACCGTGTAAATGCTCCTCAGCTCCTGAGTAAAGGTGATATTACAGGTGACTTTCCTGATTGCGAGTTGCAAATGTGACAGAACCAAGTATGTTCTTATTTGGATTGGCCAAAATGATGAGCACAGTTATTGAACAAAGATTAAATGAAATGGAGTGCCTAATTCCCAACGAATGTTGGCTCCCCCTGCTCCCTTGGGCTTCAGGAAGAGTCTTGTTCTTACTCTCAAGCCTATAAGAAGGAAATATCCAGGGTGGCATGTTATATTGGTGTGATGCTGTCTTTCTTCTAAAAGAAATGAAGAATCCCTCCACCTGCAGTTTGATTACATGGTCTGTTCTTTCCTTCAAGCTTGTCAAAGTGAAGCACAGAGATTGCCTAATCTATTCTTGCTATTTAATTAGGTACCTGCGGTACGCTGCTCTGGCTTCTGTCCACAGCCCATGGCAGCCTGCACGGCAGCCTGCACCACGTTCCTTCCCTGCATCCAAGTGCTTCAAAGCTTGTGGGCACAGGGAGAAAGTCCATAGCTCCCTGCCGATCCTGCCATGAGTGATTGCAAACCCTGGGGGTAATTAAAAGACTGGAAATCCGGCAGCTCAGGGACCAGGGCCCTGCATCCTGCACCCCTGGCTCTACAGCTTCAGAGGGAGCCGAGCCAAACCCTCTCAGGGGAGACAGGTAGGGGCAGTGCCTGGGTGCCCACACGCTCCTGTGAGTGCCTGGTCTCTGGGCGCGCAAGCCGGGATCCACGTCCTTGTTCCGTTCTGCTCCCGGTATCCTCCTGGCCCCCAGGAAGGGCCGGAGAACATGGTGCTACCCGTTGCAGGCAGCGGAGCTGCAGCCCTGGCTCAAGCCCTCCCACCGCCGGCCAGCTGACATCTGCTGCCATCAGGTGATATTAGCAGGACGTGTGGGTGTCTTAATCCGACCACTTTAAACAAAATCCTGATGCTGCTAAAATGCTGTTGGAGGAACAGCGAATCAGCAAAAGGAGAAGGGTGAAGAAAGCAAGCTGAATGGCTCAGTGACATGGATGAGAGTTTAGCTCAGTGACATTACATCACAGGTGAATTTATCCTTAGTCAAACTGTCTGCATTCCTTGCCTCTAAATCATTGTCTAAATTGTCTTGTTATTCTATCTCCCTTACAGACTTGTTAAAGCCTTGGGTATGTGTTTGAGGAAAAAGAACAGTCTCGCCAAGATAATGTCCACGTCCTCTTGCGTGGAGAGCTTCTCCATGCCCTGCCACCAGCAGAGGACTTTGGGGATATCTGGAAAGGAAGGAAGGAGAAGAAAACAAGAACAAGGCCTTGGGACATGGCTCCCTGCTCTTCTCCAGAAATCCCAATGGGATTTTTTCTGGTTTGCTCATGCTTTGAGACATAAAGTACTTTCTCTCCTCTGCTGCTCATGAGGAAATGGGTTGTTCTCAAGAGGGCTAAGAGTTTACAAACAATATCTTCAGCACAAGCTGGTGTAACTCTTGGAGCTGGCCATTAGCAGGTGAATGGAGGTGTAAACACAGGCTTAGAAATATCATAAAGCCAGCAGCCATAAAGAAGCACTTTCTGACCCTATCATTTTCAGCCTTAGGAAAACAGCTGCAGAGACACAAGAGTGGTGTAATTGCTGTCAGCTGGAGTCACATGTGCCAGTATCTAAGTAAGATTGGTCCTGTGGGTAAAGTGGATTTTGTGGAGCTCTTGCTATAGGGCTGACCTGGCCCATGGTAAGGGCAGAACATGGATAAGGGAGAGCAAATGACCAACCCAGAAACAGAGAAGTGAGTAGGTGCCTGGGAGATTCACCTGATGTTCCCAAATTGTATGGTTTTCCATTAATGCATGTGCTGTTGCTTAAAAGAATGTTATTACCAGCAATGAGTGGCTCACGTACAGAAGTTCTTACACTGTGGAGGAGTCAGACCTTGTATGTATCTTAAAAATCTGTTGGTGTGGGGCTCCTTCACTGCGTTGTGCCTGCTCCCTGGCAAGGTTTCCGGGGCCCTCCCGTGTCGCACGGCTCAATGACAGTCTGCCTAACGTGTCCTAATTGTGTTTCTCAGAACCCCTCAGTGTTTGCAGCTGATTTGCTTTGACATCACCAGCCTGCAAAAACCTCTCTGTGTCGGGGTGCGTGGGAGTGCTATATGACACCTTAATCATACTAAACAGGAACACACATTCAGATTTCCTCAGTATTTCAAAGAAATGTGATTTCCTTTGTGCTGCAAGAGAAAGAGTTGACTTGATTGCGACTCTCTGTGGAGAACGGGTCTATTGCGTGTGAATTAGGATCTCACTCTGGAGGAAGAAGGGAGAAAAATATTGCAGGCTTCCTGGCTGAAGCCCTCAGGACCAATTCTCTTTCTGGTAACCTGGAGTAGTTTGGATGATAGTTGTTTAAATAACTAGTGTATGTAACCAGAAACCAGATTTTTGCTCTTAAGAAGAAATAATGTATAAAGTCAAAGTAGCAGCAAATATCACACTAAATTCCAACTTCTAAAACACTTGTTAGTCATTGGGTGCAGACATTAGCAACTAATTAAAATACAAAAAAAAAAAAAATTATTAACTTGTTAATTCAGTCCTCTTTCCTGTATGGTATAGATTTAAGGTCTTCACATAAAGTCAAACTCAGGTTCAGCTTTCATTTATTTCACTGTCCTCTCACCCAGATGAAAGGAAATGATAGCAGAAAAGATTCTTGGGAGCTTTGCTAGCAAAAGGCCAAACAGCAATATGTGTCGTAGGGTGGTATTTTATAGCTCAGAATCGGTAATACGCAGTAAGGCTGCTAGAAAAGCTGATTTGCTGGTGTGTTCATCCTGCTCATGGTCTCACTTCTTTTTCAGTCTTGCTCTTAGAGATATATGACTGTTTGGATCTTCAGTGTGGAAGTGCCTTTCGCATTTTGTATCACAATCTATGTACTTGGTAATTTGCTGTGCTCAGTATTAAGAAAAAAACTTCTGTTTGATCTGATAAACTGATTTGAATGATTATGCTTAATTTAGAAAACGGCTGTGTTCTTGCTAGATATGTACCCAAAACATACGTCTGAAATGGGGTATTGTCCGGTAATCGCTATCGTGGGGAGCAGTGTTTTCCACTGGGCTCATGAGACATGTGATAGTTGTTGCTTCAGTCCTTGCCTGACTGTTTTAGTTTACAGCACTGACTTAACTGTTGCCTAACCCTATTCATACTGAGTGTGTGAAAAATAGGTCACTCGAGACAGCAGGTATTATGAATCTTGGGAATGTACCTCTGCATTTTCACAGTTCAGCAGTTCCTCTAGAGAAAGAATTACCTCCACTTCCACCAGAATCCTACTAGAATGACCTCTTAAAAATAGCAACAATGGAGTTCTTTTCCTTTGTGCAACACAGCAGTGGCTTTTCGGAGATGGGGAACTTCCCTTTTCTTCTCCAGTGGCAATTAACTTCCTGCTTTAGCTGAGAGTTAATGATAAGTTGTGCTTGCTTTCTGCATTGGCGTCTGCGCTTTCATTCTCAGTGAAACGACATCTCTCCTACAAGGGCAAACTTAACAGAGAATGATTTTTTTCCTCCTGTTTCTTGGTCTACTCTCCATCTTTTGAGTTGGCAAAAGTCAAGTGGTGCCCAGCATGTGGTACCTGGGCGGTCTTGGTGCCAGTGGCCCTGGGACACTGATGCAGTGATCCAGGGTATGCAGCGATCCAGTCATTCACCTCTGATGAACTGACAAGGAACTGGCTGGGAAGCCGCTGGTAGGGCAGCACTGCTCTGGAAAGCAGGATGATGAGGAATGAAGTGTCCCTCCTTGGCATAGGCATGCTAGGCTTGTCCTGCTGTGAGCATGTTAGGGAATGAGTTCAGCCTTAGACAGACGACACAGGAGATTTATCCACAACTAGCTGCTCAGGCTGGTTCCTTTGCCTCTTTCGGGAGGATTATGGCAGTTCCCATGTTCAGCCAGGTCTCAGTACCCAGTTTACCAGTTCTTGGAATGAATCCATCCTGCTGGGCTGGAGTTCACCACGTGGTCAGGCGCAGGAAAGCACCCCCGAGAAGCAGCCTTCCTGTAGCTCGCTGCCAACCGCGCTGCCGTCCCAGGCACAAACGGCCTTGCTGTCATCTACACTGGGTGCTCTATTTAAACTGGCAAAGTTGTGTGCCCAGCTGCCTGCCTCTCTGGCAGTGGGTGGAATTGTGCTGGCATATTTCCTGGGCAATTGCTAACTGCAAGGTGTTCTATTCCATCAGATAAAACACATCTACTTGCATCTCTGCACGGATTAAAGAGCAGTGCTGATATCAGGCCAAGTTCCATCGTTGCTCTTTTTCTCTGGGTAGAGCTAGATGCTCTGACAGTGCACGTTTGTCAGTTTGGGGACTGATGTCATTTTAGAGCTGTGGTTAAGCATTCACACAAAATTACCTGTGTAAAAATACAGTGCAGGGAAATGTTAGCTAAGCTTAGCTTAGATCACTGCAGATGTGTTATTTTGGGAGTGTATTCATACTGCGAAGTCCTTATTCAGACAAAACTGCAATTGACGTAATTTTTTCCATAATGTTGCTTTTATTTGAAATCATATCTATACATCTTGTACAAATCAAACTAATAATATGCATTTCCATGACAGATTCTACTTATGGATTAATTTTGGAATTTAGTTTATAGACATGATTTGACTTCAGTGGGATTTATGCCCATAAAAGGGCTGTAGCAACAGGGGACAAATTCTAGAAGGAGGATTTTTGTCTATAATTCAGCATGTCTGTGGAACCCTTAACAACGTTCCAATCTTCCGTCTGAAAACTGCCTTGTCACCTTCTGATTTACAGCATTTTCCATTGCCTTTACACTGTTCTTCTCGCTTGGTATTTCTTGCAAGGCAGGTATTGTCAAATCTCTTCCTTCAAACATATAATAACTACCTTTTGTATCGAACAGGCGTTTAAATTACTCAGCTTATGTGACAGAACAGAAAATAAAGAGTTGAGTATCTGGCAGAGATGCCAAAGAGTGATGTTATTATAACCTGAACCATGAGAGATTTGCCAACAGAAAGTTACAGTGAGGTAACCAATGACAATATTTGCAGGAGGAGGCTTTACTACAACAAATATTAGAAAACATTTTTATATGATATATTTACCGACAAATCACACCTCTCTTATCAGGATGTTCAGTAGTCTTCCATGTGCATAACAGATGGGATTTATAGCTTTGACAGAGTACAGCCACAGAAGGACGCATAATCACAGGTTTGCTTGTCGGTATTATAGCCTCATTGCTCAGAGCTTCTTGGGACTATCCCCAAGACATGTGTTTTTCAAAAGAAAATATTGTCCCTGAAAAATTAAGTTTCTAGTTTTCCTTCAAGAAAATTATAACAGGAAAAGCAAATACTTTCCAAAGTCAAGCAGAGCAAATTGAACAAAACCATAGTGCTTGATTTTGATCAGCTTAAAATGAACCTATCTTTGCTTGTGCTGCATCATAGCCAGGGGACTTCTGTTCTTGTGCTTTGCCCTATCGCTTTCTCCAATGGGTTTGGCTTCCTAGCGCACTTGTTTCCTTCCTGTGGGTGAAGCAATGTAGTAACTGCCCAGCAGCCAGCCCAATACAGGGTACCTTGGGCATGTAGTTTGGCAGGGAAGTTTGGCCAAAGAGGTAAAAGAAAGCCCACTGAAACCATCTGAGAAAAACTGAAGGAATTTTCTTTGTGTAGGGGAAAATATGATCACAAGAGTAAGTGGCAGCTTAGGGAAAAGTACCTGTAGTCAGCTCTTCAAGTGGCAGTTACCTGCTCAGGCTTGTACAGTCAAATGGAACCTTCTTTAAGCCACAGAATAAACTCATCTTTCAAAGGACCATCAGGACAAAACAACGCGGCCACTGAAAGGGAAAACCAAAACATTATCTCACTGGATCTGTTCTTGCTGGCTCACTGCGTCTTGAAGCAATCCTGTTACCTAGTGACCAGTGGACACAGATAACCCTTTCCTGAATCTCTCTGTAGTACAATCAACAATGTGCAGTACTGCAGTCAGCCCTTTCTGCTTGATTTGTCATTGCGTTTCAGCATCAGCTGACCTTGGATTGATGCTTAGGATCAAATTGGCTGAAGCGGAAGAAAGCTAAAAAGCTCTTGGTAGTCGTTTAAGAGAGGTTGGTAGTTGGTCCAGTGCTCCACCTCATGGCAGCAGCACAAATGTGCAAGGAAAGAATTACAGCTGTGGTTTAAGGGGCTTGATGAATGACACAGTTTCCTTCTTAGTAAAATAATCACTGAGTGTCACCAAATTAAACAGACTCTTAACTGATTCACTTCTCCCTTTACATGATAGGAACCGAGAAGAAAAACAGTGTTCAGCTGCAGCTGAAACCTGAGTGCTGCCCTTTCTTAGAGCATGGCCCAGCCTTTGAACGCACTGAATCATTTCTGCCGTGTTCCCTGTGAGGTGGATAGAGCTTCCCATGGCAAAGGCTACCCAATGCTTCCCAGTATCATAGCTTTTATTTAATATTATTATATTTCATTTTTTTATTATGTTCTATTTTTTCTGTCTATTTTCATTTATTCTTCAGAAATTATTTATGAATAGGAGACTGCAAATTTTCAGGCCCAGTATCTGCTTTAGAGCATGTTTCCACTAAAATACACTAGTATTTTTAGTCTATATACAGGAATATACTTCAGGAAGCAAGATGAGAGGAAAGTAAATGCGTATCTGTGCTAAACTAGGCTTTTCAAATCTTATTTGCATTTTCAGCTGTTTTAGTACTAGTACATTTTGGATCAGGAACTTGAAATTTGTTGGGCTCAGGAGATGCCCGATGGCATATTTGCTTTTTGCGGTTTCTATCAAAATGTAACCAAAAATGTAAAGCACTGTGGCCTCAGGACAGACTTACATAGCCACCTCATGCCCTGGGCATGGGCTCTGGTTCCCGCAGAAGCAGCGCAGCCTCGCGGGGCACAGGATTCCACGTCAGTGTCTGTGGGACTGCTGCCCTCGCGTGGCACAACTAGGAAAATGGGCCTGTTAGGGGACAAATTCGAAGGCGTGTTCTGAATACGGTATCTTTCATTGTGACTTCTAATACAGCTTTATGGACGGATCCCTCCTAAGTAAGCTTTGCACAACAATAATAATTCTGCAAATTGATCAGTGCTGAAGTTCTGCACGTGCAAAGCTACGCGCAGTAAAAAAATTTGACCTTGCAACAAACTCTGTTGGAAGGATGATAAAATTATACTTAATAAAGCAACTTAACAAACCATGCTTGCCCATATGCTGGGCCTCTTCTGCTATTTGATAAGCTCTCTCCCTCTCTCCCTCTCTCCCTCTCTCCCTCTCTCCCTCTCTCCCTCTCTCCCTCTCTCCCTCTCTCCCTCTCTC
>NW_020455533.1:2493223-2498719 GCF_003342845.1 Nothoprocta perdicaria
TCCCTCTCTCCCTCTCTCCCTCTCTCCCTCTCTCCCTCTCTCCCTCTCTCCCTCTCTCCCCTAGCACCATTTTGCTCTTCAGCAATGTCCTCCCTCTAAGGTTACCAAAATGTTAATCTACTGATCAGTTAGGCCTCCCAAGAGCCCATTGCTTGGAAAAATATTACTCTTCCTGAAGATAAAACTGCTTCCTGATCTATTTTGGATGGATATAAAGAAAGAGCTTTCAAGCCTAACAGTGAAAATTGATTTGCATTAGGTTCTTCCTGCTATTGCTTGTAAATATTTTACTTTGTAGAAGTATTAAATTATGGACTAAAATTGTAGACCAGAATTCAGCCTGTTTCTCAACTGTGAGAAACTCTGGCTCTCTGAACATTTAAACATCTCTCAGAACCCTGCCTACATTTTGAGTTGTAACTCAGTAATCCTTGGCTTTTATTGGTTTAGTTTAGTTTTAGTACAAGATTTTCCTTGCCCATTGCTCAATCCTGTGATAAGATTTGCAACATGATGCACAAGTGTGGGCACGCTGTAGCAATTATAGACACCAGAAAATGTTTTTTTTTGTAAAATGGCTAGTAACGTAATGGCTAGTATGCAAAGCACTAAAACCACCACATCATGGGATATCTGCTGTATTCAAATAGGGGTCACGTGCACAAAAGGAAATTTGAAAAGACAAGCTGTTAAACTGGCCCATCTCTGGGAGACAGGCAAACTGACTGACTCCTAAGGCTGTTTTGAGCGACTGGCTTCCCCAAGGTCCTAAAGACCTCCTTTTAAACTGAGCTAGCAGCTGCATTAAGATGCAAGCAGGCCTGTGATCTCAAACTTACTCTGGAAGATGGGTAGGGTTTCCCATGGAAAGATGCCCAATAGAAATATATTCCCTGGACACTTCCGTTAGGTTCTTCTAAGGAGAAATCCTTTCAGCTGTGGAGAGCCTTATTCAACATGCCAAACTGTTTCTAGTCTCTATTTCAAGAGAGTTAGATGGAAGATTTCCACCATTGGGAAGAGCAGATGTAATTAGAAAAGACCTTGAGAAGACTGTGTTTGACCATGTTGTGCAATTTCATCTATATGGGTGAAGAAAGGGCTGTGATACAGAAAGAAAGAAATCCTTTGTTTTGGTGTTATAAGGTTTCACAGCTGTCAGAGCTGGGGAAAATATTGCACTGGAGACTGTCAGGGTGCCTATGCTGTGTGTTGGGAGGTGACTTGCTGATGCAGTTATTTTTAGCTGCTAAATTCCATTTCCCTTTTCAAAGAGAGTAGTCAAAAAGATGAAGTGGGTGTGCAGTATGAAGAAAGGCTCTTAGGAGTCAAGCCAGAAACTCGTATGATTCTGCTGAGCTGGCAATGCTTCCACTAACTGAATCGTGAGTAGAAAGTCTGCTAATACTGGGTGAAGGCAGTGAGTGGCATCATGGTATCACAGAAACACCAGCAGAGGCAAAATGAGATGATCATGCACAACAAACATACAGATCAGGTTATTCTCAGGGTGGGGATCCTGCCTCTATTTCAGTCTGCCATTTTCAGTGTTCATGCACGATCATGATAATCAGTGTTGGCTGCAAATTATAGTCAATTGTCATTTGTCAATGGAGTTTGTGTTGCTTTCTCTCTGTCCTGCAATCCCCAGTAGCGAGAGGAAAGGCAGTTTTGTCGCCCTAACTTCAATTTTAAAGGGAGAATGACACAGAAGGCCCTAAAAGAAAGGGGACAGATCCTAATATGAACAACAAAACAAGTAAGTGTGCGCAAATAACAAGGAGGTTGTTTTATTCATGGGGAGAAGCATATAGATGGATAACACAAATGCTCACTGGTGTTCCTGGGTCACTGGATGAGGAAGGAGAAGCAGCAGGAAGGAGATCATTCAACTCTGATGTCTCTTGGAAGAGACATTTGTTCCAGTCCAGATCCCATAGCGTGCTGCCTCTGGCCAAGCACATACTGGAGCTGCAGGAAGCAGTTATGGTTGTCACAAGGCGGGGCCGCCTTATGTGGTGGAGATGATGCCACTCCACCACAACTGCTCACCTTGCTGCACCACCACCTCTGCTGGGTGCTTCTGCAGGAGCTAAAGGCTGCACATTGAAGCTGGTGAAGCAAAGCTGCACTGCCAACACAGATAAACAGAGAACTTTGTCCCCTGGCGTATGGGGATCTCATCAGGGTGATATTTATCTGTGTGTTGACTCTCTCAGCAAATGCTTGCAAAATATTCGCTCAGTGCCCTGACATTTTTTCAGTGATTTCTTTGCTTATGTTCCTTTCCTCCACTCTAAAATCCAAACTCCTCTCATTTTAACAAGACAAATGCCACATCGGCAGAAAGTAGAGCTCTTCCAGGGATATGGTTAGAGGTGGTAGTAGCAGGAATCCTAACTGAAAGCTACAGTCAGGAGCAGTGGTCCTGAAGCTCAGGTAAATTTGCTTGAAGTCAATGAGGCTTAGAGTACACAAAACACAGCTTTCCAGCTTAAGGAAAGCAACAGAAGGGACATGTAAATGCAGTGAGAGATACATGAGCAGGAATCTTGCCTTGGCAGGCTCCTTCTGTGCTACATTCTCAGTGACAGTACCTACAAATCATCTGCTCTGCTATGTTTTATTATCTGTAAGTAGATAAGACCAGTGTTGTTTTAAAATTCAAGCTATCACGCTAATTTCAAACCCCAGTGCTATAATATTGACTTTCTTTTTATTACACAGTCCTTTGCCTTCAGGAAAACAGTAAAGAAGATGCTAAAGTTGCCATAAACAACTGATGTTTTTAAATATATTTCTTCTTTTGCCAACACGGTTCTGTCATGTGGCGTAGGAGAAATCAGAAATATTAGGTAAGTATAGCTGGTATATTGGCCTCAGAAGAACACACAGTATTTTTAATGCTGGGATTGCAGATTTATTTTTTCAAAGACATCAGGATAATTTTTATTACTGTAGATGTTATTTCAGTAGTAAAATGATAGTGTAAATTGGAGTGATAATGCTAATAACAGCCCTGATTTCTTGCTGATACTTGCTGTAGGCACAAATAGTGCCTTTCCTCAATCTTGAAGCAAGAAGATCTTGGGAAACAGAAACCTTTATCCTCATTTTACAGATGGGGAAACGGAGGCATGGAGGGATTGTGACTTGTCCAAGGTCATCAAGGAGCAGAGCAGTTGCACAGCGTGTGGTGCCCAAGAGGAAGTACAGCCTGCCGTGCAGACGCGGAGCGCAGGCAGCTGCCCTGCATGTGCAGAGCTGCTTGCACCGGCCCGGGGCTGTGGTGGTGATCAGGAAGTCCACGTTGCCATGCAGTGTTTTGAATATCTGAACAAAATCATCATCTTTTTGGGTGCGAGCTGTTCTCTCTAGATCCATGTGCAACCGCTGTTCCTTGCATGAAGAAAGCTGCCTCTGTCCTTGTTGCCGCAGCCTGATCAACATCCATCACATTTGCCTTCCAAAAGACTGAGATCAAATGAGAAAAGAAAATTAACAGCCATCTGATTTCCATGGCCTTCACTGCTTTCTCCTGGATGCTTTGCAAAAGTTTTGTTTAAACATACTAACTTCTGGCCTTAGCTAATGAGCAGTATGAACAAGGAAACCAGTCACATTGGTCTCGTACACGTATAAAAGGCCCAGTAGTCATCCTGTAACAGCAGCACTTCAGGTGGTGGTCGAAATTCTACCTGATGCTACAAAACCACAGCACAGCCTTAGCTATGCCCTTTGCATAACTATGCTCTTTATTCTCAAGGGCCTATAGGATAATCTACAGAAATAAGAATGGCTGATAGGAATTTTACAGTATTTCTGAACATGTTTTTTGCAAGTCAGCTGTTAAAAATTTATCTATACTATATATATCATATACCACATATATATACATACACTATATAATATTTTTAGCAAAAATTTTATTGTAAAATCAACTAGAACTTTCACCCTTGCTGTTTTGAAGTCATGAACCCACATACAGTGAAGAGCAATTGTAATTTCTTTCACCTCCAGCCAATTCTTTTTTTTTTTTTTTTTTTTTTTTTTCCCCCCCCGAAAAGCCTGATTTTTGATAGGAAAAAAAACCTCTGTTTTGATAAACAGAATTTTGGACTGCCCTGGGGAGGCACTGAATTTGTTCTCACCACATATGAGTAAACGCTGGATATCTGAATGACTAAAAATATTTTAAACAGTACATGTCAGCAAAAAATATCATTTTGAAGGCTACTGTACTCTCTGCTTGAATATTTCAACAGAAGCTGTTAGAGTTGATATTTTTTATCACAATGGAACTTTTCACAGAACCTGGTGATTCCTTTTTTGCTTTTGCAAAATTATCCCTTTATTCTAAGGATGGTAGCAGTGACATATGACATTCCATTTTCACTTCTGCAAATCAGCTGTAGTGTCTTCAATTTAATTTATTTCTTTAGGTATTTTAGATGTTTTGAAAAAATGAATTTTTGTATTTCTGTTTGTAATAGGAGTCGGTCATTAAGTGGCTGAGGTAGACTTTTCATAGTCAAATTCCACATCAGATAATGCTTTGCTTAATTATGAAGCCATGCAGCACTTTTTCAGCTCTCTCGTTACAAAACAGATATAGCCATGAGTGTAGTATGCAGATCAAATTCCAGATATTTCAGCCAGCTGTACTGTTTGAAGATTATTGTGAGTTTTTGCGTGTTTGCGTTATATTCATTTTTCATGAACATTCATAGC
This sequence comes from Nothoprocta perdicaria, assembly GCF_003342845.1. NCBI lineage: Eukaryota > Metazoa > Chordata > Aves > Tinamiformes > Tinamidae > Nothoprocta > Nothoprocta perdicaria. Next base: position 2,497,955 of record NW_020455533.1, read on the forward strand.
AGCAAAGATTTTCAGCAGTTTTACTGCTTAGTAGGTAATGATCATGAAAAGACATCTTAAACTATTTTGTAATTTAAAGATGTATTTATGACAGGCATTCTCTTTTTCCGCTATTTGAAAGATATATAATTTTAGTTCTGAATTAGTGTTTTCAAGACCTTGCACATCTTGTCTTTACAAGGGCCAACCCTGAATTTTTTCCTTCTCTAGTTTTTGTTTTGCCAGATCAAGAAGGGTTTGTTCTCTGATGAGGCTTATGGAGTGTGACAGGTGCCAGACTGGGGTAAGGACAGAAAGGATCAGACAAAGGCAGCAGAAGGAGGAGCATTTTTCATTTTAAGTGCTGCACGAAGATGTACGTGAAACTTCAACTTTAAACCAACTGCGTGAGCAGAGTTAGTGTGTTTTCCTGTCCTGTCTTCTTATATTATCTGCACTGAGAGGCAAAGAAGCACCTGTTTTAGCTAAAAACTTCTGTGCACTTTTATAATAACTGCTGTTGCAACTGCAAATCATTTTACCTACAGGCTGCACTCATCTATGTGAAACAAAATCCATTGATAACTTAGTTATCTATAAGTGAACTATAAATTTGGATTTTTTTTAGATTTTTTTTGCAAGTTCTCTTGTTCTCTAAGAAAGATTGTTTGAACATTTCTATTACATGAAACAAAATATATCTTTTAAAAACCCAGCCACTGACTTCCTGACTGACCTAGTAGAGTCACTGCTCTGCACACATTATTTCCTTTCTCAAAAAAAAAA
>NW_020455533.1:2498724-2857780 GCF_003342845.1 Nothoprocta perdicaria
AAAAAAAAAAAAAAAAAAAAAAAGGCACAAACCATCAGCGAGACTCTGGCAACACCTCACTCTCCCTTTGACCTCCTCTTTCATCTTCTGGGGGAAGCAAGCTGCAACCTGAAGTAGAGCAGTTAGTGATAAGAATATATCCTTGATGCACAGTATGAATGATTCAAGACATCTTTTTCTCCAGCCCTGGTCTTTTCGTGTTTCTTTGACTGCTCTCCTCCCTGGTGTGAAAGTGCTTCTCTGATGTCTACCTTAGAGGATGGTTATGAACTCTTTTGATTTGCTCTGTCTGTATGAGCCACAGTTTTATTTTGCTGCATCTTTACACTGGCCATTTTATTGAGCAAAATATATCCTTTCTGCACACAATTCTGTAATTGTGACAATGAGCGTTTCAATTTGGCTACTCTTAGAACACAGCCATTTTCCAGGAGCATCCTTAGCTCTTGACTTTCTTTTCCTTTGTAATCAAGCTCCTCCTTCCACAGGAATCACCAGGGTGTCCTCTTTCCTCTGATGACTTTTGTTATAAAACTGGCATCTCTGTTTTCATCTGTGCTGTCACATCAGTAGAAGCTGTTGGTGCTTGTCCTCTCCTGGGCTCTGGTCTTTTTTATTTTCTTTACAGAGGTTATAAGGAACACTTTCTCCAGATATATTTCTGATTTTTTTTTATCACTTTGTGTATTTTACTAAGTTTTGTCATGTCACATAAAATACCAGCAAAAAAGTATGTTTTTGCATATCTGAATACTAGTTTTGATTTAAGTATTTGGATTTTTTAGTCTGTTTAAAAAAGTATATCTATTCATAAAAATATTTATATATACTGTCTTTATAAATCTGTTAATAAGTTATGATTATATTTGAATATAAATCACTATAAAACTGAAGTTACTCAGTTGTAACATCTTCATTATTTTTAATTTTAATTAACATTTTTGTCCTATTATCAATAGCATTGACAAATGTGCCCTTCCTTTAATTTACTTACCTGTGGGGTAATAAATCAGGAGCTGTCTTTTGATCTAACATTAAAATTTTAGGTTCCACGAGTAAGTTGTTTCTGTGTACACAGCAGGTGAGAGAATATGATGTGCTTATATATACTTTATAAATGCATATATGGTAACATAGCAGAAAACATTCAACTGCTATTATTTTTTTTCCTTGAAGATGTTTTCTATTAAGCTCAAGCTGCTGGAATTACTAGAGTCCATGAGACCCTTAGTGTGTATTAAATAAAGGAAATTACAAACTCCCTTGGTTGTAGAGAATTCTTTAAAAAAAGAAGAGAAAAAGAAAAAAAAAGAGAGAGAGAATCCCAAAGGTTTAGAAACCAGAGTGCAAAGCATTCAAAATCTGTCTAAGGCAAGCCAGAAACTGTAATAACTGTCGTGTTTATCTCAGCAGGGGCATTATTAAGAGACACAGCATGAAGAGGTCACTTTACTGCTTCTTGAAAATGACATACTTCAGTGTTAGTGTTACACTTTCTTTCTTACAACTTCCTTTTCCCTCCCCCATTAGTAACAGTTGTAACAAAATGTATCCCTGGTGAAGAAGCTTCATCATCGCAGGTGACAGATTTTGTTTGTTTTATTTTGTTTTTCCAAATATTAAAGGCTCAGACTGACAGTTTGTTTTTACTCAGGTGGAATGAGAGAACAAAGAGGAGAAAACCTCTGTCTGACACTGCCTACCTAATCCCAGAATATATGATTCATTATTCTGCACAGGATTAAAGGTAAGATTTTTACTGGTGCCTTTTGAAACTCAGCAGGGCAGATATGCTTTACAGAAGGGGGTTTAAAATCCATGATATGTGGCAAAAAGGTTCAAGGGACTAGACAGTTGGGTTTAAATTACCTGGCAAATCTCTCTGTGTTCTACAGTTTGTCTTCTCTCCTGTAAAACAGAGGAAAAAAAAATCTGTAGCTTAGATCTAGAATAAAAGCACTTTCTAAAGCATAGGAGACATAAAAGACATTTTTCTTTAAAGGGAACAATGTATCACTGGTCCAAGTTCAGGGGGAAAAAAGTGGAGAAAATATTTCTGTGTGTATTTGAGCATGTGTATAAAATGTTTTAGGACATCATAAATACACAAATAGATTCAGCTGAAGATAACTGAGCTATTTAAATTCATATCAGTTTTGAGATTGGGTTAAATAAGCATTTGCAAAATCATTCTTAGGTTCTTTGTTCATTCTACATATTGGCTAGTGCTAAATGAGAGACATGGTAGGAATCTTGAAGAAGGCTTGGTTCTTTTTTTTTCATGTTTTTCTCTCTATTGGAAAAGTTTAGATTTTTATGTTTCTTTTTAGAACAGTTTATACAAGGTATATATTCAGATTTTCAGTCAGAGGTCATTCATTGGCTGAGGAGGTGTCGGTAGCTGGAACTTAAAAATGTATTGTGAAATTTCTCCATTTTGTAGCACAAACGTGATTTATAGATTTGTTGATTTTTGTATCACAAACTCTGATTTGTCCTGCAAATTAGACAGCAATTTGCAGCCTGCCTTGGTTATCTATCTTATTCAAGATTTTAGTTGTTAGTAGATGCACTATCTGCATTTTCTCCTCCTTGATTATTTCCCTCTTTTAAATTGTTAACAAATATGTTAATAAGACTGGTCCTCAGTGCCAGGGGCTGTTGTACCTCACTCGGTATCAGCTCCTACCTTCATCTGTTGATGCACAAGATTTCCAACAGTGTATGTTAAAAGAGATGTTTATCATAAAAAGTAGAACAGAAGGTTTTGACCCTTTTATGTGACTCACTGAATTGGGACTACAGCGCATAAGGATAAGAGCAGTTGCAATAATGATTTGCACTCTTTATGAATATGTTGATTTTAGAGATACACCAGCTGGACTCCTTTTCAAGATGCACATATGTGAAATGCACATTCCAGAAACATAACTACAGTTCTGCCTCTATTCAGAAAAAAAAAAAATACATGTATTTTTTTCAATTTGTCAGTATTAATTTTTCACTCATATCTTGATGTTAGTGAAGTTTCAATGCGTTTTTGTCTGGTTACACACTTATGTCTGTCATGACCAGTGTGCTTTCTCTATTTTCAGTTAATTCCAGGGCTTCAATTAGCTAGAGGGCTTTTCTAAACTTTTCTGATGCGGCATGTGACAGGTTAAAGCTGATGTCTGCATGAGTGAACACAGATGCAACAAACTTCTCCTCCCTTCCTGTGTGCTTTGAGGGAAGGCCTTAGGCAACAATAAATCCATATACTCAGCCATGTATAGGGTCAAGAAAACCAGTGCTTTTTGTGTGATGGTCCCAGATGTGCTATGGTCTTAGAAGTGCTTCCACTCACAGCAGCAAAGTCAAACAAACCTCAGCAGAACCGTAGAAAAATAAGAAATGATCAGCTACAGCATTTTGTACTCACTATGTGTTGTTCCTCTTAGTGCAGCACACTGTAAGCTCCCACCACGGCTCCTGGTGACTTCAGTTCAGAGCAATGGCTGCAGACTCCGGTCTAGCCTTGGTCATCATTGTGCCCAGCCTGCTTTAGTTTTTCTTCTTTATGTCGCTAAGAGCTTGCAGGGATAAGGAGTGAGAGCAGGAGGCTAAAGCAGATTTTAACAATCCTTAACTTGCTTGTGGTCTTGCTCTGTAATGGGAAAGAAATGAAAGACTGAAAGACAACTAGAAGGAAGATCTAAACTTTTTCCTTGCTGAGCCACAATGCACTTTCAAAACTACCGTTTGGTTTTGTTTTTAGCACTGCCCACCTGCCATCACATTTGCTATTATGCACAACAATTGCATTATTGGGTTAAAAAATATAGGAGAAATGTGTACCTCGTTCCCTACTGAGTTGCTTATTCTGCTACTGAGTGGAAGCCCTAGAGCTCTCAAGGCAGCAAGTGCTACTGGAAATTTACCACTGTGGCTCTGGTATTTCACGTTTAATCTGAAGATGTGATTGCAGTTTTGATGTATATACTGGTGTTTGGTGCAGTTAGCAAAGACTGTTGCAGGCTCTGTGTAAATATCAGGTAGTCAGTATGTTAGAAAATAAAAGCCTCTTCTTACACTGTACAGTTCAAATTTTCTCATGTTTATTTTGGATTTTTATTTGGATTATTATTTAAAGGCACAACCTCGCTTCCTTCATATCAACTTTTCCACTAACTAGTAGTTTGCTTTAAATCAGTGTTTACTTTAAACACAACGATTAAGCAGCAATAATTTACCAAAATTAAAATTAAACTTTGATAGGCATAGAGCCAAGTAAACACTCTTCAGAAGAAATCCTCTTTGCAGGGAGTACAGACTCCTTTGTTTTAAGAAGATGTGCTGAGAACGTTGAACTATAATGTGAAAGAAATGAGCTTGTAGATAGTGCCTCTGTAAAGTTCATTATTTGAGTTCTGTTGCTACAGCTATGCTATATTCTTAAAGTCGGATTCATACTGTGAAAGCATTTTGGGGCACAACAGGTGATAGGTTCTGCATCAAAGTCTCTGAATATCACATGAGCAACCATATGAACAGCAGCATGAGCTGCTGAACTTGACTTCAATTCCTTATCAGTGTATCCAGGTTTAATCCTGGAACTGGCAGCTGGTAATGACAAGAGTAGTGTTACCTTCTGTTTGCAAAAAGCTCTGGGATTACCTGCACCCTTTAGCTCTCTATGATGTTTAGCCTTGTGGCTTTAACCAAACAAATGTTTTGATGTTCAGTATTTGCAGCCGGGGGAAGTTGCCATCCATCACTATTCATATAATTTCCAAGGCAACTTCAGTGTGAAACTTACTTCAGAAAGAGCAAAAAGGAAACTATGGGAGAATAAACTTTGGTGGTGTGACTGATTCTAAATTCCATTTATATCCTGCAGTCTTCATCCTTTCAGTCTTCTGTCTCCAGTAAAAGGTTGTTCTGTTAATTTTTAACTGCATCACAGGGTTTATAAAGATGGAGACTTTCTCCTGGTAAAGAGCCTTTAGTAAGATGGTTCATGAAATATCTAACAAAGATGAAAATGTAATCATTTGACTTTGCATTTAAAATAATGCACACCCTTCACAGGGATTGCTTTTTAAACTGTTTCCTTCTGTGGTATCACATTTTGAATGCACTCGGTTCCTGATAAGCCAGGCTCATTTGAAATCCTCGGGTGCCTTTTGCTGTGACAAAGGTTTGATAGCTTGGCTTTGGGAAGAGCTTCCCAAATTGTTCCCACAGCTTTCGCTGTGTTTGGTGGACGTTCTCTTTCTGAACAAAACACGCAGGTAGCATTGGCAGAACTGTTTGTGGCAGAACTTGCTGTTGTTACCCTACTCCAACTATTATTCTGTTTCAGAAGTTGCTGAATTCACAGGGTGAAACTATCAATCCCAATCCCTATCAATCAAAACAGTGATTAATTACTTTAATCTTTTATTTGGTCATGCCTGTGTGTTGCTTTGCAAACGCTGCACCATGTCTAGCTATGGCTTCTAGACATTCATTTATGATGGGACTAGCTCTGTGGATGATTTTGAGAGCCTGTTTAGGAGTTTCAGAATCCTAATGAAAAACGTGTGCAGGATGGACTACCTGCTATGTGTGTGTTGCACCTGATGGCGTTAAAAGATCGAGGTTTGTTTTGTTTGATCAGAGAGGCCCTCCTCTCCATTGGAGGCACCTTTGGGCTTTATGGAATTCCATGCACTTTAATTTACCCAAGCACCTCAATGTGATACTGCGTGTCCACTAAACAGTCTAAAGACAAAAGGAAGGAAACCACTCCTTCTAACCCTGTTCCCAGACAGATCACACAGATAGGGAACACGATGGACACCTCAAACACAGCATTATTCAGGTTTTCAGCATGCCAGACTCTATCTGTGTTCCCCTGAAATCTCTGGGAAAGATGTGGAAATCTTGGAATCCTCTGGAAATACTTGCAGCGCCCTAGGTGCGTGCTGAGGGGTGCAGAGCTAGGTGCCTTGCAGCAGCATGAGAAAAGTTTATAGGGGGAAAACTACATTCACGGTAAGGACGCTTTATTTTTATTTCTTTTTTTTAATATTTATATTTATTTTTACTTGTATATTTTTATTTTATTTTAAAGCCTCTCCCCCCTCCCCTTTAGCCTGAACTTGACGAAACTCACTTTTTTCCCTCGCTCCGTGCGCGGCCGCGGCCCCGCGCATGGCGGCCGGCGCGGGGGTGCCGTTAGGACCGTTAACGGCCGCTCCCCACAGCCGGTCCGGTCCGGTCCGGTCGGGCAGCGCGCGGGGCGCCTCGCGCCTCGGCGCCAGTAGGTGGCCGCGACGCGCGTCACGTGACGGGCCCTCCCCGGCCGCGACCGAAGCAGAAGCGGGAGGGAGCGCGGGGCAGCGCGGAGCGGAGCGGCCGCCACGGGGCCCGCGGGACGCAGGAGCGGCGGCAGCAGCGCCCGCCGCCGCCAGGTGAGGCACGGGCGGCCCCGGGGGGGCGGCCCCGCCGGTGCCGCGGCGGCGAGGGCCTCCCGAGGGTCAGGGCTGGGCAGCGGCCGCTCCGCACCCGGGCGTGCGGCCGCGCCTCGACGCCCAGCCCTTGGCTGGGTTCCGTTCTGCTCCGCGGTTGTCAGGTGTTGTCCCAGGAAAAGGCAGGAATTGCTCTGTGCGGGCACAGACGGCGCCTGGGCCGTGCGCGGAGGCCACGATGGCCTCTGTCTAAAATCGACGTGAGGAGACGTTTCTGCATTAGCCACCCGATTGCTGGGCCAGATGGACGCCGGATAAAAGCAACGCTTCGCCAGTCCGCGGAACCGGCCCCTTGGGCTCCAGAGACTGCCGGAGCGTTGCTTTTATTCGGCACACGGGTGTCATAGCCTGCCGGTTGGAGACAGACGGATACCGCGGCCGTGAGGGTCATAGCAGGGTGGAAAAGCGCCAGGTTCGAATCGCGGAGCAGTGGTGGGTGTCAGGCCACCCTCACAAAGGTGACGTCTCCTATGAAGGGCTTCCAGCAGCGCTTTTGGGAGGTTGGATATGCTTTTGTGGTAGGGAACTTGCAGTGACACCCGTTCACAGTTACCCTTGGATATTATCCCATGAGGATCAGTTCAGGAATGATTTGTTAAGTGGGTCAAATAATACCTATTTTTTCCCTATTTAATCTCATTTTATTTTTGACTGATGAGGCAGATCCCTCGGCTTCTGCGTTGTTTCACAGTAAGCTAAAAACGTGGCTTTTGCCGTAGGATTTACGTTAGGCTAATAACCATGTTCACTCTGTTTTTGAAAGAAAGAGCTACTTTGAAAGGGGAAGTCCAGTATATTATATTCAGCGGAAGCTGTTTAAGAAGCCACCTCAGAGGCAGTTCCTTTGTACTAAGAGACTGCATCTATCAAGAGAAAAAAGTTTTGTTGGCTTTCATTAAATGGGTCTATTTAGAAATTCCTTTTCATGTTGATCCAAGTCATGTTGCACTTTGCAGCTACACCTTGTACTGTAAGAGGCAGATCAGATGTATGTTTTGTTATATTCTTCTAGAGAAAAAAGCTTGCACTCATTTACAAGTTGAGTTCTGTTAGTGCGTTTGAAGTATTATATGGTTGAAGTTTTGTTCTGCTTTATGGTATGTTCATTTGAGCATTTGAGTACAATTCTTCATAAAGGAAGAAAAATAAGACTACTAGGCGTGCAGTTCTTTTTTGAAGACCGAGTGCTGTTTAAATTTTTATTATTTTTAAGACCCACCCATACTTGTTGTTCTATTATAGTAGAACATTGTAGCAAGAGGAGGAGATTCTATCTTTTTAGATGCAAATCCATGATCATTTAAATAATGATCTCTTTAGTTCCACAGAGTCCAGTCAGTTCCATTTGAGCAAAATTCTACCATTGCTTATTACCCTTAAATATATTTCACAGTTCTCAGTCATAAGGTTGGCCTATATGATTGTTTTTCAGTCTTAATAGAGAAGTAGAGCACCTTCTCTTTATATAGTAACAAACTGATAGATGTTGAACACTACATAAACTGTATGTTTTGCAAAACATGCAGTAAGCCATGATTCCTGCTGTGGGGCAATTGACGTTCACTGTAGGTAGTGCCCAAAAGGCCACACCATAGGTAAGAGGACACTCTTGTGCGCCAAAAAAATCCAAGCACTTTCATGACATGCTGGAGTTTAAGAAGGGACAGGAAAATTTGTCCTGGGCATGTTCAAAGTCTGCCAGATCACCCTGTGGAAGCAGCGACCGACAGGGTGAGTTTTGGAGCGAGCTGAAGGGAGAGCTCTTTAGTTAAGAGCAGGTCAGGAGCCCGTGACGGGGGTGAGGGGAGGGTTGGAAGAAGTCACGAAGGGGAAGCGAGAAGTGGCACGGTCAAACTGGTTATCAACACGGAAACCAAAACCGCTCGTGATGGGGAGCAGTGGACTGAGGAGAGAGGAAGAGCTGCTGAGGCTGCTGGCTGAATGTGCCCAGAGACACTTTAAACCTGTGTGACTCAAGGAATTGGGTAAGGGGCACGGTTGGGAGCCACCGCTCTGCTCCCAACCTCCGGCTCTTGTGTGGGAATGATATCACTTCCTCCTTTGTGCAAGGATGGAAGAGCCGCTTCCAAGCTGCACTGTTTGTATGTATTCTTGATGGGGAGCAGTTAAGGTTGCAGTTAACTATTTGGTGTGATCACATGTGGGAGATAAACTACAGAAATGTGTTAATATTTGTGAAAGCTATTGCAAATGCACCTTTCTGCAGACTGTTTTTGTGCCAAGATGCAAACCAAGTTTATATGCATGAATGCATATAAACTGACCTGCCTCCTGACCTATGAGTAAGGAAAAGTAGCCTGTAGAGGAGTAACTACCACATAGCCATGGAATTTTAAAAGTGAGTGAGCAGACAGTTTTAGAAGTAGAAAGTATTTTTCTCTGTATTTGTACTTGCTCATGTTTTTCCTTCAATTTTCTTTAAAATTCTTAGGAAGACGGTCAGTTTGTTTAAATTTTCTTATAGGCAAGTGTCTTCTAGTGCCCAAATCATTTACACAAGCTGCTGTCATTAGTTCTTCTATTTTCTTGTCGTTGAACTGCCTGGTTTCAGGCAATTCCTCTTAACTCCTCTGGATATAATAGAGGAAAATGGCAGCACAGGCTCCAGATCCTTTGAGCCTTTCCAGATTTCAGAAGTCTCTGCAGGTAGCAAGTTACAAGAACTAAAGTTTCTTCCAGCTTAACGTAGAATTTACAAGTTTTTTTTTATGGAACAGAAGTCTCTAAACATCCTAAAACAGCACACAAAGTCTTACAGGAATAATCATTTTTGATAAGAACCACTTTTCACTCTGTGTTAATTAGAGAAAACCTCCATAACTGAAGATGTAATGGTAGGTAAATGCTCAGGTGGTTGTAAGGGACCTGAGAAGGTTGAAGTGATCCTTGTAACCTGTATTTGTACTGGTGGATGTGCACATGCAAGAGAAGGTTTGCATGTGTAAAACAGCATGCAGGGAAATACGTGAATTCATGTGATTTTACATATTTGGACTAAGCTAGTCTTAGCTCACTGTGCACAGACTGAGGAAGCAGTTAGTTGTAAGTGGCTGCGAAAATGGAGGTGTTAGTTTTGCTGTGAGCTTTAATCAATTCATTGCATGGTGGCTGCTCCCCCAGCTCTTCATTTTTAGCTGATTTGGTAACAATGTGTCAGCAATCGGTGCCACTGCTGTCCCTGGAGTCTATTCCTACTTCCTTGCAGGATGAAATGGCAAGATACTGTTAAGCTACACCTGGCATGTATTTTAGTATGAAGGAACCACTGTTGGGTAGATTTAACATCTTTAAAAATTCTTTTATATAAATAAGTGTTGTTTAAAGTACTCATTTTTTTCTCTCCTTTTTTTTTTTTTTTTTTTTTTTTTCCCCCTTCAGCACGCTGGAAACAGTAAACTTTTGATTAAAAAAAAAAATGCCCAGAAAGAATATAGACTATGGAGTGCTGCCCGAGTATGAGAAAAGCCAGATCAAAAGGACCCTGGAGCTGGGAACTGTCATGACAGTGTTCAGCCTTAAGAAGAGTAATCCAGAGAGAAGGACTATTCAAGTCATAATGGAAACCAGGCAGGTAGCGTGGAGCAAGACAGCTGACAAGATTGAAGGATTCTGTGAGTATTTGTGAAGTGTATCTCACCTCGGAATTACTGATAGATTAATGTAGTTGTCAAGCATCGATCTAAGGATGATTTGTGTTAACATAATGATGCTTTTGGCTGAAAAGGATTTGAGAACTTCCTGGGAATATTCTGAACTGTTGCAGAAGGTGAAGAATTTTCCATGGCTCACTGGGTATTTAGATAACAGTGTATTTATGTTAATAACATGCTTTTCCCCTGTACTCTGCTCTCCAAGTTTTCATCTTTGAGGCTGATGCCACTTGTGTTCTGTGTGAGTAATGTTACTAAGCAGAGCTCTTCTGCATCATCATGCATCAAGTTGTTTTGGGGGATTAAGACTTTTTTATTCCTCCTGTCTTCAAAAAGACAAAGCCCCAAATTCAAGATTATTGAGTTATAATTTCTATATTCTTAAGGAATTTGCTCTTATAGGGTAGCAGTTACTACCAAGGAGCTGCTGGAAAGTGTCCATGGCTTCTCAGGAGGAAGTTGTGAGATATGAGAGATGTTTTAAAAGGGCCTGCAGTCTCTATAGTTCGTATCTAAATTAGGGAAAACTGTTATTTGTAACATTATGGGAGACTAGAAAAGGACCAGAAATCTACATGAGCCTGCTTAAGTTTCAGGGAAGAATAAAGTGAAACTAATTTTCAGTTTTTAGCAAACATGGTTGATGTCAAAGCAAGCTCAGCTTGCAGTTCAGGAGATGTGTAGTGTTATAATTGTAAAATTATATTTACTGTGCTTGCGTATGACTGTATGTAAACTATTGTTTTCCAGACATGATCTTAGCAATCCATTGCTAAATGGCTTTTGCGTTTAATAAAGCAGTTTAATTGCTTGCCTGAGTTGCCAGAATCATTTAGTGGTTAGCCACAGCTAAAATAAAAAGCTTGGTGCTGAGGAACTAGGGTTGTTTGGATCAAGAAATTGTGATAAGGAATTGGAGGAGGGGGTGTTTGGAGGTGGAGAACTGGGAAGGCTGGGCAGGTGTTTTGCGCTGAGAGAGTAAAAACTATGTTGAAAAACCTACAGAGATAAGACTAGAATTCATTGTGCAGAGACTGATTTCTGTGAGAAGCAAGTTGATCGAGTGCTGGGAAAAAAAAAGAGGATTACAACATGAGAAAATTGAGACTAGTTAAAGGGAAAACTATTACAAGTAGTAAATCTTCAGTTGCTAGAGTTTCCATTGGATCCTGTTGCATTCATTGCACAATGGGACTAGGACAGGACTTGTCAAGAAATGAAGGACTGGATTATCTATAGGATAAAGATTTGATGATGAGCAGTATTCTGAGGAAAAGCAAACAGGGTTGGGCACACTGGATTGTAATCTTGCTGTGCCCTGGTTTCCTGTGTTTATAATGAGGGTAATTATCCCTTCCTATGGTGATGCGTATGAATGTAAGGCCGATACTGGTTCTGATATGCTCAGATCCCAGAGAGGCTTGCCAAAGAAAAGTTCTGTAAGGAAATGGATAATTCAATCATGAGAGCATTGAACTAGGCAAATAAAGCCTGAGGTGACACCCTGAACAATAAGTTTAAAACAAAATGGAAAATGACTGTCATTAAGTGAAGGGCACATTAGAGTCCTTTTAGAAAAAAAACAAAACAAAAAACCATGGCACAATGATTTGTGTAAGGGACCAGCTTTGTGTAAGCTGTACAGGCTCCGCATTCCAGATTTCAGGTTAAACTTTTTTCCAGGGATTGACTTTTATACTAATCTTTTGTTAAAGCTTCCTAGGTTTGTGTGTGTTTGTGCGTATGTATATGATTAGTAGTAAGGCTTCCCAGTTAAAGTTTGCTTTATCCATATATTTAAAAACTTCTACAAAAAAAAAAAAAAAGAAGAAAATCAAGTTTTACATCTGGGTAGTTCATCAGTTCATCCTTACACAAGCAGTCATTACCAAAATGGAGAATATTACTTTATGCTCGTGATTTGGGCAAAGGATTGTTGGCCTCTTTCCCCATAAATTCTACTTCCGTAGTAGTTATTCTAATTCAGCAAACTTTTAAGTGACCTTTATAACAGTGGAAGCGTCAGATCTGAGAATATCTCTTACTGTAAAGGATGAATATGCAAAATACTGTTTTGTTTTAAAAAGCAAAGAAGCCTTCCAAAACCAAGGACATATTTTGCAGGCAATGTTTTAAAATATGTTGTGAACACTTGTTACAGTTCATATCTGATCTAAATTATGTCTGATCTACTTAAAATGAAAGTCAGTGCAGCTTTAACTTGCTGACTGTGTTTTTGCTGAAGAGGAAGGAAATCTTGTTTTTTTTTTAAAAAAATTGCTATTCTTTGGACTCAGATTTCCATTTTGCTTGGAGAATGGGAAAATTGTGGATCTGAACCTTTCATGTCTGATAATTAAATGAATGAGCTAGAAGACAAGTTGCTTATATTTTGTGCTAGGAGAAAAATGGGATATATTGACTTTGAAAAATAAATACCTCACAGATTTGAAATACATAGTTTTAGTGGCTAAGTACACAGAATTAAAATCTCTCATAATATTTTTGTTTGATATGCAGTGTTTTAATACTGAGGAGAGTTGTGTAAGGACTAATTAGTGATGTGATTTTAATGGTTGCTGTTTCCCCATGCTGCAGTCTGGTAAGAATTAATATTAAATATGGGTGGGAGAGTAAAACTGTTTCCTGTTGTGTATGCAGTTTTAACTTGAGTTTGACAACTGCTCTTTTAGAGTAGGCAGAAAACTGAATGTTTTCACCCTCTAGGGGGTTTGTGTTTCTAAATCGAACAGTGAGAAGACAAAATTCTTAAGTTTTGGGATGCAAAAACGACTGTTAATAGAGAGGATGGAGATTGGGTTTCATAACTTACTGTGATTCTCTGGCAATGAGAATTGCCAGACATCCTCTGCCTTGTCCTCCTGATCTAGCCCAGGATACCCTTGGCTGCCCTTGCTGGAGGGCCATGTTCACCACCAGGATCCCAACCTCTCTGCAAAGCTGCTTCCTAGCTAGTCGTCCTGGCACATACTGGTGCACAGAGCCGTTCTTTCCCAAGTGCAGAACTTTGCTTTTCCCTTCGCTGAGCATTGAGGTTCCTGTCTGCCCATTTCTCCAACCTGTTGAGGTCCCTGTGTGTGTGGGACCAGCAGCACGACCATTTGGTGTCCAGCCCATCTTCCATGTTTCATAGCATCTGCAATAGTGAGCTGTTTCTGCTCTAGGGATAACCTAGTGCAGAACCGCCTGCAGATCATTGACCCATAGGTGGTGTTGACCACTGAGTTACTAGATTTGTAATTGAAGAACTCCAGATTCTCGTGGCTGTAGCAGAGCTAACCTGACCTTTGCTTTATCAACACATCACACAAGGAAGCTTTAGTTTCCTGATAGAATTGATTTACTTGTTTAATTTGTAATAGATGCTTTTTTTTTTTTTCAGAAACTAATTTACTCATGCTAGATATTTATCTGTAAAGCTGTAACTTACACATATATGAATCTAAATTTGCAGTGTATTGTTTGTCATGCCACTTCCTTACTGTTCTGCTATGTGTCTTTCATTCCTTTCTTTTTCTCTGCAGCTGTGTGTGGTGACCATCAGGTGACGCTCCATGGTGTTTTTCCACCCCTCTGAATTGTCACCAACTGCACAAAACCTGTGGGTTCCACATTCCTGGGATATCTGGGGGTCATTTCTGCCTCTGTGCCAGCTACTTTTGCTGAGCTACCAAATAGCTCAAGCAATTGTAATGTTGTAAGGGCGTTAGCAGTGGAGGACCTACAGGAGAGCACTGAGGGAACGGGTGAAGCAAGGGGTGGCCAGGAGAAGGACCTACTTCAGAAAGACCTACTTCACTCTGCTAGGTGACAGTCTGTGGAACCACTACCCGCTGACTTGCATTTTATTTCAATTCTACGAAATAAAGCCCCTCAAAAAAGAAAAGGCCACCCAAATTTCCTTGTGTTATGATACATGTACTAATGTGTACATGAGTAAAGTAAGGCCCCAAGAAGTTACACTGTCCTTGTGGAGCAGGTAGCCCATAAGATGTAAATCTTCAGGAGGCTGATCCGTCACAGGCAATTTATTCTGCATCAGAAGGGAAGTCCTTTAAGGAGAATTGTAAGGGAAAGTTTTGTGGCAAATAAGAGCCTGATTAGTCAGTGGAAACCTTGCAAATTTCTGCATTGCTTCCATGCATCCCTGTAGTTTTATTTATAATCTGATGAGTCACAACTTTGAGAATTTATTCTCTGAGAAGACAATGGTGTCTTCACTGAATGTGCAAATACATGTTTCTCTGTAATAAATCCATACAAATTTCAAGGAAGGTTCTACTGAGGATTTGAGATTAATATTCCATTTCTGATTTCCTAAGAATTTTTGCATTTAAGGTGAAGACCACATTTTGTAGAAATGAGTTGAACCATATTTTAATCTCTTACTCTTTAGGCAATTAAGGTGACCTAGCCTTTTGACATCCTTAATTTATTGCAAAATGCTGGATGGAAAAATCTACCTACCTTTTTGTTGTGTGAACATACAACAAGAAGCAGGTTTAAGATTTGGAGAGCATTGTTTAAAAAATTAGTCACAATGCATCAGCTGTTGTTTCTGTTTATAGACTGAGAGTTTAGGACACAGGCAAGGTTGAAGGACAAAAGTGGGTGGATGTGTTGGGATTAGTTTATTCAGAATTTTTTTTCTCCCAGAGGATAGAATACCCATGTTCGGGAATGACTGAGTTTTGGACTTGTAATTAATCTAAAGACGGGACTACTAAATACAGGAATAATGGCTATTTAAATTGATTTTCTTAATGCTAATGATATGCCCTAGTACAATGGGCAGTTGCAGCTTTTTCTTTCCACAGTACAGACCTACATTATGGCAGTGAGTCTATCTTATACTTTCTATTTTCAACTTTAATTAGAAAGATACAAGAAGTGCACAATATTTTATTTTGGGATTAACAGGACCTGTTAATTTCCATTCTTTCTCTCTCTGATTTTTTTTTTCTGTTAATTTCTTTTCAGAAGTTTGTAGAACAAAATGACTGCCAATTTTTTTAATGTGGTGGGCAGCTCAAATTTGCTTAGTGTTACTAATACTTCGTTTGGCCTATGAAAATAGAAGGAATTGTCCAAGATTGTGCAGATCACTTGAGATTTTCATCCTGCTTAAAAGAGAATATTTTACTGAATTTGTCCTCTATAATATGCTGAAAAACTCTCCAAAAACATAAGGGGAGTTTTCATGCTTCAAGCGTGAGTTAAGAAAGAGTGAACTGAAATGAAGAACCGAGCAAGTTCGTATAGAAACTATGGGGGCTGCTCTGTTGTTTCCAGATCTGCAAGGCTACACAATGTTCACATTTTCATATTGAGATTTATTGCCAAGTACGAATTGTATTTCTGCAAAATGTTGCACCTGGATGTTTTAAAATCAAGCTGGAGGCTGCAATGGGCCTGTTATGTAACAGCTGGGTAGCAGGAGCAGATCAGGCCACATGGTGACAGTTCATGTAATGGCAGCCTCATGCCTGCTGCCATAAGTGAAGCTGTCCTAGATAAAAGCAGGGTGTTTATTTAATTAAGACTGTCTTATTTTGTGAATTTTATACTGCATTATGTTTTTCCCAAAATTTAATTTTGCAAATTTCATTTTTAAAATCCTTGCTAAGACCATCTGAGAGAGAAAAAAAAAAAAAGTTGAAATTATTCAAAGTATCTGAAATGCAAAAGGATGCACAGAGCCAAACACCTAAGCAGCTGTTTATGGAGGTGTTTCACATAATTAAACATAGGTGATGGATTCTCTTTTTTCAAAAGGCTAACCAGCTAAGTCATTTAATTAGTATTTTTTTTAAATATATATAATGGCAGTATGAATTAGCTGTTTATTTTTATTATTTTCTATCAGTTTAGGGAAGCCAAAGTAAACACTTATGGCATCTGTACCTTTCTGGGAGAAATAGTGGATGTTTGCATATTCTCCTGCAGAGAAGTGTCAAATGCTGCTGCTCGCAGTGTGAACGGCAGCCTTGACACTGCTGGTTTCTGAATGTAACAACTTTTTGCTTTTCCTGTTATTACTTTTTTATGCCTGAATTTCCTTGCTGTATCAGACATGAACCAGTAAATAAGAGTTAACTCATGCTGAACACTAAGCTCAGATTTTATCCTTTTCTTTCCCTTTTGTATTCTGAAATACAGTAGAAATAACGTGTCTTTGCAAAAGTGAATTCACTTTTTTCTCTTTGTAGAGTACCTCTTCAAAGAGACCTTTTTTCACCCTTTTTCTGTTTTGAAACTGATACAGCTCAGGTCTTACTCAGGGGATCTTTGTTCTCTGTGTGCAAGTCTTCAGCTGAGTATTTAGAGCTTGGTTTCTGCGGTCAAATGAAGAAATGAACATGTGTGGCCCTTGGCTGTTTTCAAATGACTTCTTCTCTTCAGCAGCTCAGGTCTGCAGGGAGCAGGGCAGGCTTTGGAACACCAAATTTCCTGTCCCAGCCAGGCAATGAACTGGGGGAAAAGCCCCTTTTGTTTAATTTTAAGATTTTGTGTGTGTGTGTATATATATATATCCAAAATTACTTTATCCTTATTTTGTGAAGTTATTTTCATTTTTTTAGTATGAGTTATTCAGTTATTAGTACCAATAGCTATTTGTGATGGCCTCCCATCATACTGGAAAGGGCTTTATGTTGTTGCTCTGCTGAAAAAAAATGGTTGAATTTTGTTAAATTTTTAATTATAGCAATAATATATATAGTAATTATAGCTGCTATGATGGTAATTTTTTACTGCTGTATGTGACAGGTTCTGTGACTTGATTACCAGGTCAAAGCCACCCTGTGGTTTTTAATGGACTGCTTTTCTGAAGCTCTTTTCAGCCCCACAGCTAATTCCCTGGAGGACCCCTTGGAATTGGAGTCTTGATGCTCTCTCAAGATGTACCCGTTTGCATGTTGCAGCCTCATTACTCTGCATTTTCAGCTATTTTTGTAGCTAACTTGTAATGACTTGCTTGGCCCACCGAATGTCTCAGTGAATTTCAGTTTGCCCAAGTTGAATCATTTTTCCATATCCCATCTGTACTCATGGGCTAGGGGAGATTTTTGCCTTCACGTGACCAAACCCTCCTCTCAGAGGAGCCTCACCTGCTTCCTTTGCAGTTGCCCAAGCTCTGTATTTTCAATGCTGCTTTGAATAAAGCAGGCTGATAAGGTCCACCTTGTCATTAGCCGCTGGATAGCGAATCCCCAGCTTTGCAGAAGTGAGAATGGAGCCCTTGTCCTCACTAGTCACCCGCAGTGCATCTGCAAAGGAAACGACAGGTTCTCGTCGCTTAAGGGGAACTCATTTGCACGTAGCTCAAGTGTCACAGTTCAGTTTCTGCCTTTCCAAACTGAAAGCGTTGGAACATTTTGTAATGTAAGTTGTTGGGGGGTAAAAAGAAAAGGATTCTGCAAGGGAGCTCTTGTGTAAAATGTTACTGTGTAGACACAAAGGATGATATGAATGTATGCATATAGAGAGTTCCCCCTGTGTGTCAGTCTGCACCACTTAGGTGATCAGAGGCCTTTGTTTTTCTCGCTGAAATATTACCAGCAGTTTCCCTTTAGCTTTCTTGGGACTGTTGTTGAAAATACCCGATGAAGCACATAGTGCTCATGGCCTGATTTCTGACTCTGTAAGACCCCTTGAATCTCTCTGCAGGTTTTTGCTTCTCCTCCTCCATTAAATCCATAATCTAAAGTTTGACATAGGCCTAGTTTAGGGCCACAGACACTGATAAACTCCCGTGGATTTTGAGTTGGTGCCTTCTCTTGCAGCACTCTGTGAAATAGTCTGTAATGTTACTCTCAGTCCTCTGTTGTGCTGTTTAGGAGGACTGTTCTGTCAAGGATAACTTGCTCAGTTCATAGCCTGTAAAGCTTTCTGGCTTCACTGCATTTATATATGATCTGCATGACTCTCCAGCTTCGAATTACCTGACTGGAATGAAGTTATCTATGCAAAAATGTACTCTGCAGTTAACTTCCACGTGCCCTTTGAGGTAGCTGAATTGGTTAGTGCTAAGCAGGCTCAGCTTCCTAACGCAGGGGCTCTGGTTGCTGAATGTTTTGCTGCTGCCAGGGTGGGCATTGCCTGACTGCAGGCACTAGGCAGAAGCAGAACTTGCTCGCCTGGAGGAGCCACGTGGATTTTTTCCAGTTGAAAGTGTTTTATGCAGCATGGTATTGCTGCATAAAAGTGTTTGCAGTTCTCCTGCTCATGTCACTCTCTGTCTGGGCTCACCTTATGCTGTGTCTGCTGCTTAGCCTGAAAAACACCTTTTGTAATGGAATCCAAGTTGTTTTACCATCTGCCTCTGAGTCTAAGTGCAAGAAAGGTACTAGTAATTCATACTTAAAACAGTGTGACTAAATGTGATTTCTGTTGTGAGGTTGTTTGAATAGAGTTCAACAGAGATATTGAGGATGAAAAGTTTATTGCAAAATTTGAGGCAGTAAAGTGCTCTGGGAGGTGCTCTGAAAGGCACTAAGCAATTAATCCATGCAGTTTTTGGCAAGCAGCGCTGTAGTAGTGTAATGGTCCATTGAATTAGCTGACTTGCCCTACAGCAAAAGCTGAAGTTTAGCAACTTGCCTCTCTGAAGAGCCTCTGAGAGCTGCTACTGCTGCACATGCAACCCTGAGCCTGGACCAGCATGGGAATCGCAGGTGTCTTGAGTACTGTCCCTTGAAGGAGATGTCAGAATCAGGAAATGACTGATGAGATGGCCAAGGAGATCCATTTAACACACAGAAATAGCCATGAAAAAGAACGGATGAAATGTAAACCAGCAGCCTCAGATTTTTTTTTGAACGGCACTGGGTTTCTTTGGGTGGGTGGAGAGTGTTTTGGGATCCTCCTCCTTATCTTGTAGCATTTGCATCAGTTTTGCTGCAGAATTTATTTTGATTTCTGCTTCCTCTGCAAAAGTGTTAATCTTTTACTGTCTCATGGAGCTTGCAAGCATATGGGGCTTGATGTTTCCCTTGGCAAACTGCCTACGTCCAGCTCTTTACCTCTCCAGCTGTATCAGGCCCTGTGGATATCTGTCTGGGAAGCCAGGGCAGAATGTGGCTCTGCAGCTTGAACATATGATGAAGAAGAAAAGTTTCAGTACCTCATATAGAAAGCTCACAGAAATTGCTTAACAACTGAACTGGTAGGCTTGGTATATTAATGTGAGTCTCAAACATGCAGGAGGTTATGCTGAACCTCCTTGGGGAGACTGCAGAGCTTGGTGCCAGAGCACAATTTTATGCTTGCCGAACTGTGTGTCTCTTCCCCCTTCCAGTTTTCAGTCTTGACTTTCCTTTCAACAATGCAGAAAAATGCCAATACTAAAGCACCTGATAAAATGTCTATATACAGTTAGATATTGCTCATGTTATTTCTATTCATTTTGTGAAACTATAATATGGTAAGATATCTTTCTGACTGTAACAATCTGAATAATATTTTCATACAGTGTTTCATATATCTGTTTCATGAATTATTTTATCAAGTGTAATGATACTTTGCCAGAATGTTGCTGGACAGCTCCATATAGAATGTTGTCTAAGAAGTACAGGAATATAAAATTCTGAATTCAGAGTTTTAGGAATATTTGCTCACGTGGGTGGGGTTTTAGCTTGTTTGTTCTCTTACCAAGCCACTCCTCTGCCTAGGATATAGTAATCTCTTTTTCAAAGACAAATTGGAGAAATATATATATATTTGCCTTGCAATATGCTTTGAAATTGAACTTTTCTTGTCTCTTGTGATGAGAGATCATGTAATAGTAATAGGGTTTCTATAAGGTCTTTCTATGTGCCCAAATTTTTCCAGTTCAATATAACTGTACAGAAGATGAATGTATTTTATTTCATTTAGCCACTAGCTTGTGGAAGGTAAATATGTTTCAGGTTTTTTTCACTTTTTAATATTTTTACCAGCATCTTCCCTCATGGTCCAGCACTTAGCAGTGTGAATGAAACAAGACTATGAGAACAGCAACATCACCGTGAAACCTGTGCATGCAGGAGCCCTTGTGCATGTATGTGTGCAAATGCACCCACCCAAACCATGCAGGTTTGAAAGGCTCTAGTGCAAGGAAAAATAGTATAGTGAATGTATATGAAACAGGGGGGAAGGCATTAAGCAAGTCTGTGTGCTGGTTACAGAGGTCAGTGTGAGGTAAGAGCCACTTGAGGTGACAACAGCAATGAAGTTGTGAAATCTCCTATCGCTGCTGAGTTTATGCTTTGAGAAGGTCGTTCTGGTATGGTGTTTCACGCATGCAGAATGACTGGAGACTGAAATGAAAGACATTCTTCCCAAAGTTGTTTTTCCCAGTTGGCATTTGTTAGGTGAAAGGAAGGGAGAGAAGGTGCCTGAGGTTGTTCTTGCCCCTCTCTAGCATTATCCAGTGGGGGCCTCAGTGCCTTGTAATTTATTGTGACCATGCCATTTCCTTCTCTCTCCGTATATTTACTTTTTAGCTTTGCCTCTTACTTTTTCTGTGGTGATACTGATGTGAAATAGTTGAGGCGAATTGTTAGACATCTTTTTTATATGCAGGCATTTCAAGGTAGATATTTAGATACACAGCTACAAAGGCTAATTGTTAGAGGATTCAAGCCATCATTGGGAGCTTTTGCTTGTGGACTGTTTGTGAACAAAACATGTTTGTTTATGGCAAATCATGCAGTTGAGGAGCTTACATCTAAATTTAGGGTCTAAATTTAGCCATTCAGATAGGCAGATTGTAGAAGATGTTCTTCTGATGGACTGGGACACAGAAGTCCCAGTTCAAGTTCAGGTTGACCATTAATGTCCAATTTTCCTTTGGAAAGTTCCTTTCCTTTGGAAGTTGGATTATTAGCTGGGGTTAAAAAATACACGATGGGAAGTTTGGCCTAGGGTACTTTGCAAGGAATAGGAAATTCCTAGATGAATTAATATTTCATTATCTAGACTTTTGCTGATGAAATTCCTTCTCTTTCTCTTTGTACCTTTCAAATTGACTGTAGAAATACAGTATTCCACAGAGCTAAGTTTTGAATAGCACTCAGCTCCTCCTCTCTTAGGAGTCTTGCTGGTTTTGCATTAAGTGTGTTCTGTTAGCAATGACACCCTCATTTTTATCTCACAGAGATGTTGAATACATGAACAAAAACCCTCAGCCACTTTCCCTGTGTCTTGTTAGCCCTGATAAACACATTTTGTGAGCGGTCATAAAATGTTTTTCTTCGCTCCTCCTCCTGTTGCTCATAACTCAAGACTGCCCAGAAGTGGGAAGAACTGTGTATTTGTCTGGTCCACAGGCAGAACAAAACCACTTCCTCAGTTTTCTAATAAGTATCTTATCTTGAGAATGCACATATTTCTATTTCAGTGCTGCCTTACTGATATTATTTAGGCCATATAGCAAGGGTTTGATAAAAAGGGAACTGACTTAAGAAAATATGTGCTAGCACAGTGTTCCCATTCTGCAGTATGAAAGATAAAGATCTGGTTGGAGTTGACCAGGAAAAGGCTGGAAATTGTTTTAATTATGAAGCTGGATTCTCTCTTTCGACTCGGAAAGGTGCTTAAGATACTTAAATATTCTTTTTACAGATACCAGTGACTGTACTGGGAGGTTAGCTGACTAATTAGGATACAACATCTAATTTTATGCACTTAAAAGCTACACGTTGCCTCTTTTTTGTCTCTAAGTAGTTGACATGTCAATTAGAAATTTCTTGCTTGAGTAAATGTCATCTGTTAAACCATATACCCTCTAAAGATTATGTATATAACCTTTGTTGGTGGATAGTCAATGATAATGAAATGATAAAAATATGACAAGATATTTTTTATTCTTCTCTTGGTCCTTCCCTACTGTTGTCTTTCAGTCAGTAGTACATGTACATTTAGAGTTTTGCCAGAGAAGATTTGGATTGCAGGCCAATGGAATTCACATTTCCTGTCCAAAAACTATCTATAAGTTATTTTTGTGTGTTCTGAGATGTTCTTGTTGTTTCAGGCTGAGCTAGAATGTAACTGTGCTTGTATTAACTGAGGTAATGTTGTTTTCTTTCAGTGGATCTGATGGAAATAAAGGAAATTCGCCCAGGAAAGAACTCGAAAGACTTTGAGCGTTGCAAAGCAAAGCAAAAAGAACAACACTGCTTTACTATTTTTTATGGTACCCAGTTTGTCCTCAACACCTTAAGTTTAGCAGGTACTTTTTTCTTTATTTCTACTTTAAACTTAAAACTTTTGTTTCTCCTTTAAACTGAACCCTGGAATCGAGTACACTGACGGAAAAGTAGTGCCAAGTGCACTACTGTGTTAACTTCTGCAGTTCAACAGTGCACCAGATATTCAAAAGCTAAGAGAAACCTTTTACTAAGCCAACCATGATGTGGATATACAGCTGCATTTTCAATGGTCTGCTTTTAAGCAGTGTTTTACAAGAGGTTTTCCCCCCTTGTCCAAACAGAACAGCTGTGTAACTTAAATGTGCAGTAAGTGATTTGAGTGTTGCAGTCACTTATGCTCTGCAGATCAGCACTACTGCCTGTTTAAAGAGAGTAGTGCATGGCACGCACTGAAGGAGAGCTGCTATTTAAATGGCAATAAGTAGTCTCTTAGTATACATTTCTCTCAGTGCATTGCTTCCTGTGACCTATTTAACAGAGGAGTGCTTTATAAGCTTTCTAACACTAATAATAGACTTTTTTTTTCTCTTAAAGTAGAAGTGATGTACTTATAGCAAAGGTTTCATCAGTGTGTGAGAATTAATTGCTTATAGATTGCAGCACTGGAAACCAATTTTTACAGTGTGATGTGCAGGAAGTTAAAGAATGCTTGTGACAGTGTAATCCCATATAACAGCTTTTTAACTTCAGATCAGATTTTGCCCTTGTTGGATGAAGTCTGTGAAATTTTTGAATAAGCAGCTGTGCTTTAAATGTAGCTGTGCCAGCTTCCTTAGGTTGGTTTCCTCTGCCCTGCCCCTTACCCCAGGCAGTTCTGAAAAACAGGTCCCTGCCAGTGCTTTGAAAACATCTGGTACCAGGAGGTATGTTGCCATAATGCTGAACTGCATAACAGCATGACTGATACAGTTTTCAATTAAAGGGGAAATCCTTTTCCTTGTTTAAAACATTTTGTCATGGTTTATTAGAACAATATAAAGTAATTGTTACTTCGAAGGGAATGGTAGTTTTCATAAAAGGCTGAATTGCCCTGGGAAAATATTGGTTTGGCACTGGTGGTGGGTGTTCTTTCCGAAAGCATTAACTAATTGAAAAACACTTCCATGGGGATTTGAAGCCAGCCTCTAGCTTCATCCTTGGGGGAATATGGCATTGTTTTAACGTGTATTTAAATAAAATGTAATCTTCATCTTTTGAGACTGTTTGTCTTTGAAGTCTGTTAAAGAACTTGCCCAGTTTAGAGCTCCGGTGTGAAAATTTCTCGGAACTGGTTTAGCTGATGAGTTTGAGAACCAGCATGCTAAAGAAAGGGATTCATCAAAGGGTAAAAACCCCTGGTTTTGGCTTTATCCCATGTTCCCCAGAGAGGGCTGTGCCCAGTGTGCAGTGCATCATCTTGCTCCTGAGCTGATGGGAAATGCAAAGACAAACTAAATTTAAAACAAAACAAGACAGTCCTAAATCAGTTTAGTTCTCAGGTGTATCTTCCTTCCAACCCTACAGTGGTAAAGCTGGGTAGGAATGTTTTAGACTTTTCTAAACTTACCTTATATTAGAATGTGCTGTAAATCGTTTGTATTCATTTCATATCTTGCTCTCCTCTGTTCCTCATGCCTAAGTCTAGTCTGGGACAGTCTATATTTAGAGGTGCGATTATGACAGACAAGAGCTCATAAATGTCTATCAAAAGCCAGTGCTTTAAGGTTTTATTGTAGGTTGTTTGGAGTATTATGGCCTGATGTTAGAATATAATATACTTAGTTCTCTTGTCTGCCTGCTTCTAGTTGCCATAGGTCTAGGTCTCTGGGCATTTGCCACTTTGGAGACAAAAGATAAGGGGGAAGAAAAAGCTTAAATGTGTTATTACTAGAGCTTAGTAATATTTTCATGGTTTCATATTGAAACTCAGCTGCTCTGGTAAGCAGAGATTTAAAAGGAGGTATTTTTGACATAGCTTCCAGGATTAACCCTCACAGCCCCAAATTTGCAACATTTATTGTTAGTTCTAGATAGGCAGCATGAAGCCTGTGCCAAGATATTTATCAGAGAGAAAGGTTAACCTGCAGCTCTCTGTGCTTGGGTTTATCTACACACAGCAAGATGTGTCTTATTTTTGCACTGATGTCTTTTACAGCACTTTTTTTTTTTCCCCCAGCTGATTCTAAAGATGATGCTGATAAATGGCTGTGTGGCTTGAATATCTTGTATCAAGAGGTCATGTGTGCTTCCACACCGGCAATCACGGAGAGGTAAGTGGACATTCTTTCACTTCGTAGCACCTGATGTTTCTTTGGAATTGTATGTGGAAAAACTCCTTTCTCCTTTTTATTGCCACTGTTGTATCACATGGCAGCGAGGTCAGTTGACTGCAAGAGCTAGGCTGAAAATAAGCATTTTGGAGGCTTAGTTTTCAGCAGTCAGCATATGATGGTGAAGCAGCAACCTTAGTGCTTCTGAGGATATTGCACTCCAAACTACTCACACTCAATCTATTGCAAAAAGCTTTTAATACAATCTATATACTCGAGTATTGATTAGCAATGCTGACACTTTTTCCTGTGGTAAGTCACTACTGTTACCCGCTGTGAGGAAATCTCTTGCTAAGAAATCCGGTTTTTCTAAAAATTCTCTCTTCCTCCCCAACCTCCAAACTTTCCCCAGAGGTCTGAAAGACCTCTGAGCCAACAACCTCAACTGACATAAATAATTGACTTGATGGTTCTAGTTTACATTAGCTGAAGTTTTGGCCCATTCTATCCATATCCACTTTAGATTTTTTACAGATTTTAGGTGTTCATTCTTTTCTGTTTCCTGTGTTACATGGCTTGAAAACGCAGTAGTACGCAGCAGAAAAATATTTATTCCTAAGTAGTGTTAGAAAGGACTGAATACTTTGATGTTGCAACTATGAATATTTTTGCTTTATTAAAAGACATATTTTCTAGTATTTAAATATTTTTGTTGAATTCAATCTCTGTATTTTGATTTTCCTTTGTTTCTTTCTAATTCTCAGATTTCCCCCCCCCCCTTTTTTTTCCCAAGCTGGCTGAGAAAGCAGATCTATTCTGTTGATCAAACTAGAAGAAATAGGTAAGAAGCTCTCCCTCTTCATGTTCAGTTTGTTTTTAGTGAGCTTTTACTTGCAGAACATAGTGGAGAATGAAAGGAAAAGAATAATTTGACTAAGAAGAGAGAGATGAGAGCCCTCTGAAAATTGTATTTGCTACTGCTTTGATGAATTATTGCCACCTTTTAACCAACACACTAGGTTCATAATGCTTACTCATGTTCTTATGTGATATAGTGAAGTAAGAAATGATGAAAAATAAACTATTTTGCTTTCTATTCTAAAATCACCCTGCCTGTATATGGAAAAGCAATTGTCTCATGGTGCTGTCACCCCAGTGCTTCAGCTCTGCCGTGTGGCTCTGCTGGGTTGCTTGCTTTACAGACCTCTCTGCCCTTTCTCTCTCAAGTGAGAGCCCAGCAGTGTGGAGAGTTATTTGCGGTTAGTTTTCCTGTGCAGCTATGCCATGACGTCTTCCTTCATCGCTAAGGCACATTGGCACTTGAACAACTGCAGTCTAGACGAGATAAGTCCAAGCCAGCTTTTAAAAGCTTGTTTGTGCACAGTCAAGCCGTGAACGCAGGACTGAGCTGCTAAAGGTGCACGGTAGAGTGTTAGATTGGGTGGCTTTCCCACCTCTAAGCCTGCTGGGGCTACGAGCCAGGCTCGAAGCCTGATGTGGCATCGAGGTGCTACAAGCTTTTGTAGCTTTTGAACAGCACAGGAGACTTTTTTAATGAATTCAGTGGCACACTTCTCATTAGAGTTGCCAGAAGTTGTGGAACACTGAGAAGAATGTTAACTCCTCCTCTACCGTACATATATATATATATATATATATATATATATATAACCTTACTATGACTTTGGCCTCTTTCTGTAGCATTCTGTTTTTCCAAGGTGTACATCAGTGGATAGAAGAACTTGTATTTCTTCTTATTTAAGCCTTTTCCTAAAAGCAAAATAAAGTGTGGTGTTTCATTGTGTGGATGAGACCCTGTTAGGCAGGAAATAACCCCATTCTGTAAGCAAGCTGTGGTGTCATGCAGCTGCCTTAGTGCCAAGGGAGACAACTTCAGGAACAGCATTTTTCAAAGCCAGCCAGAATGGGGAAGGACAAAATGCCCTCTCCCTCTCACACCTCCTGAGGGTTTTGAAAAAGCTACTCCTGCAATGGATGTAGTGCCCTACATCATGAAGCAAAAAAAAATGTTAGAGTGAAGGAGCTGCATCCAACAGTATATGTCTGCTGGGGAGGTTTTATTTAATGCTTCAGGTTGTTCTGTCACTACAAGGCTTTCTGCTCAGGATCAAGGGTTTTTCGTTTTCTTGCTAGATGATTCACACCTTTAGAAAATTTCCGGAAAGGAGTTGGAACCAAGTTTCATTGTGTTTAGTGTTGCAGTTTCTAGGAAGGTTAATTGCAAAGGTTAGGCTTCCAGGCTGGTGTTGAACTGGTTGAGTTTTTGCCAGTGGCAACGATGTCCCAGCTTTTTGTTTTAGCTTGTGCCTGTCTGACTAGAGGAAATTGCTTGTACTCAATGTTTAGTGCACAAATGAAGTGTTCGCTTTTGCTCCTGAAATAAGTGTTTTTCCAGAGGTCTGGCGACAGGGAGGAAAGCCAGGAATTTCCTGAGTTCTAATCTGGCTCTGGCATGGATTTTGGCTAAGGTACTTCTTGCTTTGCCTCTTTCCCCCTCTACACAATGGGGTTGAGAATATCTCACAGGGCAGTTGCTTGCATGGCTGGCTTGTAGAATAAAAGCATGGTTTTGGTTTAGTCACTAATTACTGCACTTTTTTTTCCCCCTAAGTAACTTGTTCTAGTAATGTGTTTGCTCAGAGTTAATGGCTTATTGATTCACTGTAGATCAGGGAACATCCTGGTTTTCTTGGGCCCTTTGGTATTGTTTAAATGTTTTGTGGGCATTGACAGAAGCAGCTGATAATGCCATGCTTCTGTTCCTTTTTATTTTCCATGTTTCTCTTTTCTGCCGTCTATTTTTACTCTCTTCATGTCTTCTACATGTCCCACCTTCCAGCTGTGTTTTGCTCAATGCGAGCTCGGAGCAGAAGATGCCCAGAGTCTGGGAATCTCTGTCCAGAACATGAGACCTTGCTGCATGCTTCCTATGCCAGTGACAGCTGGTATAGCAGGCCACTGAAGCAGAGCTATTGCAGATGACTGAGTTGCTGTACCAGCTGCTGAGTAGTCATGGTCTAGCTCTTTCCTTTTTCATCCGCTATTTTTACTTTCTCTTAATCAGGAATTCTTGCCACTTCCCTTATTCTAACTCTGATGCCGATCTGGATGCAAGTTGGGCCAATTTGGTTCATAAAGCCAGTGGAAAATTCCTTTTTCTCTTTTTTTTTTTCTTTTTCCCCAGGTAATTTTCTGCCAGATTAGCAGATTGAATCAGTTTAGTAAAGGATCTGACTGAGCATCAGAGCTGGCACATGGAAACTGGTGGGAGGAGTGGGGCACGTGGAGTGTGGGAAGTGGTTTTGCTTTTTGTAGCACCATTTAGCTATTAGATCGGCTCAGCTGTAGTGTTATGATCAAAGCAATAACTTATTTGAAGTATTAAGGCACCTAGCTCCTTTAGAAATAAACCCTGTCCCTATTCAAAGAGAGTTATGATAGCACTCCTCTACTGCATGTTCATATTTCGAGCATAAGTGCACTAAGAATTGTGACTAAAAATTGAACTCTGAAGTTGCAGTGAAGAAGGCTATAAAAGTAGCATCTAGGAGCCTGGAAATAGCATCTGAGGTTGGTGAGAGAACAGGAAGATGTGAAGGAAATTGCATTTTGCAAAATGAGCTATATTCACAGTTATGAAATGAACTCTGTTTGTTTCTAATATAAGCCCTGGCACCAACAAAAGAAGTCAGCATACACAAGCAGACTTTGTACAGTGTGGCTAGGTGTTGCAGTAATTAAAACATTTAGCTTTTTGCCTAAGAATTGCCTAAAAACTTACTGTATGTAAGCAGGTGAGCAACCTGGAGGCAAAGGTTATAAAGGCCGAGAAAACTTGAACATTTTCTGTTTCATCTCATCTGCTTTGTATATTGTTTGTATAATGTTTTCTCTGCACTGGGATTGAAGCAGTGGAAGAAAGGCCGTAATTCATCTCACTGCATTTAAGCATTTACATTTCAGTTGATTATCTAGATCTGATTAACAGTTAATGGAGAAATGTGAGATGAATAGTACCAAAAATGTTTCAATAATTGCTTTTTCATGTTGATAAAAAATATACTAGTAGCTGACTGGATGCAACTGTTGGGTTTTTTTTTTTTTTTGCTCTTGTTTTTCAGTATCAGTCTTAGAGAGCTGAAAACCATCCTTCCTCAAGTAAATTTCAAAGTGAGCAGCATGAAGTTCTTGAAGGATAAATTTGCGGTAATTACATGTTAACTTACATCTCTTTGATATTATCTCATAGGTGTTGTTGTTTATGTTCAGCATATTGCCTGAATTTTTGTTTCAGTGTAGCTAAATGTACATAAACTACATCACTTTAGTTTACAAATTTGGTTTTGTGTGTAAATGTGACCTTAAGAAAATACAGAATTAAATGTTCTTACTTCTCATTATAATGTTCCCTAAAACCAAAACGGAGTTTGGATTGTGCTGTTCCTAACTGTGCAGACGCACAGGAAGATGTTCAAGATTAAGAATTATTAAATAAAAATAAAAACTACTTTGCAACATAATCAAACGAATCACTTTCCCCTCTCACTCATGGTAATATTCCAAAGGTCTCTTTCATTCCTGCAGGAATTGTAAAGATCTCCACCTTTTCCTTCTTTCCTACTTGCAGCTCTCCACCCTTAAAACATACGCTCTTGCTTTTGTTCCCCCAGCTAACAATGACTGAGATATTGCATTACTTTCAGTGACTTTAGTGGAAATTGAGGCAAAATGTAAAACACAGGACCAGAGAAGTGGCTTAGGAGTGATATGTTACAAGCTAAGAATCTGTTTCTGTTCTTAAAAAATATGGTAAAGCAGAATGTGCAAGAGGGTTGCACTTGGAATAGGAGAAACTTGTTTGCTGACGCAATACAGGGAATTCTAATCACTGGATGCTACTTTCTTTCACAGGAAATAGGTGCTCACAAGGAAGAACTTAGTTTTGAACAATTTCATTTGTTCTACAAGAAAATCATGTTTGAACAACAGAAATCGGTAAGCTTTTTCATAAAGAGTCATCATACTTTTTAACTGCTTGGTTAAAATAAAGAGTAAATACTGATTTTCTTTTTCCTTGTATTTATTTTTCCTATTGTAACATAAAAAGGGCTTTTCTCATGTTACTGTACTTGATATATAGGTAACAATGACCATCAGTAATTGATTTAGGACGTTGCTTCTCATATGTTGGTAGTACAAAGCTGCACAAATTGTGTGTTTTCGCATTGAAAGTCCTGAAGTGCAATTGCCAGTCTATACAGTATGTTTCTTCTTATCCATTTAACTCAAAATTTATGCTGCCAACTTTTATATAGCTTCTAAAAAGTAGAAATTCATATTTGATTCCCTATCCAAACCAATGGTGGTTATTACACGGAGAATTGCGTGTTCTTTTATTATTTATTCACTCTCCTTTTTGTTGTTTTTCTTTTGTTTTAAGATTCTTGATGAATTCAAAAAGGATTCCTCCGTGTTCATTCTTGGGTGAGACTCTTCATTTGTATTAGTTTTTTCACATGTGATTATGGTTGCTCCATAATTTTGTCTGCTTCCATATCCCTATATTTTTTCCCCAAATTACATCATTGCTTTTTGTACTGAAGCTTTAATAAGTGGGGGAAAAAAAAGATGCATCTTGCTGCATTCAGAAAAGTGAGTTTAGCATAGAAACAAGCCTTGGATATAATTTGATAAACGTTGTTTTTACTTCCTAATAACATGACTGGTGTGGATATAAACAGGCAAATTTGCCTGCCTTTTGATTCTACTAAGAGCTGAATAGAACTATTAGAGGGCAGAATTTGATGAAGAAATTTTATCTTCTCTCTGGAGAGTGATGTGATGCAGTGCCTTTGATGGGATACAAGCACAGTGCTGACCCAAACAGTCTCTGCATTTTTTACCTGGAGGATTTTGGAATTAAGTAAGATGTATGCAGCATGAAAAAAGAGCTCAATGGTAATATTTTGACCATGAATTGAACTTTAATGTTATACCAACAGATTTAGGGAATTGCTTAAAAATTTGCTTTGAGTGCACAATGTTGTTTCTTTAGTCTTTGATCATTTCATGTGAATATTAACTTGATGAGCTTAAACCCATAGATTTACCAAAGATAGGTGAGTTATAAATATCTTGTTAGTACCAGATGATGCAGCATTTTTGTCCTACAAATTAGAAAGCAGATGTGCTCCTTTCTGTCACCTTGGCTGTATCTGTTCTCCTTTTTCAGGTTTTGATTTATCACTGTTGATCATCTGAATAAAACATGAAAGGAGTTACTTGTGGAAAGGTGGCACTGCCATAATGCAACATAACAGTGCATCCATATGCCTTAGCTAAAGTAAACAATACCCTTGCAAAGTGAATGCTGCTCTTTTTAACAAAGCACGAAACAGAGAGTCGGTAGTTTTCCCAAGCACTATTAAGAGTAGATCTGTGATCCAGGAGACCTTATCTAAAGGCTCAAAATACAGTGAATACATCATTCAATATTACAACTTTAATCTAAATTCCATTGAAGTTATAAAAGGCTTTAGCAGGATTATACTGTAAATCCAAAATACAAACCCTGTCACTTCCTGGTATAACATTTGGTGACACATGCTCTGTTATTTCGTTAGCTTCATTTTCTTTCTTTTTTTCCCATTTTCTTCTTTATTTTTTTAAAGAAACACTGACCGTCCAGATGCTTCTGCAGTTCATCTCCATGACTTTCAGAGATTCCTGCTACATGAGCAGCAGGTGAGAAGGTTATAGGAATTTTGAGCTCTTGAGGTTGTCTCACAGCATTATCTACGTAAAGGAAATGTAATGTGTCACAGAGTATGACTGATGTCAACTGCAGCAGTAGGTCTTGGAAAGATTCTTTTTCGTAGTCACTGATATTAAAGGTCACAGGAATTATTTTTCATTCATTTCAAGACTCTGAAGGTGCGTTAGAAAGACAGGAGGACATGGTAAGTAACGTTTTAACAGGTCTCTATTTAGTCATGTAGATAAACAAACAAATTGAAAATAAACGCTGCATACTTGTCAGAGATAATAATCTTGGCCTAGTTACAGCTGTCACCGCAGATACATCTGGGTTTACATCTTGGCCCTGTCACTGTTTTAGCAGCTCTTTTATATATATATAATATATATTTATATTATATTTATATTTATATTTATTATATATATATATAAAAATATATAAAAGAGCTGACTGCTACTATTTAAGTCAAGGGGATTTTTTTTTTTCCTTTAATGAGGACAGTCCAGTACCCCATATCGGCAAGCAGATAACAAGTGGGCTAGGGTTTGCAGCTGTTTTCAATGTTGTATATAATCCTATTTAGCACAGACATGGGAAAAAAAAAACACAGAATTTGATATATAGGCCAACCTCTATGGACAGACATTCACAATAGTATATGGTGAATATTCACAATAGAATATGGTGGAATGGTTCTGAGATGGCTCGTTGATTTTATCTGCATTCCAATTCTTTACTTTCCGTTTTAGGTTTATGATATTGGCTAGGTGCTGCTGAACTCCAGGTTTGCAAATAATTATCAGAAACGTAGATCAACATTTTCTGTATGAACTTGATACTTTCTTTCTCTCCCTATTCTACTGGGCTAAAATGATTTTTCAGGTTGCACTCAGACGACAGGAGAGGCTGTAGTTAAGCCATATCCTTCAGAGGGCAGCTTTTACTGTGTGTATGCACATATTTCTAGATCAGGTGTGTATTTTGTGGGCCTCCAGCCTACACGGAGGCACTTGTATGAAGAACTTCTTTTCCTCCTCTTAAATGTCACATAGGAAACTAAAATGTGTGGGTGCTGTAAAACATACTGGCAGTTAAATAGTCGGATGAGTGAGTTTTAATGAATCACGTCTGTAGGTCTCTCTTCTCCATTTAATTTTATATAGCATGTCACAACTTCTAAAGCTTTTTGCTTCTTTGTTATTTTTAGGAGTCCTGGGCGCAAGATGTCAGTAAAGTCCGAGAACGTATGACCAAGTTTATTGATGACACTATGAGAGAAACTGCTGAACCCTTCCTCTTTGTTGATGAGGTGAGATAGTGATACATTCTAATAGTTCATCATGGGCATTTTTCTTTAATTGCTAGTTCCTAGTTTGTGAATTGGATGACATTCTTTAGGCTGCTCTTACTATGTTGTTGGATATCTTTTGGCCTTGTATGCTCAGAAGCATTTAGAATTGGTTTCTCTTTGTATTTTAGTTTCTCACTTACCTGTTTGCAAAAGAGAACAGTATTTGGGATGAGAAATATGAATCAATAGATGTGCAGGATATGAATAATCCTTTGTCCCACTACTGGATTTCTTCCTCTCATAACACGTAAGTTGCCAAAAGTCGCATTATCTGTCTGTGTTCAAAGGCATAATTTCCCGTCAGTAAGATGAACCTTAGGTGTATTTCAGAGCTTGTAATATACTGTGCAGAAATCCACTAGCCTCAGCCTTTAAAGTTCTACAGACTGGTCAGTTCTAAAATGTGGTAATGTCTGATCAGTAAAGTCTGCTTTCCGGTCCATTTCATAGCAAGTTCAATTAAAAAACAAACGAGCAAACAAAACCCAGTGCTTCCTAATAAGAGGAAAAATGAGCCCCACTGAGTAAGTGGGAAATTGTTTAAATTGACTGCTTGTCTTCTCTTAAAATGTAGCAATGTCCTTTCCCCCCTAGATATCTGACAGGAGACCAGCTTCGAAGTGAATCCTCTACAGAAGCTTATATCAGGTGCCTGAGAATGGGATGTCGATGTATTGAGTGTGAGTAATGAACTCGTGGAATGATTGGTAACATACTCCCCAGATAGGCAATTTCCCATGTTTAAGTTTGAAAGAAAAAGGAAAACAAACAAATCCCATTTCCTTGGAATTTCTAGATCTTTCTAAAACTGATCTTCATATACCAGTAATTCAATCACTGGTTTAGTATATGGGACTATAAGATTCAAACCTGGATTGTGTGTACAGTAGATATAGAAAGAAGTGTAAGGCACAACTTAATTGCTATCATTCTCGATACAGACAGGGCTCAGTTTTTGAGTTTCTTATTATCTTGTGCTATTTGTCATCCCATTTAACTCACTTGTAAATCAGTTCCTGGATTTGTCCCTCTGTTCTTCACTAATTGTGCAAACTTCTTCATCACTGTGCGTATATATTTTGTTTCAAAGTTACCAGATTTGACTTGATTTTCGTGTTAATTCAGCAGTTACTTTGTTAAGCTACTTGCTACAGGCTAATCATCTTTTGTCATAATTAACAAGGACCCTGTTCAGTTTGGTTAATGCAAAATGTATCTCAAATTAGAGTTTTAGCATAACAATCAACGAAACAGATAAACTGCCAACAATATCACTTGTGGGAGTTTATTTACCATTGGACCATTAATGTAAACTAATGAACTATGGTTTAGCTGCCTGAATGTCAAGATTACCTAATGAAAATACTTGGGGGAAATTTTATATTGTGTTTTATTTGTATTGCTCTTACTTAAGTGAATTTAATCTCCTCTGTGAGAGATATAAAGCCACCTAATAGAATATTTTAGCAAAACATAAAAGTCTATGACTCACTGTATGAAATACTCTGAAGAGTTAGGTGCACATTGTATTCTTTTTACTGGTGTAGTTTAAGTAGCTGCTTGGTCTTTTCCTTTTTCTTCTGCTTGTCTTTCCTAGTGGATTGCTGGGATGGTCCAGATGGGAAACCAATCATTTACCATGGGTGGACACGGACAACAAAGATCAAATTTGATGATGTGGTACAGGCAATCAAAGACCATGCCTTCGTTGCATCTGAGTAAGTTCTGATGTTTTCTTGAGCTTGATTTTGAATGGTTAGCTCCATTCTTGTCAGGGAGAAAAATAAATTGTGGTGGGGAGAATGATATCCTAGCCTCTTTCGTTAATGCCCTGATATGACTCAAATAGATTTGATTTTGAGAAAGAGTCCCATTACATAACAATTTACTACTGAGGTGCCCTATAGGCATTCCTGTTTCCATTTCTGGATTCATCTGTTAAGCTGAAACATGCAACTTCACATTCCGAATAGTATGTCTTAAAAAAAAAAAAAAATCCCAAACTCTATAGATGATAAGCAAAATATCTATGAGGTGGTGCTCACATTGTAAGGGAAGCCTTAGCTGATAAGAGGTAGTATTCATAGCATGCCTCCTGAGCTGGTTTTATGGATTTAAAACTGTTGCTACTCTGGTCTTCTAGGCCATTGCTGAGAGCTCCTTAACATGAAAAGTATTACCCATCAATTGGGAAAGACATGAGGCTGTCAGACTCCTCTTTCCCCTGCTCCCCACTTCTCCTGTTTTCGGATGGATGTAGAGAAGTGTTCCTTACTCATGTGGGACAGTATCCGATTGTATGATGAATGTACTGGGATGCTTTCCCTGCGTGCACCCAGGAGGGATATAGAAACATTTTCTAGATGTCAGAAGCTTAATCTGTGCTTTTACCTGTGTTTGCTTCATCCAAGATACCCAGTCATTCTGTCGATTGAAGAGCACTGTAGTGTGGAACAGCAGCGACACATGGCCAAAGTATTCAAGGAGGTATTTGGGGATCAGCTTTTAACAAAACCCATTGAAGCGAGTGCAGATCAGCTGCCATCACCAACCCAGCTGAAAGAAAAAATCATCATCAAGGTAGGTTTTTCAGACTTGCATTGTGACCTTGTAGATAAAATAGAAAAGCAAGAGCCGGAGCCAAGAGTGTTGTTTCTGGCTACACAACATAGCTGCTGCTTTCTGCTGGGGATAAAAACCCATATGCTAGAAGCATTGATTACTGAAATTGGCCAACATATCATGGGATTCTGTTAAAATGCATATTGAGTTGCTTGTTGTTGGTCTTATTTGCAATTAATGTTGTTAGTTCAAGTATCAGATGAAATGTCAGCCCTTTTCTAAGATATTCCATCTTCTGAAATGTTACTGCTAAATTTCAGCAGATTTCAGTAGCACAGATGCTCATCAGAGACCTCTTGTGCAGATAAAAGTATGCTCTCAGATAAAAATTTAGATTAATGATATTAACAGGTCTTTCAAAGAATGCCTCTCATTCTAGTGAAATCTGAAGCTCTATGCAGGCTGCAGACTTAAGTTGTCAGAATTGTTTACTTTGAAAATTGCAAAAATAGATGAGTATTTCATAACTCAAACACAAAAGTGGTTTTTTTATATATGTAATTTATACAGTTGTGTCTGAAAACTGAGGTCTCATTGATAGAAAGCAGCCTCTGTAAGGGTTTCTTACAGATGCAATATAGATGCTTTACTCACGTACTCTGCACATGTAGCAACAATGTCCTGTTGTCTTCAGAGTGATTCCTTTTTAGTCTCATTTTTATGTTAGGCAAGCATGTTTCTTTCCTCAGAGGAATGGTGAGCTCTTATCTAAAATGTTGTTTCCTCATTGCTTGAATGACACCTCTACAGAGTTTTCAACCTGTAGTATGAAATTTAAATTTTTAGCCAAAATATTTGACCCTTCCTGTATAAAGCATATGGAAATGCTATTTTTTTATATTAGAACCTTTTTTATAGGAGAAGACTGGGCAATGCAGGTAAATTACTGCTAATATGGAGCTATACTATTCTATAGATAGAATGACCAATTTTATATACTTTTTTTTTTTCTAAGCATAAAAAACTGGGGCCAAAAGGAGACATTGATGTGAACCTGGAAGACAAGAAAGAAGAAAAAAAGCAACAAGGAGAACTTTACATGTGGGACACAATAGAACAGGTAGAATTTATGTTTGTTATTAGGATCTGTAATATAGGAGGTATACACAAATGCTGTAAATATTTTTTCTAAGTAACATTCTCACTCAGAGTGGTGTGAGTGAAGGCAAGAAGGCACTTTGTTTATTGTTAGACCTTGTTGGAAGTTGTGACTGGGGGCTTGGCTGTTTGTCTTGGTAATGGTTTTAATATTTGCTTTGACTTTTAGAAATGGACTCGGCACTACTGTGCTATTGCAGATGAAAAGCTTTCCTTCAGTGATGACATTGAGCAGAATGCAGATGAAGACGCATCAAAGGTGATGGCTCTGTTTTTGTTGTGTAAATGTATTCCTTCCCCCAGTTCCAGGGATGGTTATGCTTGGATTTCTTTGCAGTTGTTAGGGTAAAGAAACTAAAACTAGGCTAAAGTGACTAGTTTTGAAAGCTTTATAATGAGTTTTTCTCCTGCCTGAAGCCAGACACAGGTTTATTTTATTATGGATTTCTGAACAGAAGTTTTTTTCCGCTTCCATGAAACAAGTTTGAAGAAAATGATACACCTTTACTCAGGCTGTAGTCTGGTGCTCTGGGTTAATTGTATTTCCTATTTGTATGCAACTAAAGTGTTCGAATTAATCTAATAGTTTCATGTTCCCTTATCTGCCGCTTGGGTGCGGATGGGATGCCTGCATTAAGAGAATAGCTACCTATTTCTCTTTAATATGAAATGAAGAAGGTGAGCTTTTAAAGAAGCTTTTTAAAGAGCAAATTCTTCCTTTCAGATTCTCTCACGGTTTACAGGTGCTGGTGTTATTGAAATTATAGAAATCTGTCAGATAATAAGAGTATCTGCAAATAATAATTAAAAAGGGCCGTTACCAATGCATTCTCATGAACCTATTTTTAATGAAATGTCTCTGTCCCTTGACTAACGTAAGGCTTATAAAGAGAAGTACAAGAGCAATGAAATACTAGCATTTAACTACCGAAATTAAGCTGATGTGTGCACTGACAAAATCTTTGTTATGAATTATATGCCTTTGACTAATTGTTATTGCTATTCTCTAACTACACAATATGATGAAGTTAGGTTTGATATATAATAATATAGAATGACAATACATGCCGTTCATTTCATGTTATCAAAGTGCTTGTTACAGGTGAATACATATTATCTGCCTCTTGCTTATGTTAAAGCCAGAAATGTGAGGCTCAGTAAGGGCTGCGATAGCAGTGATATTCAGCATGGTTTCATCTTGAGAGCTTGAGTGCTTTCTCATTGCCAATATATATGTATATGGTTCAGAGATTTGCTCTCTGCACGTGCATACATACCAATACAACCACATACTCCTTCACCTAAATGTTAGTGGAATAATTAATGTGTAAGGAAGTTCAGGTGCTTCTTGGGGTGGCGGCAGTGGGGCTTAGAGCAAAATATAAGATAAAATCTTGATATGGGAGATAATTATATCAGTAAGCTTTTGTATCAAAATTATAACGTTAAAAGTGGACTATAGATGTTCTTCTCTTCTGGTCTAGGAGGTAAAACGTACTGAACTGCACTTAAGAGAGAAGTGGTTCCACGGGAAAATGAAAGAGGGGAGAACAACTGCTGAAAGGCTGCTCCAGGAATATTGTGCTGAAACAGGTGGCCAGGATGGAACATTCCTGGTTAGAGAAAGTGAAGCTTTTCCTAATGATTGCACCTTGTCCTTCTGGTATGGTGATTGTCCTAAAAATTTTACATGGGCATTTTTTATTTTACTTCATTTTGCAATAGTAACTCATTTTTGTCATACATTTACAGCTAAGTGCAAATAGTAATAAGGAGTTATCTTTACTAGAATGTTATTAGTGGGATTGTGAAAGACCATTTTCTAAATTAAACTTCAGCATAGCATAGTGCTAAATGGGTTAAAATCTGGTCTTTTATTTTGAGATAAATTGCTGGTATCCATACTGAACGGGTTCTCCTGGGAGTTTATTGTCAGAGATTGATCTTTTCAGTGAAAAGAATACTTACGGAAAGAAAAGAATAATTTTTGGGTGACTTTTTTTCTTTATAAGATATGGTCCTCCAGAGGAGAAATTCTTATGTCACCATTCTTTTCCTTATTCCTTTTTCATTTCTTTAGGAGGTCAGGAAGAGTCCAGCACTGCCGCATTCGCTCTTCAGGTGATGGAGACAATGTGAAATACTACCTGACGGACAACCTCACTTTTGATAGCATCTATGATCTCATTCAACACTACAAGGAGGCCCACTTGCGATGCGCTGAGTTTGAACTGCGCCTGACCGATGCTGTGCCCAATCCCAGCCCTCATGAGACTAAAGAGTACGTACTGCAGAAGGCAAGCAGCAGGGTTGTCGAGGTTGAGTTCTTTTGTGGTGTTTTAGAAAGTCTTGAGTTTTTTGCCTGTAAAGTCCCTCTGGGTTCTGGAGCACGCCTGAGGTTTTATTTGCTCGCAGCTATTGTAGAAATAATAGCTTGCTCTCTCAATAATCTTGCTCTCTCTCTGAGCAAGAGCCTTGACTTTGTGAACACCTGGGAAAGCAGGGAGCAGCCCTGAGGAAAGTAATATATTGTCATCAACTGGAAAAATTGGTGAGAACTGTAATGCTTTGAAAGTGTCCTAACTCCTTACTTCCCTGCTTAGTGGTTTATGATGCCTAGCAGGTTGGATTTAGTAGATGACTGTGGCAACCACGTGGCCATGGTACGGTATCTGGAAACTCTACTACAGGGGCAATAAGTTCAAGCTGAGTTATATTTCCATGGATCCAGTGACTTTGTTTCAGTAGAAATGCTGATTTATGTTTTATTCTTTTAAAGAAACCAGATATTATGATGCCTGCTGGATGGTTTCATCTCAAAGAAGCTACCATGTTAGTGTTTTGTAATAACTACTATCACAGATGGCAGGCTGGGGAAGATACCATGCATAACTTTTTCTTGTAATATTTGAGTCTCTAACACTAAGAACACTGCTTCTTCTTAGTGAATGACATTTGAGCAGCTTTGTAATCATTTGTCCATTTTGATTTTAACTTTTGTAGTTGGTATTATAGTAACCTGAGTCGGGGAGAGGCAGAAGACATGTTGATGCGAATTCCTCGAGACGGTGCTTTTCTGATTAGAAAAAGGGATGAACCAGATTCATTTGCCATGACTTTCAGGTAGGAAAAGATGGATGTGACTGTAATTACCTACAAGGTTCACAGTGTTTTGTTTTTCTCATTTAAAAAGTACCGTGGTCTTTCCAGAGTCATGAAAATCCTGCTTGTGAAGGTTAGAGTCAACGGAACTAATTCTGCAGGGAGTAGATGTTTGCTTACATGTGTCTTATTGTTTAGGAACAACAGTAGCTGAGCAACAGCAAGTTTCAGAAGAATCTTTAGTCTAACCAAAACCATTTTTTTTCAGTATGGAAGTGACAGGAAACTTCTGTGTAGTGGGGAGAAGAGCAGGAAAGTTCTATGAATATTTGTGAATTTAATTAACTTTGGGGACAACGAGAATTATGTTGCATATTAAAAATGCACAAAGCAGTTATGGCCTGGTTTGCAGCAGTGGAGATTTCCCTGGCATGAATAAAAACACTTTTACCGCCCTGAACTTGCTTTACAGAGCTGAGGGGAAAGTGAAGCACTTCCGAATTCAGCAGGAAGGCCGCCACTTTGTGCTGGGAACCTCGGCCTATTTTGAAAGTTTGGTGGAGCTGGTGACGTACTACGAGAAGCATCCGCTGTACAGGAAAATGAAATTGCGCTACCCGGTGACGGAGGAGCTGCTGGAGCGCTACAGCGTGGTCAGTGATGGTCTTTGTACAAGTGGTAGTTGTTGAAGAGGGCAAAGTCCCACGTTTAGACTTGGAAGGCGTGAGATCAGTTCTGGTGGTAATAAATGACCTTTCAGGCAGCTTAGGTGGTTCACCTCAGTCTGAGTTTTCTTATCTATAGGACAGGAATATTGATTAAATCAAAGCATAGACAGATTAAATGATAAGTCAAAGCATAGGTGTCTGGCTTCCCTTCTCTTCTGTTTGCCCAAGTATAGTTAAAAAGGAAGTTTCTACATAGATTTCTTGTTATGTTAGCAATGAGTATTGTTGTAATTTTGAATTCCCATAACTTTTATTTTGTTTTTTTAGGAAAAAGATATTAATTCTCTCTATGATGTCAAGATGTACGTGGAGCCCAGTGAAATCACCCCTGCAGTGGTATGTTTAAGGAAAGATATTCTTCATGCTTTCTCGTATACTTTTGAAAAGATAATAATTGTTTGTCGATTTCCTGCTAGCAGTAATGGAAGGATAATTGAAAGTGTTAGTCTGCTTGATTTATAGAGGGCTGGGCAGCAGAACTATAAAGAGTGTGACTTTTTTTCCCAGTGTCTCTTTGAAATTTACACACACACATTTTCTTTTTGCAAATCCTGTAGCAATTCTCCCTATTCTGAGGAATCGGGCATTTTGCTATTGGTCTGTGGAGGTCATTTGCTTATGCAGATATGACCAGAAATTAATTAGCTAAGGAGAACTCAATCTGAGGAGGCCAAATCTTTAGACTGTAAATAGAACAAAACACATAAACCCTGAGTGTTTCTTCAATGAGCAGTGCTCTTTGTGCACAAAGTTTTAAGAATTCTGCTAGCAGAAGCAGTTTGTTTGCATAAAGAGGTGCAGATTTTCACCGTGTTTTCTGTAGAAAAGTGGTGTTTTTGGTTAATATATAATGTTTTAAAAAGGAGTGGTATGGGCAAACATCTACATATCTCTAGTTATTATTAGGGCCTGTTTGATCTAATTTCTCAAAAAAGCTCACTTGCTTGCAAATTGTGTGGCTGTAATTCTTAGGGTTTTTTTTGACTAATGAATTTGTGGTGCTACTGGCACAATTTAACTGGCAGTGAATGCAAGATAAAGAAATTTCTTTTCTTATTAGAACTGGAGTTTTTCCCAAAGGTAAGTATACCAGTTGGATAGGTGATGCAGTTTTGAAGCAGAGGTTCTTAAACTGCCTGCAAGCTCCAACTATGCCTGCAAGCTCCAACTATGTGTTTGAGTACACGTAACAAAGATAGAGGATTGAATGCTCACTGCTTTTGTTTTACTGTAATATTGCAGCACCCATAAAGGAAATATGTTTTTTTCCTAGCTGATATTTTAAAAAATAGCTGCTGAGTAGCATCACTTTTGTTCTGCCAATAGATGTCACTCTGGAACTTTAGTCTTAAGGTTTTTAAATTTCATAAGAAAAAAAGGGATCTAATCTCGCCCCCTCTCTTTTAAAGATCGTATTATTGATCATGTTCTGATCTGTCCACCTATCCTGACCCCTTCTCTTTGTTTCTCTTAAAGCCTCAGAGAACAGTGAAAGCCTTATATGACTACAGAGCCAAAAGAAGTGATGAACTGAGCTTCTGCCGAGGGGCTCTAATTCATAATGTCACCAAGGAAACTGGAGGCTGGTAAGGATAAGGATTCCTCATAGGAGAACTTCTGCTGAGTTACTAGGGAGGAAAAAAAAATCAGCTTTGGGTAGTAGTTTTTAAACTGTCTGTTGTGTGGTTGCTACTTGCAAGCTGTAGGCTTACAAATCTTAATGCCAGCATGTTAAAAACAAGCAAACAAAACCAACCTCAAGTCTCCTTTCATGTCTTCTCCATTGTCTACAGCCTCAGCCTGGTAGAGCCTTCGTATCCCAATGTATCCAGCATTTGTCCTTCACTCCATTTGTCCTTATTAAACACTTGTGTCTTCTGGGTAGTCAGGCATCTATTATAGTTGTCACTGTTACTCCGTTTCCTTCCTTGCTCTGCCTAATACTTCTAAGGGCACATAAACCACATCTTTATGTCTTTTTTCTTCTAAGTTGGTTTGTTTTGTTTTAGTATCTGTATATTCTGCTTTCATAAGTGTCTGTCTGTCATAGCTAGTTTGCAAGTTGCTCAGAAAGCTTAAAAATCCAATATTTCCCTATAGTTTCTGCAGGACTATCAACCACATGATAGTATTTCTAGTACTGGAGGGGATAAAAGCCTCTTACATCATTAATTCCAGTTTACCATAGCTGTAATCCCTCTGAAATGACCTGTTAATGATCACTTTGTTAGTGCTTTTAGCTACTTCATCACTTTCAAATTGGTGATAGCCAACTAGCCCAGCCAGCACTGGGTATTAATAACCAATTAGTTGAGGATTATTTCCTCATAAATGACCTACTGAAGGTCTTTGTTTCTTCTGTCTCTGTCCTGTCTTGATTTAAAATCAGGTGGAAAGGGGATTATGGAGAAAAAGTACAACATTATTTTCCATCAAATTATGTTGAAGACATGGCATCTGCTAATTCTGCTGAGCTTGAAAGCCAGGTAAGATTGAAGGTTTGCCTGGTATTTCCCTAGAGGATGTTGCTTGCTGAAAGTGGAAGCCTGGTTTATGGAATAGTGACTATACGTGCTATGTTTGTGAGAAGACGGAACAGAAAAAATAAGGTGCTCTTAGCTGTTCTTTATGCTGTCAAGTATGTTCCTTGGTAGGGCTTCCCCCAAAGATAACTATTTAGGAAGATAACTGATGTGGTGGGCTTTTAGGAGGTTATAATTGTTTCCTGCTGAGGAAAATCATATCAGGTTAGATTTTTCAGATAACTTAGGGAAACAATAATATACCTGAAACTTATAACTAACTTGCCTTCATAATTATCGCCTTGATATTTGCAAGTGGGAAAACTGGATGGACAAACACATGCTTGGAGTCTTTGGAGGAAAATACACGTATTAAATATGTATGAAATATTTTTGTTCTTTCTGATAATTGTAGCTTTAAAACAGGCTCGAAAATGAGCAGTTATGTGAGGATAGAAACTGCGCCCCTGGGTGTGACTCTCGTTATTGAGGCTATGATCTGTGTCTCAAAATTAGAAATCCTTGAATTTGAAACAGACTTTTAAACATTACAGTGGGCATATCTTCAGTGAAACTGTGGTTGCATTTGATGGAATGTATTTATTAGTTGTTAATTGTCCTGTGCATATTCGCTCAAGAGCAAAAGGGTCAAATTTAAGCCGTTGTTTTTTCACAGATTATTGAGGACAATCCATTAGGCTCTCTGTGTCGTGGAATACTGGTGCTCAATATGTACAATGTTGGTATGTATTTTCTGATGCTCATACATGGACTTCAGAGCCTTGTCTGTTGAATAGTGCTCTTTTCTGTTTAGCAGGAAAGCTTCTTGTGGAACTGATTTATATTAATATGTAAATATATATGGAATATGTGAAACAATAATAGTAAGTATGTTACAATGACTAGAGCTTTTACATTAGTTGTTGTGGTAGATCAGCAAGACTGGCAACTTACTGCCATGTGAAGAACTGTTGTATTTTAGTATAAACCTCTCACTACTGTATTGTCTAAACAGTAAAAATGCCACAAGGGAAACACCAAAAGCCTTTTGTCTTCATTCTGGAACCCAAGAATCCAGAAGATCCAGCTGTTGAATTTGCAACTGATAAAGTAGAAGAACTATTTGAGTGGTACCAAGGTATTCGTGAAATTACATGGAAGACTGCGGAAGAGGTATCCCTAAAAATATATC
The DNA here is from genome assembly GCF_003342845.1 of Nothoprocta perdicaria. NCBI lineage: Eukaryota > Metazoa > Chordata > Aves > Tinamiformes > Tinamidae > Nothoprocta > Nothoprocta perdicaria. The sequence goes on from NW_020455533.1 coordinate 2,542,744, forward strand.
TCATTCTTGTTTTTTTATCATCATTAGCTGCTATACTGTTGATTCTTGCTGAAGTCTAATCCTAGACTCTCTTGCATGTCCATTAGTGAAATCTGAGCTGCATTTGACCTGCTGCTCTTGCTCTAACGTATTAATTTACCTCTCAGTTGTATTTTCTAGTATTTAAAGTCATGATCAGAAAGACTGTATGATGGCTATACTTAAGTATACTCTTTCCTTTGTTGCTTTTATTAACCAGGCCATATGAATGATGCAGGATGTGTTCTAGTACCGTCTTGTCTCATTGTTTATCCTTCATCTGGAGTGATAATGCTTTGAAGGTCATCAGAATCATTTTTATAGCAAACAAGTTGGTGTCACAAGCAGAGAACTATAAATTCAGCAAGGGTAGAAGCAACAGGAGCTATTGAATTATTATTGGGGAAGGATAGAGCTGGTTCTAATGCCAAGTTTTCATTTATAAATAAAAATAAGAAAAAGAGAAACATGACCTGGAAGAATTGTCTCTAAGTGGAATGTTTTTCATGACGTATCAATGGCTCTTCGGGAGCTTGGCTGCTTTTTCTGCCTCTGTGCAGTTAGAGGAACATTAAATAGTCTGTGTTCAAAGATGCTCTAAAATTCATTTCTGTCAATCAGCAGGGCTTTCTCTCAGTGTGGTATCTTGAAAGTTCATGTGCTAGCCCGCTGCATGGGGAAGGGAAAAAGAAAACGAAAAGCCTTTTTTGCCAATACAGTTAACAGTCTGTGTTTTGGTGGGGCAAAAGCTAGTGAATCAATACAGCACTACAGTAGGATACAGGCATTTTATCAGTTTACTTTTGTTTGCATCCATTGAATACTAAAAATAAAACTATCTAAGCTTTATGGAGCTTGTCATCTCTTTGTAATGCTAACACCTTGCCATGCTCCCAGGGACAGCTGTCCATTGCTGGCTCTCCTTGACTGTCACTGGAGTTATGTCTAAAGATGGGCTCATAGCATCTGGAAATGCCTTTGCGAGGGGGAGCACTGCTTCCTGTTGAGTAGTGCGTGGGAAACGGTGGTGGAGCACTCAGTGTGATGGAATTCACGCTTGCATTTTTTCCAAGGCTATTTCAAGTCTTAATGCTGCATTCCTTTTTGCTTTCCTTATACTTCAACGTATCTCTTTTTCAGCGACTGCTTCTGGAAATGTTTGGCTCCCCAGGCTCTGCTTTTTTTTTTCTCCTCAGTTCATCCTGTTGAGGGAATTCTTTTGGAAGGCTGCTTAATTACTGCTGCTTTATAAGCTGTTGCACCAAAGCTCAGTATGTGATTCTTCTGACATGTTCTATTCTGCAATCGCTTCTTACATCTGAAAAGCCTCTTACCAAAATATCTTCACTTGATACAAGTGTCACTGATTTCAATGGCTTCCAGTCCCTGATAGCAAAGGCTTTTGCTCAGCTTCCATTGCAGGTACTTGTAAATATGGAGATAGATGGTGGCTTATGACTGATGATGACTATATGATTACACATACTGATTACACATACTGTCATACGAATATTGCTGGCCTGGTGTGCAAATGTGGAACTACTGAAACACAAAAGCTCATAGCATTTGAATTTAGTCTTTGGGGAATTACTAGGAAGACTGATCAAGTCCTGATCAAAACTGCAAATAAACTAAATTCTCCTTCCTGCTCCACCTTGCAAGTCTTGACAGTGTAGAGTCAAGAATTTAACTAAAATAGCATAGAGTTACTTCCCCCAGAATTATTTTACTGCCAGGCTCCTGGGTAGGAGAAGATACCAGATTCCAGGAAGCACTCAAATAGTTGCTTAACCAACAAATAAAACCCTTAGTTGGTCTGTTCCCTGAATTGGGTTTTGAAATGCATAACATATATGCAAATATCTAAAGTTTCAAATAGGAATCAGGACAAGAAAGAAAGTATTTCTCATTTTCTTAGAGTAGACACTGGTGTTATGTACCATTATACTTACTGTATCTGCAATGTTTAACTTTGTTAAATTTTACAGGAGAACAGGAGGAAGTACTGGGAAAAGAATCAATTAATTGCTATTGAACTATCTGATTTGGTAATCTACTGCAAGCCAACAAGCAAAACCAAGGACAACTTAGGTGATCTCCTTTAATATTACGTCTAAATTCTACTTTCTTATCTCTGTAGATGTTAGTTGATTTGTAGAGTTGTTAGTGGACTCATTTTTAATGAGCTGTCAGTGTGGTTGAGACATTGCCATTGCAGTCATTTTTAGAGGCATTGGCTAACCCTGACTCACCCTTTTTTCTCCCCGTTTACATGCAGGAAAAGATGGCTCATTTAAATGTGTTGTAGTGGCCAGAAGCGCTGCTTAGCAATGATGAGATGAAAACATGACTATAGAATTTATCTGCCTTCCTGCAATGAGTGGTGAAAGGATGTGGCAGGCAGGCGATTTTAATTTTCAGACTTGATATTCAGCCAGTTTGCCATGTCTGCTTTAAAACCTTGTTTAATTTTTTGCTTTAATACAATAATTGAGAAGATATTGGTGGAAATATAGTATACATTGTGACTTCTTTTCTGCTTAATAACAACCCTTTTTTTTTTCTCCCTACCTTGTGTAGAAAATCCTGATTTCAAAGAAATCCGTTCTTTTGTGGAAACCAAGGCAGAAAGCATTGTTAAGCAAAAACCTGTTGAGTTGTTGAAATACAACCAAAAGGGATTGACACGTGTCTACCCTAAAGGACAGAGAGTTGACTCATCTAACTATGACCCATTTCGCCTCTGGCTTTGTGGCTCCCAGATGGTGGCTCTGAACTTCCAAACTCCAGGTGATATTCCCTCAAAGAGGAATTTGGTCTCTGCTTCATTTTACTGCTAATGAGCCCCTTTCTGGCCCCTCTGCCATTCCAGTCCCTGTGGCTCTTATTTGCTCTTCACAGCAAGAGGAAAGGTGAAAGAACAAAAGTTGATTTGTGAATGTGTGTGGCTCATCTAATAGAGCAGGTTCCCAGAAAACTCTTTCTGAAAGCCGTGTCTGCCCTTGATGCCAGTGATGTGAGTGGTAGCTGTGTTGTTAATGCAGCTGGCAGATGAAGAAGTCATCAAACATAAGTTGCAGTTTAAAAGTGCATCTGTGCTGTCTTCAGCAGAGGCACTGAATAATGAAAGCTGAGTATTAGGGCCAGCACACTGCGCTTTACAAACTTGCACATTTCATGCTAAATCCCGACTTCCCAGACAGCCTCATGGCAACTGAAAATGTATTTCAGTGGGCAATTTATAACCTGTCTGGTGTGACAAAATTTCCCCTTAGCTTTCTGCTGGGGTCTCACTGGTTCAGTGCTCCCCTTATGACCTGTATAGGTTCTCAGTGACATGCTAGAGAGCTGTAGTGTTTGGAGTCAAGCAAACAATTGCTGGGCAGAAAAGAACAAACCATTTTCATCAGCTCTGCCTCCAGTTGCCTCTTTTTTTCTGGAGCAGTTATTGCAGGTTATCTTTAACTTCCTTCAGCAGAACTGAAAAGAAAATTCAGAGAAAATCAAAAAACAAAGCAATTTCTGGCTCCACTTTTAACTTCCCTAATTCATGTTTCATTCTCCTTTTGTTCTTTAGCTCTTTGCGGAAGCAGCTTATGAGCTTTTCCCCTTAGTCTACTTCGTACTTTCTGTGCAGGACTTAAAGCTATATTTGTGTATTTCTCCCATAGTTGCCTTCTATTTAGGTTTTTCTCTACTTTTTTTTTTTCTTTTCCAGACAGTTCTCTTCTCTCTTTCTTCCATTCTAATTTGTCTGTGAGCCAGACAAACCTTTTAGAGGTAATGAATGGGCAAATTTCAGCTTTATCTCTTTGTGGGAAACAGGCAAAGATATTCACAGTGAGGTTCAACTGCGGGGAAAACTCTACACAGTTTTCTTAGGAGCAAAGAATTATGTATTTAGGAAACCAATTATGACTGGAGATACATTTATCAGGATTAAGAATGGTGAGAAATGGCCTCTCATGATCAGCTATTGAAGGGAACTGAATCTTCCAGGTTACCTTTCCAGCTCTGAGGAAATGGTGACCAGAAGGAATGGTGCAGAGGAGCCATTAGTCTTTAGATACTTTCTTTAGATTTATTCAAATGGTGATCTGTCTGTTGTGACCGCTTAACTCTCTTCCTAGATAAATACATGCAGTTGAACCATGCCTTGTTTTTGCTTAATGGACGGACTGGCTATGTTCTGCAGCCAGAGAGCATGAGAAATGAAGAATATGACCCAATGCCAAATGAATCAAGGAGGAAATTGCAGATGATTATGACAGTGAGGGTAAATCTCTTTTGTAAATTATATATATATTTTTTGCAAGTTATAAATATCTATAAAGATAAAAATAAAGCTATTATTTTTCAGAGCAATATCTGACCTACTGTCAAAAACACTGGTTTTAAATGCCAGCGTGTTTGAGAGTAAGACTAATTCCTGAAAGGAAACATGTATCTTTATCATGGTAATAAAACACATGGTACAGGACTGAAAATATGATGCTGGGATTATTTTATATAATGAATAATAAAAATTCCAGTTCAACTACTTGCATTCCTGCTCCACTGACTTCTCATTAGAAAGATGCTATTGGAAATTGCTTAGTGAATGATACTAGTTCAGAGATATCCGATATGATAGATGTTTGTAATGGAAGATAGAAACTAAGCAGAAAACAATAATAACGTGATGAATGGAAGAAAAAGCTTATTTAGTACACTGTGATTTACCAGAATGTCAATCTCATTTTTTATAGGGAGGTGGCACTCATCATCATCATTTGAATCATTTGAAAATTATGCCATATTGTCTTGTAGTGCCAAATGCAAATTGAACTTGCTTCTATTCTCAGTTGCTATTCAGCAAGAGCTGTCTTTTAAAAATATGTTTTCTGAGAAGTGCTGTCAAGAAACAAACCCATTAACTGCTTTTTCACTACAGTTTAGAAAAGAGGTAAACAGGCTGTGAAAGTAAAACAGGAGTACAGCTCATAAAATAGGCATGTAATAAGGACTGAGGAAGGATTTCAGGACTTATGTTATGACCCTGCTGTGAAACTGCCTATTCTGTATCAGCATTTGTGAATGAAAATCAGCAATTGGGTCTTAGAACGTGGAGCACACTTAAACAGTGGGGATGTGATTATTGGTGGCATAGATAGTATATTAAATACATGCAAATACTTCTTTGAGAGAGGAAATATGTGGATATTTGTGTGTGTTCTTCTGGACTTTAGTTAAAATATTTTTTTCTAGTGGAATTGCCTCTTAGTTCTTTGAGCTTCTTTCTGTGCAGAAATAAAGGTAATGAGCTTCCTTCAGACATGGTTATAATTCACCGGTGCTCTTGCAGGTTTTAGGTGCTCGTCATCTTCCCAAGCCTGGTAGAAGCATTGCTTGTCCCTTTGTAGAGGTAGAAATTTATGGGGCCGAATACGATAACAACAAATTCAAGACAACAGTTGTGAGTGAGTATCTGCAGATTTCTGTGTCGTGGGAATATGGTTATATATGGTTGAGTATGAATTTATGATGTCTGTAACTGGACAACAAGCTACACAGGGAGAAACATGGTGACTGTTGTACTTCACTGTCACACAGTATTATTATGTTGCTTGTCTTAGGGCTGGTTAATTTGAGAAACTTCAATGTCTATCAAGTTGAGAGAAAAATTGTTTTGGTTCAGAAAAGCTGCAATTCTTTAACAATTTTGTCTATATGTGAGTGTGTAATTTGCATTTTCTTGAAAGTGCTCTTTTGCAATCATCTTCAATACTGCTGGTCATTTCTCAAAACTCTGCTCCAAGTGGATTCAACTACCATGAGATTCAGACTGTGCTGTTGAAATAGTCTGGGATATGATTCTATGATTCTGTATAGTCTGGTAAAGACAGAGTGAGGACCAGAATGCTCATTGTAGCTATTGAGTACTTCAGAGAAGAGAATTATCATTTCAGAGTTTTTTGTGGTGACCAAGACCTTAGCAGACTTTTGACTGTATTAAACACACCAAAATACTCCGTACTTCATAAATAAATATGAAAATTTAGCTTACATTTATCTTCCCAATATATTTGATGCTTATACACTGATATGAAGTGGGTCATGAATGAGAAATGAATTAGCTTTTTACAATTACATATCCAAGAAGGCTTTGTATATTTAAATAATAGCTTTTCTTCATGGATTTCCATCTCTGCCATCTTGTTCCAACCACTGCCCAGCAACAAATAAAAACTAACCTCTTGAAGCAAGATTTCAACATCAGAACGAGAAATAGGATTTGGGGACCTTTGTATCCCCAGAAAATTTCCTGAGCTATATACCCATGTGTGTATTAAATTGAATTATTGCTTCATATTGAAAATGTTTCCTTTTCATTACAGATGACAACGGCCTTAATCCGGTCTGGGTGCCCTGTCCAGAGCAGGTGAAATTTGAAATCTATGATCCAAATCTGGCGTTTCTGCGCTTTGTGGTTTATGAGGAAGATATGTTCAGTGACCCCAATTTCTTAGCACATGCCACTTTTCCCATCAAAGGAATCAAATCAGGTAAAGATCAGTAGATACACTAACAGGTCAAGTCAGAAAGATGCTTTTTAGCATTATTGTATTGCAGTTTTGCTCCCAGTAGCAGCTGCAGTGTGCCGGAATACCAACATGCTCCTTTGACCTGGGCTCCTTTAATCCATTGTTTATTACGGTACCGGCTGTGTTGTGTGCAAGCATTTAAAATCCCTCTCCAAGCCTGTCTTGAAATTTCTTCATTGACTTCATTGATCCGAAGGTGGAAGGTTCCAGTAAGGGACAGCTGTTCTTTCTTTTACCCCTTTGTGATGTAGTTCAGATGAAAGCAACAAGATCAATATTTTGATATCATTGTTATCTCCTTACTCTCACTGTCATGTCTTTAACTCTTTTAACTGTGGATTTCCTTCGATTGAGGGTGCTCTGTAAATCTGAGTAAAATCTGGGAAGATTCATTTCATAATTTGGTGGTTTACTAATTGCCTTAGATGTGGATGTACCTAGAGTTAAGTTCTCTGATTTTTCTCTGTACCTATCTGTAGTTTTCAAGCACATATGAAATCACGTGTTTCTCAGAGCTGCATTTCCCTGTAGTCACTACAGCATAGTCTGCTCTCAGCAGCACCACAGCTGAGCAGGGATGCATCAGTTATGTCTGGGATACCTTGCATCTTTTTTGTGCCTGCATATAATCCTCTGTCTTTACTCTAATTGTCCTTCGTATTTGATTTCTTCAGGTTTTAGATCAGTTCCTCTCAAGAACGGCTATAGTGAAGATATAGAGCTGGCCTCGCTTCTGGTACACTGTGAAATGCAACAAGTTCTGGTGAGAACCACTAGTTTGTTTTGCTGCACGTAGAACATTGTGGGTTTTTTTTTTTTTTTTTTTGTGGAAATCAGCATATGAGGATTTAGCTTTCTATTCCATGTCTGATATACTGCCATCTGACAATTTGTTCTTAGATACTGTAGAAAAACACTAGTTCAAATTCAGTTGCAGCCATGGTCACTTCCCTCTTGCCTGGAAAGGAGTCGAGAAGGCCAGGAGCTGAGACTGAGCACGTGCAAACAGAAGACATCCACGTCCTTCAAAAATAGCATTTAAACATTCAGATTCTGTGGAGATGAGCCTGATATAGAAAGCCAGATTAGCCTAACTATTTTTTTTTGGACTTGATACCTTTGAGAAAACTGATAACTCAGCATTGCCTAATGCCGTGAGCGTGGGTATCACTTGCAGGTACATTGCAGATCCTGCCTGCCTTGGTTTTGCTTCAGAAATTCAGCTCGTTATTTGCCTGGGGCAGGAGTGCCTCTTAAAGCGTTCGTAGCAGCAGTGTATCTCCCAGTCTGTCAGCACCAAGTCGTTTTCACAGCAGCACATCTCACACTCTTTAAGGCCCTTCTGCTTATTAAAGCAGATGAAGATGCAGCACACCTCTGGCTTTACAATGTCTGACATTTCTGGGTGGTAATGCAACAGCAAGAGAACTTCAAAGATTTTTTGCTTTTGTTTGGCAGTCTGCAGCAAACCAAGTCTAGCCACAGTAAATCAGCCTTTAAAACCTTTGCCAGATCATTGGAGAAGCATCAGAAAAGATCAAGGCTTTATCCATCTGTTCTTCCACCCTGTTTTAAATGATGTTCCTCCTTAAACTGATGTAATTTAATAAGAGGCCTGTTTATATAGAAAGTCTGTCTGCGTACTTTCGAAGCTGAAATGCAAAATTATAAAGAGGATTACAGATAGCTGTGGAATTTCTCAGAGAAGCAAGAATATTATAAATGTAAGCATGAATGTGTGTGAATTATCATGTTGGGCCTTTAACAGGTCCTTTTCAACTCAACCACAATCTTTGGTTACACAGTCAGAATGTAGAAATCACAGTTCAATGAAGTTGTTAGGACGTTTAAAAGCATGTTTTACTTGCTTGAAAACTGATTTTCTTGCTTTGGGAACCATGCATATCTTTATTTAGCATTTTCTGATTACAGTCAGCTTTGAAAGTGCGTAGTTTTTAACCTGGAGATTGAAGTGGGCATTCTTAAATGGAGTGTTAGTCTAGCTTTGTGGATACATTTATTTACGAGAACAAATAATAATATTTAGGCATATTGATTATGTGTGCAAATTGTTAATTGACAATCTGTTTATTCCCTTTGTGATTTAGGAAAGCAAAGCTTTAAATATATATATAAATATAAATATATATATTTATCTTAATCTGTAGCATAGAACTGAGGCTGTATTTTCAACTCCTGCAACTCACATCAGGGACTTGAGGAAAATCTTTTGAGAGGAAAAAGAAAAGTAGAGGAAGGATCTTTATCCCCAAACTGAAGCCATGGGGCAGGCTGCTAGACCTGCCTATTTTCCTAGGTCTGGGCTGAATGCTGAAAGAGGAATGCTTATTGGTATGCCATCTCTGAAAGTGTTTGGATTTATTGTATGTATTGATTGTGTGTCATTTCTTGCAGGATGAGTATCTTGTTTTGCTACTGATGTGAAAATTAAGACTTCAGTCCTGCCAATACCCTTAGCCACTGGTAGCTCTATAGAGGAAACTGCTTGTGTATCCAAAGTTTTGAAGCATTAAAAAAAATGAAATCATAAAGAGAATTTTAATGGTTGTTTTATGTTTGTGGATAATTTTGAGAGACTTTTCTACTGTGGGCAGTATGCAAGAACAGAAATGCAGACTACTGCAAATTAATCTTCAAGTAATAAGTCAGTTCCTCTGCAAGTATTAAATAGCCACAGCTCTGCTGAAGTAAAGGATCTGCCCTCCCTTCTTGATCAGCTGAGCACTTGCTGGTGTTAGGGGGTCCATTTACTACTCCGTATTCTCACTTTTAATCAAGATTTCAAAAGGAAAGCACCAGGACTGGCAGTATGTGACCTAATATGGAAATGTCATGGAACAGTCAAAAATTACTTTTTTTAGTATGTATTTTTAAACTGTCATAACACGATGGCCCAGCATGATACACCACTTGCTGGCTTTTCCTCAACATGCTGATATGCTCTACTAGGCAAAAATGAGTAGATATCCAGTGCACGTCTCTAGACATACACATTTCATGATTCATGCTGTAATGTACCTCACATCCCTGCTAGATGCCACGGCTGGTAACGTGGTAGCACTGAGTTCTGTTTTTTCAGTGATTTCTTATTTAGTTATTTTGTTTACAGAAATATTTTATAACACAATGTAATGTGCTCAGGAAGGAAAAACTGTTCAAAATCAAACAGAATCAACACGGTTTTTGGGAATGTGTCTTACAAGTTATGTTGATTTCCAATATTCTTTTTGAAGGAAAGTGAAGAAGAGCTTTATTCCTCATGTCGACAACTTCGAAAGCGCCAGGAGGAACTTAATAACCAGCTGTTCCTTTATGACACCCATCTGAATTTAAGGAATCCAAACAGAGATGCTATTTTAAAAGAATTCAATGTAAATGATCACAAATTACAGATCTATCAAGAGACATGCAACCGCAGGTGGGTTGATATTCATTCTCCTTTCCAAAGCAGCACTATCTAGACATCACGTGTAGCGAAATAAATCTCAGATTTATTAAACCAACAGTGATACAAAGGGTGGCCATAGTGGGATGAGTGTCTGGAGCAAGAAAGAGCTGCAAGGAAGGAAGTGCTGGGCTGTGAGCTGCTAGAGGCCAGCAGGCTGGGGATGTGTCTGCTCGGTGACATCTGTGAAGGATGAAATCCCGGGAGGTTGTGTACTTTTTCCCCTGCTTTTCAGATCATACAGCCAAATAAATAACCACCTGAATTGTGCCCCTGCAAGTGTGTCATTAGTGTTTTAAATACGTGAGAACAAATCATATTTGCAGGTCCATCAAGCACAAAAGATAAGAATAACAGTCAGTTGCAACAACATGGAACTGTCAGTTAAGCATCAGTATGGTTTCCTAGGCCCAGGGAAAAGGTATATCTCCTTTGTTTGCCATCTTTGGCCTGGGTGTGCAGGAGATAGAAGCTTCCTGTACTAGGAGGAGGTCTTGAACAGTTCTTTAATCCTTCCATAGCCTTTGGATTCAGGTGGGAGGAAAACTTTTCCTTAAATGCTTTTTTTTTAATGTGTTGATTGGCTGCCTGAGTTATCACTGGCTAATTTGCAATTACTGGGGAAAGATTGCTGTACCTGATGCTGATGCATTATTTGCCATTTATATATAAAGGAACTGAGCTTGGTATACTGTTTTTCTCCTAGAAATGCCTAGTACATTATACTTCTTTTCTTTTCTTTTCTTTCCTCTTAAGATTAAAGGAGAAGAAAGTCAGTAATAGCAAATTCTACTCTTAGAGCAATCATTCTTTGAGCACGTTTTATGGAGCAAGTTGGGAAGAGATACTGATTTGTCCTGGTTACCCTGCTCAGTGAAGGTCTCGTCAGGATGAATGAACAGAAGAGGAGGAAAGATGGATTTCCTTAATTTTTTGTTATAAGAAAAACTGTTTTTACTTCTCATTCCTAATAATTTATATTCTGTACAAAGCATACTCTCTGTTCAGGCCAGTTTTTCTGTATATTCAAGGTATTGTTTGCATCCAGCATTGCAACTGTAGAATCATGAGGAAAATAACAGCAAGATGTTTAAAAGTTGAGGACATGTGATTAGCTGTATGTATCTGCATAAATCTCACCTTTTACTGATACCTGAAATACAAGTATAAATCATCTACTGTATTTTTGTACACAGGATAAGATATTCACAACAGTTTGCATGCATGGAATCACATCACTTTAACAACCTAGCTCCTTAGGATTAACTGGTAGTGAGTTTTTAATTTATTAAATGCTGTAATAGCACTTTTACACCAGCATTGTCATGTATGTTACAATAGCCAAGGCAGCAGATTGTACCTCTGACACTGTACATAAAATTTTGGGCAGCTGGAAGTTTTCTTGTGGGTTTTTGGAAACCAATGAATGTGTTAAATTTGTTAAACCAGATATTCTCTAAGACTGTAGTTGTGTTTTTCCTGTTGAATGGGTTAAGATGTGCGAAGCTGCATTGTATTACATAAAACTTCAGGGCGGTGGAAGAAAAACATTTTAATATGTGTGCTAGGAGCTCTTTATTTCCTGAAAAGAGTGTTTCAAATGCTGAAAAGATTTATTTTGGTATAGCATCATCTCACAAATACTTTCAGCTCCTAATGTGCTTAGAAGTGAATTTTTCACAAACTGTCCATTTTTAATCTTGCAAGCCTGCATAGATGATAGCATCAAATGTCAAGAGTTTTCCCTAAAGGAATCTAATTCAGGAACGATTCTATCCACAAATCTCGAGGTAAATCATTTTTATGGCTTTAGTCAAACAAAAGGCATTGATGGCAAACAGAAAACTTGCTGGATTAGCAAGTTTGCTTTCCTGTAAGAGCAGAAATGAAGTCTTTGGATGGCACGGCTGAGTCTGATGTCGCGATATGTGTACGTCTTGGTTCTTCATGCAAGTGCTGTGTCCTTAATATGAAATTCCTAGTTGTTTTTTTTCTACATGGGAGGAATTTTGTTACCTGTATGTTAGACTTTACCTTTCGAATGCCTGCAGAGGAGTTGAGTTCTTAAGCCTAAGGGACAGCCTGAGGCAAAACATGCTGCATACGTATACTGCAGTATTTCTGATGACAGAAGGCATGCGTGGATTTGGGATTTGTTGCCTGGTGAAGCTGCCTCAGCAGTTTTCAGTTTCTCTTGCTCCCTACACAGACTTGCCCAGTCTCAAGGTTATTTTAATTGATGCCGTTGTGCATTTGCACAGGATGGTTTGGGGAACTCCCTGAGGTTTTAGTTATTCTGAAAAGTCTTGTCTTGTCTATCTTGAGATGAAAGTGCTGTTTTAGTGTGTCCCAAGATGGGGAGGCTTCTGTAATACTGTGTTTTGAAGGAAAAAAAAAATTTGCACTGGCTGTTTTGTTGGCTTGGAAGTGACAAGCAAGGCTACATAATAACATTCTGCTTGATTCTTGCCTTCTGCATTTTAACTCCTGTTAAACTCCAGCAAAAAGCCACTTCTGACTTCTTTATCAGGGCAGACTTTGTAGTAACTACAGACTGCTTTAATATGAAAATAGATTTAAATATGTGCGCTAATTTTATAATCTGTGGAGAAAAAGTTCCTTTTTTTTTTTTTTTAAGTATCTTTAAATTATGTTCTTGGAAACAGTTTTAAAATTGTTTAAGCATAGCTCACTAAATGTTAGGATTTAAAATCACCAGTGATTTCAGGTAGTATGAGTGAGTTCTTAACTGATGAGTGGTGTGTTACTGTCCTCCTAGAGGAGAAGGTGTTACATGTTTTAAAGACGAACTGACTAAATTATTGTTTTCATAGAAATCATTATTATTACACTTCATTGGGGTAAAAAACAGGTATGGAAGAAGGAAAAGGGCTGAAGATCGCCTTGTTCAGGAACAAGTGGGTATTAACTTCTGCTATAGTGAGTATCAGGTTTGTATCGACTTAATAAAGTCTGAACAAGGCAAAGATGAAGTTTATAATGGTTTGTAAGAATAATAATCTTGATGTTCACCATAAATTATATTGGCGTTTTCTGCCTGTGAGTTTGTCTTAATTGCATGGACAAAAGTGCTGTGGAGTGAATGTGCATTATGCTCATGCTGAGAATTTTAAAATGTTTGAAGTCTTGTGAACATTTTTTTTCACCAATATATCTAGAATTCTCTTGGTTGTAGACACTTTTGTTAATTTTTTTTTTTTGCAGTTTTTAAACTACCCTTCCTGATTGCAGGATAGCTGATGCTGGCTCACTGTCATTATCTTTGAAATCTCCAAACTAGCTGTGAACGAATGCAGCATGGAAACTGAGGAACCGTGCCGAAGGACAAAAACTGTGTGTACAGTGCTGTCTTTCAATGTCAGCATTTCCATGTGCTGACTTTGTTCCAGACTGGAAGTCCATTTGCTTCATTAGAAATAGAGTTTAAATATAATGAAAATCATCCTTCTGAATCAGTCGAGAACCAAGATTTTCTTCCATAATGGCATTTATAAGCAAGTACAGCTATTAGTTTTAGAATTTAAAGCCCAATTCTATTCATTGCTAATCTATATTCCTACATACTAGTCCTACAAAATGGAGAATCATGAACTGACCTAAATAAAGCAGAAGTAACTTGCTTAACACTCGTTCCTGCATTCCTGAATTGTAATTTAGTCCTTAGATCTTTTACAATATGAATAAACTACCAGACTGTAAGACCCTTCTCTGTAAAGATCACAGGAAGGTTCTCACTGGGTCACTTAAAAAATGATGGAGTGACTTAGACTTTAGAAAACCAGTCTGCTTGATGGGTGTTTGATATTTAAACTATAAAAATAAATACAACCATATATAAAGTATTAGCTGTGTATGTTTGGCAAACGTTAGCTTTATGTTGATATGCTACAACTGCGAGATTAAGCAGCTGTCAGAATCTTTATGCTGTTCACTTTAAGCATCACTATCAGTCAAAGAGAGATATATCAATTGCTGAATAATTTTGAAGTAGTAAAAAATGAAGATGAGCTGTATTTAAAATTCTGCTTTTTCACTTTTTAGATTAATATCTAGTAATTTCACTTTCAGGAAAACAAGTAATACATTAAACTTTAGAGACAGACCTAACACTTGATTAATTACTTTAATTTACACAGCTGTTCGAGCAATAATATTAATAAAAAAGGAGGAGAAAATTCATATTGTAAAAGTCCTGAAAGGGAGCAGCCATGACTGTCTTTGTACATCATATAGGTTTCAAGCCATTTAATAATATCTTAAGCCACACATTTCCTGTTTTCATTTTGAAAAGTAGAAGAGGGGATAAACATTCTTCACATCTCCCATAGTCAGGACTCTGCTTTTTTAACTAGATGGAGCCAAATGACAAAATATTACTGAATATACCTCTGTCTTAACTTGGTCTGCAAGAGCCAGTGACCAACCACTGCTTATTTGTTTCTCTGAATTAGCCCAAATTTAGTCCCCGTGCTCAAGCAGAGTTGTGAGTGTTTAGTACAAATAATGACTCCTGTGATCACTGAGAAGCTCCGTCCTTGACTGGATGACTTGAAAAGCTGCATGTGTTGTGGGCAGCTTCTGTGGAAGGATGAACTGGTTTTGTAGCGAGGAAGGAAGGGGAGAAAAATACATTTCCTTTCATGTTGTGCAGGTGGGTAAAACAACGGTTTGTGTTGCTGTGTTGGTCTCTATCCCACTTGCAGTGCGGCAGCAACACCCTTGCACAGGACAGTGCCCCTTTGAGCAAGGAAGGAATGGTCAGAGCTGTTGGTTTCCCTTCTTGCCCCTGCCCCTAGCTGTGTACATCCAGCTGAGCTTTGCAGATTAAGCAGCCCAACAGGAAGGATCCAAGTTTCTTACGGTTTTCATAATGCTAAAAGAAAAGAATTTGCTCTTCTAACATTTTGATAGGAGGTTCTCAGCACCTCCTCTTATATTAAACTAAAAGAGACAGTACTGAATATAGATGGCGGCAATCTGTACTTCACAAAATCTTGTGTTCTTAAAACTGTCGCTCCACAATTCTGAGTTCAGCCACCCTACTAGAAAGATGAAGTTTTGTTCAAATGAGGTGTGGTGTTAAAGACATAAAGGCTAAAAATGTTTTAGAGGCAGGAAACAAACATAAGCGCTTACCAATGTCCTTGATAGATTGTTTGTTTGTTTAAGCATTCAGTAATGTGCGAAAATAATGGCTGTTTTTTTACGAATGCACTTTAGCTGGCTCATTCATTTTAAACAGGCGTATTTTACAGTTAGAAAAATCTACAAGTCTGTGCCGCTTCAAGCACTTTGCTGTAACTCAGATGAACTGCAGTGCATTTTCCAGAAATAAGTCATCGGAGTTTCCTCAAAAACAAAACAAAAAACAGACCATACTTATTTAAAAAGTAATGCATTTATTTATTGTTGAACAGTTAATCTAGTACCTCAGCGACGTTGTTCTTATTTAGGCATATATGTATCCAAGCTTAAAAGTAGGATTGGCTTTTGGAATGTGACATTCTTGTCCAGGCACAAATTTAACAGAAATGAAAACTATAATGTCACCAGTGAGGAAGAAGGGTCATGTGTTCCATACACTGCACCTGAAGGTAAAAAGACATTTGCAGTTGTGCTGAACTTTCCCGTTGGTGTGATGGTCTGATCAGTTTTACTTTGAACAAGTATGTATAAAAATACCACCTTTTTTACTCAGCAGTTCTATTCTTTAAGGAAAGAAGCAGTAAAGAGAGTTTCCTGAATCCCTCATCTTTTATTTGTCAAAACCACGAAAACTCAACATAACTAAGTTCTGTCCTGCTGAAATACTGAAGTGTTTGACCTTTCAGAGTGAAAATGTAACTGCACATGGAAACCATGAGACCAAAAGAGCAATCAGGAGCAAGACCAACCCTCCATCCCTAAGAAGGCAGTTCCTGGTGTACGGCCTTGGCTTTGCTCCACATCCCCGAGATCGAAACCACTCAATTACTTCGTTTAGGTTAAACTGCTGAGGCTTATACCCCAGCTCCTTGCTGGCCTTCTCCATGCTGAAATAGTGTGTGACACCAGTTTTGTAAACTTCTGTACGAGTAAGGAGAGGTTGAAAATTATAAACATGACCTATAAGAAAATGAGCTGTTTCAGTGAGGAAGGCAAAAAAATAGACAAGGGAGAGAGGAAGACGAAAGGTTGGAAATTTGTAACCCAAGCCTTCTACCAAAGGTCGGAAAAATTCAAAGTTATTTACTGGCCTGCCATCTGAAATAAAATAGGCTTGGCCGGCTGCTACGTGTCCTTTGCTGGCTTTGAGGGCCTCTGATGCAAGGATATGAGCCTGAACCAGATTATCCACGTGTACGAATTCTACTAAACTATGAGGATCTCCATATACAAACTTAAACAGACCCCTTTCGATGTAACTAACTATTCTTGGAAGGTGTCTTTGCTCTCCAGGCCCGTAGATGCCTGCTGGTCGGAGAGCACAAGTCCTTAACACACCTTTCCCATTCCTAAGCTCAGCACCATTTGCCTCCAGCACCTTCATTTCAGCTAAAGCTTTGGTCCGGGAGTAGTGATCTGGATGAAGATGGAGAGGGAGGTAAGGCAGAGACTCATTCCCATTCTCTATGATCTGGCCCCCAAATATCACATTGTATGTACTTGTATAAACCAGACTTGACACTCCCATGGTCTTGCAGGCTTGGATGACATTTTCCGTGCCTTTCACATTCACATCTTCTATGAGTTTTCGGTTCAGCTGCTCCCTGCCAGACATCCCATAGGACGCGATGTGGAACACGCAGGTTACATCTCTGAGAGCCTCTTCCACTTCAGAGCGACGACGGACGTCCCCCTGCACAAACTTCACTCCCTCCGGCACGGCCTGCGTTGGCTCCACGACATCAAACAGAATCACATCAACTCCCTTCTCATACACGGCACAGCCTAAACTAAAGCGTGACAGAAACCATGTGTT
The DNA here is from genome assembly GCF_003342845.1 of Nothoprocta perdicaria. Classification (NCBI taxonomy): domain Eukaryota; kingdom Metazoa; phylum Chordata; class Aves; order Tinamiformes; family Tinamidae; genus Nothoprocta; species Nothoprocta perdicaria. Next base: position 2,559,794 of record NW_020455533.1, read on the forward strand.
AGTGCACGTAGCGCAAGGATGGACCAAACTGTTCACTTGGAGGTAAGAGAAACCTGTTAACTATTTTAGTATCCATGCTCTTTGCTGTTTTTAAAAAAATATTTAAATATCTACTTATGAGGAAGGTTCATAAAAACTTAAGGCACTGAACTAGATCCTTCAGGCTCCAAGTATAGCTTAAAGCAAAGTTTGTGCACAGGGGGCAATTCAGAGCAGAAACAAAGGGCTTTCAGCTGTCCTTTGGGAGAGCCCATTTACCCTGCTGTTTCCTGCAACTCAACACGAACAAACTGTTTACATGCAGGTCCTTAGCCTTATATATGCTTAAATATATTTATACGTGCATATCTTATTGCTTTTTGTGCCACCCCAAATCTGACTGCATAGTAGGTTGGTCTCCGCTGCTAAGCCTGAACTTTACAAAGAGGCTTAAGGGAGTTGTTTCTAAGTCCGCTGGAATGACTATATTGTCCTATTGCCCAACTCTAGTCAAGTCAGCAATCTGAACGCAGGTATTTACACAACAGATAAACCTGATGATCCTCCCCTTTCTCTCCTACAACCACTGCGTTTCTGCAGTGCTTCAAGGCGTCAGCAGGGAAATTAACTGAGTGAGAATCAGCCAGATTTCTTCTAGAGTTTCTTTTTTCTGCTGCTGGTGATGACTTGCTGCCCTAAGCCCATATGAACAGCCCGAAAACAGAGCAAACAAGACCAGGGCGCCTCTTGCTCCATCTGCTGCGTGCCCGCACTAACCGGAAGCCAAAGTAACCGCCTCCTCCCGTGATCAGAACCGTCCCCGTGGCCATTCCTGCTGCTCCCTCCTCTTCCCTCTGGCGCCGCTGCGGGAAACGCGGTGAAAAAGGCACGAGAACAGCGGCCGTTGTCGCGCTGGGTCGCGGGGCCGCCCTGCTGCCGCCGCCCCCCCAGGCGGCCTCGCCTCCCCCTCGGCCTCACGGGAAATGGAGTCCGGCCTTCCTCTCCCCGCAAAATGGCGGCGTTTGGGGGGGAAGCGGGTGGGCTGATAATGGTTAATGGGCTCATGAATGGATAATAGACTCATGCTTCCCATTTCTAGCGTTTAAATAAGCGGTTGTCACTAAATACAGTACTTTATGCCCACTAGTAAGCAAGTTTAGGATGGTTCTGCTAGAGAGCAAAAATTTGATACATAAATCTCAGTTTTTAAAATTCTGATCATCATTAAATTATCATTAAATTGTTGCGTATCTGGAAGAGCTTTATTACATTTAGAGTCATGCATGAAATAGAGCAAACTGACACTGCATGAGTTACCCAAATTACAACAGCACAACCCACGCCTGCATGAAGGCTAAATGATCTCCAATATCTGCAGTTACTCTGGTGCCCATTTCTCTATAACACCTCTTCACACAACGTGCTGAGGGAAGAGTTCTCTACGTGTCACGTAGAGGCTAAAACGTCATTGACAGTTCGGAAACGCTGCATGGCAGTAGCTGATCTTGGGAGAATTACTCCCAAGTTAAGTGTCGTCTGATTCAGTGAGAGGTGCCCAAGAGAGGGAGAAGTAACAGGGAGGCAACGTGGGGTGACACTGTCAGGGTCTGATTTGCCGTGTTTTTACTTTTTCCTTTTTGAGGTGCGTGAGTCACACCACGGACTTTAGAACTCAAGAAATCAATTTGATGTCAAAACTACGTAAATTATGGAAACTTCAATTTTGCAAAATCTCGAGAGAAGTAGGCAAAGTGTTTTTTTTTTTTTTAATTTTGATTGGCAACTGGCAAGACTTAACATGAGGCAGATTCTGAAAAGAGTACTGTGAACATGAAACATCTCTATCAATTTTTTATTGCCATTGGACCTCTGTGGCTCTTAGGTAGAAATCTCAGGCGTGGAGCATGTGCTGCCTATGAGCGGCTCCCGCTGCCTGCATGAGGCCCTTGTGGCCACCACATGAACTCTTGGACTGTGCAAAGTTGCTTCATGTGTCACCTGTCTGGTTTGGAGGATCTGCTTCAATTGTATCTGACATGTCATTTCCCCATCTGCTGCCTTCCTAGTTGGAAGAGACAGTCCTGAGGCAGCCCTCCCATCATTAAAATGCTTTGCGGATGTATATAATCAATAGTGTGCTCATACAGCTGTGCGAATTGTAGCACAGAAGCAGAAAATCACTTATGTAACCCTAAAATACCAAATATGAGAATTCTGTAGCTGGACGTGCTCATTTCTGAAGATTTTTTTATAGGATTTTCTCAAGTATGTGATAATCTGCAAAACAGAGAAAAGTTCTGAATGTTCACAAAGATCTGCTACCATAAAGTGTTTTAAATGTGAGGGATCTAAAAGTAGATTAGGACGTGATTAATATCTATCTTTGAACAGAGAGATTGTGTTTCAGTGGAGTATCGCAGTACCACAGAATAGCTGAGCTTGGAAGGGACCCTGAAAGTGTCCAGTCCAACACCTTTGCTGAAAGCAAAGTCATCTAGAAGAGGGTGCTCAGGGTTGTGTCCAGTTGGATTTTGAATATCTCCAAGGGTGGAGACTCCAGAACAGATTCAGGCAACTCTAGCAACTCATGGAGCTTTGTGCAACTGAACTCTGTCACAGACCTTGCACTCTGTGTTGTCTGGGTAAATACTTGTATTTGAACAGGTCACAGTTAACCTCTGCATGACATTTTTTTCTCTTAGCTTTGCTATTTGTCTATGCAGCAGTTTGCAGGATGAACAACTCTCTTCCTCTGCATTCTCTGCCTGGTATGTTATCTACATGGAAAGAAGTTGTGTCAAATTATCTCACAATTTGCGTAAATGGATGTAAGGAAGCTGTGTGAATATAAGGAAGCTGTAGTTCAGATAGTGTAAAACTTCTACTCTTAAAAATCTTAATTCTCATTATAATAGAGAAATGCACTTTTTGTCTTCAAAATGTAGCAGCAAGCATTTATTCCTTCAAAATGATGACATCTGTGTGAAAGCTGTGGGTAAATATTACCCTCATTTTACAATGACATATCTGAATTTAAAACCTGGTGCTCTCAGCTCCCATCATTTTGCACAATCCATTTGTTCCTGCTGTCTCATTTCAGTATAAAACCCTGGCCTTCCTAAGACTATGGACACTTCTGAATGTACCATAAATTGTACGTTATCATCAAATAAATGGACTCGAAGTTTTACTTCATATGCAATGAATACTTGTCCTTGGAATCCTTTTTTTATTATTATTTTTTTAATATACTTCATATGTAATCCTGGCCTCCACTAGCAATTTTCAGTTAAGGAAGTGAGCATTTCAGAGCCTCTGCCATGCTGTGGCATGCTTTGCATATATACCAACATGCAGAGAACCAAACTGCTAAAGTCAATTTAAGTAATTGAATTGATACCTGGAATTGCAGGCTAGGGCAAGAAGTGTTGAGATAGATAGACATTTTTGCAGTATGAATAGTGTATTATCTGTCACAGCCTGAGCTGAAATGAATCTGAGACTGTGTGCAAAGAAATCCTTAAATTAGCAAATAAATGGAGCTAAATAAGCATCTGTAGTGAGCAATGCAAGTTAGAAAGAATGAACAATAAAATCATTAATTCCCCTTTCATAGCATGTTACTTCATTGGGCTCCCCTTGCGATTCAAAATACTTAACTACTAAAATTATTTTTGCTTCAAAATATAGGGTGTACTGCCAGTATTGTCTTGGGAAGCAAGGCAATATTTCCACTGGGGAAATAGACCTTACCCTAATGTTCTGGTGGTGTTTGATTTCTTTTTGGTATTGAATAAATGGGTTGGGAGAAGAGAACAAGGAGTAGCTGGGCACGGAAGGATGCAGGTGGCTGTTCAGAAGGTACAAAATGCTCAAAATGTTTTTGTCCTTCTTATGAGGAAAGGTCAGATAGGATTGAAGTATCTGGTACTTGCCAGCTCTTCCAGTTGCTTAGAAGTCTGTGATTCCTTGTGCGATTATGTATTTTTCAGAATGTCCTGAGAGAGGGTGCTGTTGTATCATGTTGTTGATGCAACGCACCTCATCTCTCACAGCACCATTAATGTGTTATATTTGGTGTGATGGCATCACAGGTTAGAACAGCTTAAGGTGGGACGCTTCCCCTAACTGCCTTGGATTTTATGGCATGGTTTCACTATGATCTTTACCTCTTTATTTCTGAAAAAATTATTCTTATAAAAGGCTCTGAAATGGCTTTGAATTCTTTTGCAAGGTTTCTTAGAACACAAACTTCTGACTTTTCTATTGAGAAATTTGAAGTGATGCATACATTTTGTGAAATTGACAGAAATTAAATTATTTTCACTTCTGTAGCGCCTAAAAATATTGTAGATGATGATACTTTCAGTAGTGATAGTTATTTCCCCAAGAAGGAAGTCAAGAAAGAAAGTTTACATATTTTAGGACAAGCTAGCAGTTGGGAGACTCAACAGAGAATAACCTGTGTTTTGTCTTTTTACTTTGCTAACAAAATAAGTGTTCATGTGCTATGTGTCTCTTTGGGTACCTTACAGAATACAAAGATAACCCAATTTTCAGAATGAACAGATGTTAATGTTCATAACCTCTGTGGAGATAAATGAAGTCTTAAGGGATGTCTTAACAGCTACTTAAAAGCATTTCAGTATTTGAAGTAAGTAGTTGCTTTAAACATACTGACCTTAAGCTGCCTTAAGCCTACTTTTTTCAATTGTCATTTGACCTGATGTTCTTCTGAGTTGCTAATAGCTGTTTGTAAAATATGGTATGGATATTAGTGCTTAATAGTACAAAATTATATATATTGAAGGGCTTTGTGGTTTACAAGCTAAATTTTATCCAGTTCTGTTGCTTTATCTCACGAGTAATTCTGGAGCTAAACTTTTGAGCCTTTTGTAGCTCAAGGGATGCCTTAAAAGTCAGCATGTCCAGCTATCCTAGGAAAGTCCAGCAACATATTCCTGAAAAGATTTTCACAGATGTTTTTCTCAAAATGAGGGAGGACAGTTTTTGGAATGCAATTCTGAATGTTTTAATTCCATCACTTAGAGACAGTCTCCTCATTAGTTAAACAGACAACTATTTTAGAACTCTATATGCTTACATATAAGTAATTATCTAGGTGGATTTCAACTGTGTTTGGTGTGTATGCAGCTGCTCTCATTTACCTGACTAATAATGAGGAATGGCTTCTCCGTTGTAGTGATTCGTAACTGAATTCAGCTCTCCATCGTTTTCCAGAAATCTTGTTCTCCTAGCTAGTGAAAACTAGACAAGGTCAGTCTACTCTGAACTGCCGACTCCGATAAATGATCATCTCATTGATGGTGGGAGATTTACTACTTCCATCATTTGGAAGGATCTTCCAGCTTCGCAAACATTTATTGAATAAACTGGAGGCAAAAAAATTCTTTGATCAGTAATTTGTACTGTGTTAATTTTCTGTGAATAAGAAATCTGCAGGTGCTGGTGCTGAGGAGGAGATGTGTCAGCAAGAACACTAAAGCCTGGATTTGTTATAGCATTTCTATGGGATTCAAAGTGATAAAATCTGCAAATGTGCAAATTTTATCCATCTTCAAACTTCTTCTGTTTCCATATTCATGATCTAGTGTTTGCCTTCTGGGCAGTGCTCTGCCATTTTCAGGAATTGTCCAGGAATGGTGATGTGAAGGAGATGTTCAAAGTGGAAACTAATCAACTGAGTGTGTGCAAGTGTAATTAATTTATTGCAAACCTTTCTGGCTCTTAATTTTCATTCAACTCAATGGAAATTATGGTGCAGCTAATAACTAGTGCTAACTAAACTAGTACAGGTTATAACTAATTCTGTATTTTTGCCACTTTTGAGGGAGAAGATTATTTGAATAATGGTGGGAGTCAAATATATGACTTTTTCTTTTTGTTTGATTCTTGCAGTAAAAGAATGCTGATTGAGCTTTGCATTTAAGTACTTCTTTATCGTTTTGAGAATATCCAGCCCATCGAAACAGGATTTGTGCTAGTTAAGAATGCTGGATTAATTCCAGGACATATATCAGTTTAATTCTTCCTTCATCCTAGGAATGTGGAAGAAATGAACATCAAATGCATTATGGACAAGGTATATAAAGTGAAATGTTTTTCTAAATGATTTAGAATAACGGTAAGGTAACGGTAAGAACTGGGTTTCTTGCGTAATGAAAGCCCCTCAATTTTAATACATAGTCTTCAAGTTACATAAAAAAATGTGTGCCTAAGGAATTCTTTATGCATTAGCTGAATAAAGCAATATAAAGAATATAAAGGAAAATTACTTGCTTAATCAATTTACATATTCAGCTTTAACAACTCAGAATCATTACTATTGCAGGAATGCCTATTTTAGCAGTTGTCGTTGTAGCATTTTCCAAGAAAAGGCCTGATTTAGACTTAACATTTTCTCCAGCTCTGTCACTGGCGCTGCCCTAGCTCCCTTGGCTATTCAAAACACAGGGAAAGCAGTTGGTGTGGCCAATAAAAATCCCATGAGACTGTCAAGTTAGTAACAGAAAAACCAATCAGACTTCACCTTTTTTTGCATTTCCTTGATAGTTTTGATCCTTTTTCCTTTCCCTAGCCTCACAAAATAAAAGATAAACTGTGCTAGGAACAAGAAATCAACTAAAGCAGACAGTTAACCACATTTAATTAGCATGCGCATTATGAATATGCCAGACATACTCATCCTCCATCCCATGTTCTTTTCTCTGACTATGAAAAAGTGACTCTCATAATTAAAAAAAAAAAAAACGTAATGACTCAGAGTTTGTAACTGTTAATGAGAATTTATTAGGCAGCCAAACACTCTGTGTCCCTTGCCTTTGAATCTTGCTGCTTACGCCTTTTCTGTACATTTTTTGCCAGGGATGGACTCCTAGGTGTGTGAATGTGATAATTGTCTAAAATCTTAAATCTAATTGTGTTGGACATCTAGTATTGTTCTAGTTGTGATCACTCATTTGGGAGAGAATTTCCAAGTTGGAATGGGCGTTGTGGGATTATGCTACTCCTTCCATCTAGAAAACAAACCTAGTCATCACATTGTCTCTGGTAAGATCAAACAAGAAATAAGGTTTTGCAAGCAGGACTGAAGACAGGAGTGGACCTTCTATTCCTGCAGCTCATGCTTTCAGAAGGGATCTTAATGAACATCTCTCCTCAATATTTTGAGGTTTTATGGGTAATCTTGGTGCAACAGCACATAGTTTTTGTGTTCCATAATTTAGACTTCTTAGAATTATTAAAATTCTAGCACAATGGCAGTTGTCCTATGGTCAGGATATCCAAGGCCTGTAGAGCAATTGCCAACTGGTATTGTGGGAAATGCAAAAAAAAAAAAAAAAAAGAAAAGAAAAGAAAAATTAAAAGAGCAGGCAAAGTTCAAGCATGAGTGCTGTGACTGAAGTTTTCATCTATGACCTCTCTCTTGCCTCATTCCATTCATCTATACTGAGAGAACAGGGATTCTGTTGTGCCTCTTAGAGTGTTTAAGTGCTTAAATGTCCCTAAGGGGAAGGTACCATTTAAAGAGAGATTATGTCAGTAGTTCCTTTTCGCAATGCCTCTTTCACGTCTTTTTTCTGGTGCTGGGTCTGATTTCCAGCAGTACTACAGATACTTGATACTTACCCACTTTTCTGAGTACAGTTGGTTGCCTAATTTTCATTTGTCATTTTGAGAAATACCTATATTTAGGGAAGTCTTTAGGGGGAAGACTGAACGATGAGGCAGTTATTAGCAATTAAACATAGGTAGGGAAAATTATACCCTAAGTACAAAAACAAATTCCATGGGCAGAATTTGGCTCAGAGTGTTTTGCCAGTATGTGCTAATTTCAATGAATTCTTAATGAGGTCCAGTTTTCATGACTAATTTGAAAGCACATTGCCATTCTCTTTTATGGAGTCAATGAATGGCATTTTTCTGGGACATTTCCTTCTTATTTTACCTGAGTCTTTTCCAGATTGCAAGATTGATTCAGATTTCGGATCAGTTGTTTAATCAAAAGTAATACCAATCCCCTCTTCTTTGTAACTGTATATAACGATAAGAACTTTAGAACTTTTATATGGCATTGAAATTCTAATTTAATCGCACAAGGATGTATTTGACCTGAGCTTTTCCTTTATTTAAAAATAAAATAAAAAAGCTGTTCAAGAGAAGCTGAAATTGCTCTGAGGCTGATGCTTTTAAATCCTAGTTTCAGTCCGTAAATTTGACTGTAAAGTTAAATTGAAAAAAACAGAATGTTTAACAAGTAACATAAAAACCTTAAGAAGTGCAGATATTCTCTATTTTAAAATGTTATAATTTAGACAAATAAAATTGAAAATGCATCTGAGCTCATTATTAATAGTAATCAAAATTTAAAATTGATCTTGGATATTCATGCTTATCTTCTTAAAATGAACAGAAAACATACTCATATATTGAAGAGCTTTCCTAAAACCACCTACATGGAATAATTGTTGGGCATTAAGTGCTTCATTTTATTCCAGCTTCTTGGAATGTAGCTCTGGTATTTGGGACACCTTTAGGTTGATTCAAAATTCTGTATTTACAGGTATTTTTGCCCTGCAGTCACTAGTAAAAAAGTGGTTTAGCATTTGGTAAAAGTAGGTGCCTTCTGTTGGCCATTTGCATCCTGTAGTTGAGCTCAGTTCCTAGAGGCACTCGTTCGCGGTAGAAGTGATAGGCTCAGTTGCTGTATTAACAGAAACCCTGGTGTAGAAAATGGGGTCTCTAGCACTGCTGTTACTGCAATAGGGTTAAGAGGGTGGGCTTTGCCCAACTCTTAATTTTACTAATTGAATCCAGGATGTGCCCTTCTTTCTGCAGAGAATTTGGGTAGTGAGGTTAAGTAAACATTGCCTCATTTTGCAAATGAGAACCAGCTTGCAGTGACAGGAGTGTCCCCAAAACCCCTTAGCAGACAAGCCTGTAGCCATCCTCTGACTTTGCTTTCATGAGTTAATTCAGCCACTAAATTTAATTTATATAGAGAGCTATAAATCCCAGGGACAAGACACAGAACCTGTATGCAGGCTGACATTTCTGACAAGCTCTCCAGAGTTATTCTGCCTGTGAACTACTATGCTCGGTTTAATTATGGAAAGGCTGCATCTGTGTTCAAAGCTGTTGGGAGAGGAATAAGAAAGTAAAAACGTCCACTAGGTTTGATTAACTGCCCTCGGAATGATGAATAAAGACAGATGGTTACTGGTTATTTTTCCTTAATGGGTTCTGGAGCTGCATTTGGTGAGTGAATCAAAGTTATAGGTCCCAAATCTGCCTTTGAAGCCAGACGTGCATCGTCCTCAGCGATTCCTGCAAAGTTTGCACGTGAACATCCAAGACTTGCCTAAGGCTGTTGTATGTTGTGCTGTTAAAAAAACCTGTTAAAAACAGTTGTGAAATGAAGATGAAATTCAAGTGAGATTTTAGTATTAGCAAAATAAATTATAAACTGCAGGGTGTAGGAAAGAATCCCTTAAGAGGGGAGATTTGTTTAAAGTGCATGTGCATACATGTACCCATAAAAGCTCATCTGCATGTGACGCTGTCCTGGTTCTTGGTAATGTTTTACTACTGGCTGTAAAATCTGGAGAATTTCATAAAAGTTGCACTTAAAATTGTGTCCTAGACAGCTAAGTAAACAGTTTAGTGATGTGGAGTCATTTGGATGAGTGTATTACAGAGGTGGTCCTTAAGATAAGGTCTAATTATGCAGGTATGCTTGTGTTTAAACATAGGTATATGAACATTTTTGTCATTTAGTTGCGGGTATTTATATATTTTAAGATTTATGAGAATGTACCTGTTTGTGGGATTGCGCTCTTAGGGAATATTTTGATGTAATGGGTATTTGAGCCCTCATGTGTCAAGGTATTAAAACATCTGTCTCGTTTTAGGTGTGTGCATAGTCAGGATTCTTTAACAAGAAGAGCACATAAACTCGCATTTCCATAGTGAGTAACTTGTCCTTCAAGTCACAGAAAGCATTTAGGGTAGGTGACACTTTGTCAAGGTTGATCTGTTAATACTTTTTGAATCATCTTTCATTTTTTCATCTCATTCTTTTCAGCTTTCATTTCAAAGGCTTTAGTTGGTGTAACTGAGGAAGATCTGAACATGAGTGAGTTCTGCTTTTGAGGTACAGAAGTGTTTGTATGCGTTTTCAGGAGGGGAAGGCATGTCACAGATGGGCATATTTAGTCACTCCAAAGATGAGAGGGAGATGCTGCCACTCATTTTCTTTCATCCCATTGCAGACTTCTGTTCAGAGCTCAGAGACATGGCCTGGGGCTCAAAGTTGTGTGTGACACTATCTGCAGTGATCAATGATCAATGTTGGTGATGTAGTAGATCCCCCTCTACCCTTGGAAGGGGCTTCTTTTCAGCAGGGAACACAGTAAAGTGCAGAGGAGCACTTGGAGTTGAGCTCTTGGGTCCATGTCTAGCTTGCTTGTGAAGGTCTGTCACCTTTGGAGACATACAGAGGAAAAGCTGCAGAAATAAACTGCAGATGAGTGTTCTTTGTTTATGTAGATACAGTCTGTACAAGATATGGTTAGAAGAAAAAATAAAATCTGAAAATAAAGCAAGGAAAATCACTGTTGCATTTCAGAAAGCATCTGCAAAGAAGCAAGTAGACTGGGAGCTAGGAAAAGGTGGAAATCATGTGTAACCCGGACAGCTAAATGCTGTCATCAACTTCAGAGAGTCAAAACTTCAGGAAAGAGAAAGGAATAGAATTCCTCTCATAAAAACCTAGTTGGAAAAAACAAACTAATTGTCCAGCCTAGGTTATAGGCACATCTGTATTTCTCATATATAAGGGCACCACTACATTATGACCTAGTTTTAGGCTGGAATTTTACCAGGACTGAGCGTACCAAAGGAAATGTTCAGAAGAAGTTTCTGTCAGGAAAGTGGACGAAGATAAACTGATGCCTTTTCTTCTTTCTCTGACACTGGTGGTTCTGTGCAAGCCGTTTCATGTTATCAGATGCCAGAAGAAAGGCAGGCAAGCGTAATTTCTCATGAGGATAACCTACAGATGATTCTGGGCCAACTTTCTAAAGAGTAACTAATTGCCTTTAGTTTTTTGGTTTTATCATCCTGTTGGAGACTAGTGACAATTGGATTGATAAAAAATGACTTATGTTGGAAAGAGTGCAATCCACTTTTAACTGTTCTTGAAAGCTCGGGGAAGTGTAGACATCTGTGGAGTTACAGGGGGAAACATTCCTTGCAGAGAGGAGTGCTTATAATCTTAATGATTCCTTTGATTTAAGATGTTTTGTCTATTGCAGAGCATTTACAAAGGGTGATTAGGGTTCATCTAAATAGCAATGCATGAATTATGGCTTGTGGCTTTATTTCATATGGCGTGTAAACATGAGGTTTGCTGCTTTAGAAATATAGCTGTTGCACTCATTGCATTCAGGTAAAAAGCAGAAGTTGCAATTTTTTTAAGGTTGTGTATGTATGGGTATGTATTTATATACCTACCAAAAGGTTTTATATGTTCAGCTTGACCATCAGTACTGAAATTCCCCATTCTGAGGTTCTGGCACTTAAAAATGTAACAGTTTTAGCTGGAGAAGTAATTATTATTATTAGTTTTTATCAGAAGCAAATACTGACATAAGGTTAGCAATAGCTGTTTCTTCACTGTCAAGCGATCTTCATGATTTATTGCCTATCTCTGAATTTGCCATCTGTTACTCTCTTTCTAAAGGCAAAATCTCCAATAAATGAGAGGTAAAACGTATTTCTTTTCCTTAGTAGATATATTTTGATTCTACAGGAATTATTTTCCCTGTGTGTGTATTAATGAAATAGTGTAGAAGTATAGAATAGTGTAGAAGAAAAGGAGAAATTACAGAGCCTTTATTTTTTTTTTTCAGTTGCACGTAACCTTTTCTGTGCCTTTATTCCGTACATGCCTGTGTGCTCAGAGAACTTAATTCACAAAAGTGCTTGGCTACATTCCTAACTTTGGGCAGATGAATGGTTTTGTTGCATTTACTGGGACTATTCATGTGCTTAGGTTAAGTATGTGAATAGATAACTCTCCGAAGGCAGAGGATTATCTCAACCCTTGCATGAAAGTTCAGTTGTATTTGTAAGTGCAAAGTCTATTTGCCCAAATGGGTTTTGTGTATGCAAGTTCAATAACTTCTGCATTCAGGACTTATAGCCTGAGGACTGTTTGCGTAGCCCGTAAGCCTGCAAAAATCCAAATGCATGAAGTTGTGTATGCACTCCCAGAAGCTGTAGTCAATCCAAGTGAATAATACTTTTTCTGCTTATACATATATTTTTTTTCCTCGGAATCTTTCTCCTAACTTGGTTAATCATCTGTTTGTTGAAATAAATTCTGCCCTATTTTCTACCGATTTTATTTTCCAAGAAAAGCCTCCTAGCCAAGAACCTCCCCACAGAACCTAATGGACATCCCCTACCCAAACAACAACGGCACTTGAAGGAGCGACAGCCGCTGCATCGCACGGCTGAAACAGGACAAGTCTGCATCATTAAACACAACAGAGCAAATCTGAACACTACAGAGTTGTGTGAGAACCTCCAGTTTCAGCTGAAAAACAAATCTGTGACTGTCAGAGACAGAGGAAACTGAGATAGGGATTGGACATGAAGAAAAATGGCTAGTGCTTGCAGACAGTGTAATTCATGGTACAGCAGGGACAGAGGAATATCAACATAAACCAAACATTGGATAAGTATTGGATGTCACATGTGGATGAAGAGAAGATGCTGAAAGAGGAAATCTTGTTCCGTGAGTTACTGGAAAAAGACAAAAAGCACAGGAGAACTTTGGCCAAAGAAATGAAAAATGGTGCAAGGAACGATAACAGACGTGCTGGTGGCCTGGTGGCTGAGCTGGGTGCTGCTGCTGGGTTAGAAATCCTCAGAAGCAGTCACTGAATGAATCAAACCCAGCAGGAAAGGTTTGGAACTGGAAATGAAGGCATGAGAAGCGAAGGCAGAAGAACACTCATTACCAGGAAAAAGATGTTGGCGCCGCATTTCAAGAAGCTGTGATTCAGACTCAAGACATCATGTAGTGACTGGATATTCACGGTGTGGAGTACCATGAAGGGCCTTCATAAAAGGCACGTTCTTAAGTTATTGCTTTAATTGACTTTCCAAAGATAGCTTTCAGCATGAAGAGACTTGGAGTGAGGAGCATACCTGAGTTCTGCAAAATCCAAGTCAAAACCCAACAAAACTGTCAAAACGGTGCACGGAGACCGGAGTGCTTTATGAGGGTAAGTAATCAGACAGCAGAATGGCTTAGCCAGGAAGCTGGTCTGAGTCATTTCTCTTCTGCTGCTTGGCATTATCATAGCCTGTCTATGGAAGCAGTGTTCAGCCTTCTGTATAGAATATGTAGATGGTTAGAGCATATAGGGACAGTGCACTGAATTATTGTGTGAGGCCTCGCCAAAACTAGAAAGAAAGACAAATATCCTAGCAAACTAGAAGCTTGAGCTTAGCTCAAAATTGATTAACCCAAACCAGTACTCCTTGTAGGTCACGTTGAAGCAACTTCCTTTTACAAGGCATAAAACATCTGGAAAGGACAATAATTCGGAGGAGCCCCATCGTTGCCAGCAGAGTGATCGAGATGGGAGTGAGATAAGGATGTATATTCATAACATGAACAGACATGTTGGAGAGAAGCAGGAAATAATGCAGACTCAATTGCAATCTTGTGTTAATGTACAGCAGGGAGACCTGGAGATGTACCAGACTGGTGGATGTAAAAAGCGGATGCTTTCTTAAGATGGATGGTGGAACTTAAACAATTAAAAGTTGTCTCACTTGAAAATTGTACTGAAAAATCCTCATCCGGCATCTGCTTGAGTCTGGAAAGTACAGGCTGGGCTGAGAGTACAGCAGATGGGCACTCCAAATTAATGCTTCTCAGCCAGTTTTGGATCACACTCTCCTCTTCAATAGCATCATCTCTCCTGCTATGTGCCAGGCATGGACTTATATAGAATTCTATTCATGCCCTGCAGGATGAACGCATGGTCAGCAGCTCACCAGAAATGTGCCGTGCCTTCAGTGCGTGTCTTCTATAGGTGCATGCAGGTGAGGACATGCAGGGAGCAGCAAAGGCTCCCATGGGGACTGCAGGGTGGGACCTCACACATGGTCCTGGCCACTCGGCCATCGCTCACCTCCTTGCAGGTGGTGGCAGGGTGGCTCATTCCCCTTGTTTTCCCACCCTGCATCCTCCATGTGACGAGTGACACTTTAAATGCCAGCACATCACTGAGCAATGAAAGCTGGTGGCAAGGACCCTTAACTAGGGAACACACAAGTCTCCAAGGGAAATCTTGAAGCAGGAGAAGCTTTAAGCAAGGACACAGAGTCATTGACCTCAAGTAGAATTGCCCTCATAAGACTAATAAAAGCAGAAGCGGCAAATGACAAAGAGAAATGAAAATAATTAATCCACACTCTGTGCACTCTGCCATGCAAGAGGAATGAATGAGAGTTGCTCACAGTAATCATGAATGGAAAACAGACTTTTAGGAAAATTTTCCTTTAAAATAATGACCTCATCTCTAATGTAAACTACATACAGAGGTAGGTAAACATTTTTACTGGCCATAAAAATTTATAGTTAACAGATTTACCATTGCATAAAACCCCAAGGAATAATGGAATGGAAAAGTGCTTATATCTCATGTTAGGTTTACGCCCTGCAGTTCAATCTTTCAGTCTCTATCTAGAATAAAGTAGGTCAACAGTACATTTTATTTCTAAAAAGTAGCTGAATCATGTTAGCTGCTTATGTGATAAATTAGACTTGTCTCTCGAACCGATTAGCAGGACAACATCAGTAATTGTTTGCATGTATTTTTTCAACTTGCTCGGGAGTTTGAAACAATGATTCCTGTCAGAACTGAGGTTAATGATGTCATCAGTGGAGGTCAATTGCAGATTCATCTCAGGTGTTGCTCTCTTGAAAAATGCCTTGCAAACAAGCTACTCCTACCAAAAGCCTGTTTTTATCCTCAGCCCAGCCTCTCCCTGTCATCTGAATCCGTTTGTATTTCAATTAGGTGTAAGAAGAGTATTGCTGTGAATGTGGGATGGGTAAATACCCTGAGATAGTCACTAAAGCAGGGAAGGGAATTCTTGGCCTTTTGTTGAAGCTCCTGTGGCCCAGATGTCGCACCCAGATTAACCTACAAAGCTCACCAGAACCTGTGCTATTGCCAACAAATGCAGTGCCTCGCTTTTGTCCCCATCAAAATTAAAGACGCTGAAGCTCCACTCACTTTTTTATGCAGGAAATTCCAAATATTTCCCTTAAAGGAAATACTTCTTTTTTTTACTATCGAGGGGAACACACTTGAAACATAAAACATGGAGCAGCTACATTTGTCCCGAGGCCAGAGCTTGCTACATCCCATCTATTCCCAGTGCTGTCAATCATTATCCAGGCAGCACATTGTTCGGAAGGTGGAGCTGTCAGGCAGAAAGAAATAAAAGGTAAGAAGAGACAGACTTCTCCTCCTCACTGCTGGTGTCAAGGGTAAGCGGGACTCTGCTTTATGGCCCTTGGCTTTGCAACTCATGTCAACCCTCTAAGGCGAGTCCCACCCCTCACCCTGCCCCTATATAACTCAGGCTGCTTCCAGCAGCACCTGCGCTTGGCCCGCGGGGCTCGCACGTCGCATGGATGCTCCCGGCGGCTCCCTTGGGTGGCCCTGGGCGGGCGCCGCGGCGCGGGCGCTGCTGCCGGCCGCGCTGGGGCTGCTCTGCGTGCCCGCGCTGGGCGCTGCCGGCGCCCTGCTCGTCTTCTCAGGCACCCTGCTCATCTTCTCGGCCGCGCGCCCGCCCGCTGCGCTGCCCGCGGCCGGCAGAGCCGTGCTCATCACAGGTGAGGCGCCGGGCGCGGGGTGCCGGGAAACCCGGGCGCCCCAGCGCGAGCATCCCCGAAAGGCTCCGTCTCTTGGCTCTCCTTTCACCCCTCTTGCTCGTTTTCTCTGCCTTTCCAGAGTTGTTTTGTTTTCCAGGTAAATAAATGTCCTGAAACTTCGTGGAAAAGGATGTTAACAGATGCTATTTTTAGTACCTAAACTCATGTAGCTAACTAATGAAAAAAGCGTGTTAAAGAGTATTTACAATGGTCTAATCTATTAGGAGAAACTTTAATTTTTGGAGGCCTTCAGAATATGACATTAATATATTACTCTTGTTTACCACAATTTATTAAGCTGGTTACTGATATGCATTTATTTTTGATGTGCTTGTTTGTGTGGGGCATGCTATCATGCATACATTTCAAGACACTCTTTTGATGTCTTTTTTTTTTGTAGCAATGTGTGAAATCACAAGTCAGTAGTTTCTTTCAGTAGCAGTGAAAGTTTATAAATGATAAATTCAATCCCCATATTAATACAGTGCTCTATTCAGAACTCACTTTTGGTTTGCAGGGATGTCATTTCTGTCCTTTAAAGTTATTCTTTCTTTTTTCCCCCCTGCTTCTAAACATGGTGAATATAACTGCCTATATTAATCACACATTTGGATTGGAGTGACTGCCCACTGTTTCTCACAGCTGTAACTTGCTTTTTGTTTTAATTTTAGTTTAGCTTCTAGAAAGTTGAATTAAGTTGCTTTGATAGAACGCCCTAGTTCAGAGCTTAACTTTTTGGATAGGCAGTTTGGAAAATGATGCATTTTTTTTTTTCTTGCTAACAGGCATTAATGCAGGAAAGAAGTACTAAAAATGAAAGGGAGGACAAGATGAGCAGCAAGTTATCACCTTCCTGTGTAGCAGCTCTGTGCTGGCTACCTTAATTTGTGCAGGTGCAGTGAATGCAGATGGGTCTCAGGAGCCAGGGATAGGGAGCCCTCCTGCAGCCTCCCCTGCCAGGGTGGTGGTGGGTCGTGCCTGCACTCAGGTGTCTTCCTTCCTTTGCTAAGATTGCATTTTAGAGCTTCTTCAGTAAAACAAGCGCTCTCAGAACTTATCCGCTCTAGAGAATTTGAATCGGAGCAACGCAGACGCGTGAAGGATGTTTGATTGTGTTCCAGCCATTGAACGTGATTTTTGTTGTAGCTGTCCTGAAGAAAAGCAAGTTTGGACACAGCTGAAACCTCTGAGGAGACTCTTCTCTGCTGTTACTTGAATCCAGGCTGGCATGCAGTCTATCAAGCCTCAATCAAGTGAAACAAAAGTTTTACTTGAGGCTTTTTCTGGGTTAATTTGCTCTGACTGTAGTGCTCTTCCCCTTTCTAAGTGCAGGATTTGCGTGTAAGTGTGTACGCAGTAGAGAGGTGGCTTTCCATCAGTTTTGATGTCACGTTCTCCAGTTTCGACAAGCTCGGAGGCAGGTACTTCATGGGATATGATGTCACCACAGCCCCCGAAAGCTCTCCAGCGTTGAAGAGTGTTGCTGTGCTCTTCTAAAGAGCTGCCATCTACCCCTCCTGAGATAACTGCATTTTAATGGAGGATGGATTAACCTTTGAGTACTGTCAGATGCTCTTCTGGTCCTCTGTGCACGACCACTGAGCTGGTTTTGTTGCTGCCTGCTATTAACTTAAGCACCACCATAAGGCAAAACTGCCCATTATCACCAGCTTTCTCATGTGAATAACTGCAGGTGTTTGAGCAGTGCTGAAATGATTCAAGTTTCTACCGATCCTCTCTCCTTTTGAGTGAGCACTTCAGGTGTCCTTAAATAGAAACTCCTGGGTAAGCGGACACGCTGACAATGCTGTAGGAAATCTTTTCCATGCTTTCATAGGCTCGGTAAGCTGGGTCTCCAGGACTTACATTATCATGAAGATCCCAAGAGGCAGGAGGTATAAAACTCTCCCTTTAACTATTTTATGTTCAGTGGGATTAACTTTTTCAGGTAACTTCATCTTCTCAGTTTTAGTGTTTGCCTTGGTGCTTCTGCTGCCCTGTATGAGTTCCCAGTAATGAATTCTGCCTAATGCTTTGGCTGCACTCAGTACTGGCTGCCTTTCTAAAAATAAATCTCCTGCTTGTTCATGTATATTTGATAGAGAACTAAAGCAGGGAAATTCTCTAGCTGTTCTCTATACAAGACTTAACTAAGGCTGAAAGACGTTTCCATTGCTTAAACATTGGCTGGAGAGGTAGAGTTTCTCTGAGCATCAAGGAGACTCAGATCTTTTTGTGTGTTTAAAGCATGGGATAAGCCCCGCAGCAGGCACAGGTGAATGCTGCTTCTGTTTCCTCCTCACGACTGCTACAACTGCCCCTGGTTCTTATGCAAATTTTCCCTTTCCAAGTTAAAGCTGTGCTGTAAAGCTCTGGGTTAAGTAATGTGTAGCTTTATGGGTATGTGCTTGCTGGGAAGAATTTGACCCAGAAATAAGGTTTTCGTTAAAAAGGGATTGGAGAAGAAAAGAAACCCCACCTGAATACTACAAATCTGTTATGTCTTCAGAATAGCTGCAGCCCTTTTTGTTGTGCTCCAGGGAATCATAAGAATGGATGTTTTCTCTTTCCCCTGGTTTTGGGTAGCGGGAAGAATTTAGGTATCATACATGGTGGTCCAGCGCACATTCAACAAGCTGCACACTTCAGAAATGCCAAAAAGTATTTTTGTAAGTATTAAATATAGAATGCTTTTTCTTCAAGGTCTTGGACCGATGGATCATTTAGTACAAGTCACTTGGATTTTTTTTTCATCTTTCAGGAATAAAACTCCAGTTAGAAGACTAGAAATTAAAATGTAGCATTAATTATGATGAGCCTCACTAGCAATCAAATCTATGCGAAGGTTGGGTTCCTCAGGTGCTTAACTCTGTCCCTTTCTTGTAATATTGTAACTGTATTTCTGAGTGACATCAATTCATCCTCTATTTGATTATATTTTCAAGTGTTTCCTTTGAGTGTCTCTAATTTTTTTTCGGAAGATAATGGTTCAGGACAGACTTGCTTTTTAACTCTTTTTTTTTATTATTATTATTATACTTTCAGGAAGTGACACTGGGATTGGACATGCACTGGCTAAATACTTGGATAACATGGGTTTTATTGTATTTGCCGGGGTTTTGAATAAGGATGGACCCGGGGCTGAAGAACTGAGAAGGACCTGTTCTCAGAGACTCTCCCTCCTTCAGCTGGACATAACCAATCCTACCCAAGTCAAGGAAGCCTATCTCAAAGTTTCAGAGAAAGTGCAAAATACAGGTAGAGCTTTTGTGACATTGTAATGGAGATAGTTATGTACCTGCTCGCTAGATGCATCTCTTACCTGTTGGTTGCATCACGGTTTAGGTGTGTTGGTCTACCCCAGCTGCAGTCTGTGGGCAGTCAACATAATATCGATTGCCCCCTGCTTGCTGGGACACAGCAAATGGTCACCATGCCTCTTTTCCTCAGGTCTCTGGGGAGTCGTGAACAATGCTGGCATCCTGGGGTTCCCTGCAGATGGTGAGCTGCTCCCCATGAGCACGTACAGGCACTGCATGGATGTGAATTTCTTTGGGGCTGTGGAGGTGTCCAAAACCTTCTTGCCCTTGCTGCGCAAATCCCAGGGAAGGCTTGTTAACATGTCGAGTATGGCAGGTAAGCTGGGACAAGTCCCAAATGCATTTCTGGTGCCACACAGACAATGACCAACTTCCTTGGCATAAATGTTGAGGGAAGTGTTGGGCAGTCTTACTTGTCAATAGGCTTACAAAATTAATATCTAGATAAATACTCCTATCATCATATTAGAAAAGTACTTTGACTTACTTGCAAAGTAGTAAAGTTTTTAGGACGTAACTTCCTATTCTGGGAGGACATGTGAGATGCTAAGACGTAGAAACAGAAGCAATAGTAATCACTGTATTAATAGCCAGCAGCTAAGGAGCAAGAGAGCTCAATTTCAAATGACACCTGCTAGATGCAAAATGCTGAAAGATATTTTGGCTTTATGAAGATTTCTGTGAGGATTTAGCATACTGGCTGTTTCTGAAATGTCTACCTTGTCTGCTTGGACTCTCATTTTAGTGTGCTTGTTCCTACCTGAGCCCTGTTGTGGTACCTAGAAAACTTGTGCAGACATTGCCTTCTGCTCATGGCTTACCTTGGGGATATGGCATCAGTCTTGCTTTGATGTTATCTTTCTTTTTAATTTTCCCCCCCCTTTTATTATAAGTATGTTTTGTACCTCCAACCTATGTCTATGGTTCAGTGCCAACACTTGAAGGAAATCTGTCAGTTGTTGAGGTGTGTTTGGGCAGACGTTCGCATTGTTAGCGTGAATAGCCAAGCTGGGATAAATGGAGAGGTTCCCTAACCTGAATATTGGTTCCAGTAATGCCAAATTAATGACCCTGCTTAAACTATAACTGTTCACATGGATGTTCTTATACAGGCCATTTTTTTTTAAATAGCTTCCCCTCACCACAAGGTCTGAGGGTCCTTTGGTAAAACATTAGCAGGAAAGTTAGTGAGGCCTCATTATGCCAAGTCTGTTTCTGTCTGTATAGCAAATTTAACTGCACTTGAGGTTAGCCTGACCTCAGAGAGAAGGAATATGTGATTCAATGGGTTCAAAGCAATCAAAATTCAAACTCATTCCTATGCATGCAGCAGAAAAGTTAACACGTGATTGGCCTGACTCTGTACGAAGCTCCTGACACATCTTGGTCATTGCAGGACAAGGCCAAATAAATGGCACCAGTGGCTTACCTGAAAGTTTGGCATTATCAAAATATTTTCTTTTAGAAGAATAAAATGTATGGAGAACAAATGTGTGATTTATCTCTTGGAAATGGCCATACTGGAGGGTGTACCAGCCCAGCCTCAGCGCAGGCAGGAGGAAGAATGTGGTAGCCTGGAGAGAGGAAGGTTTGCACTGAGGTCTTTCTCACTCTTGTTCTGTTGCCTCTGGTCTTCTGACTCTAGGTGGAAAAACTAGGAGATTAGTTGCCTTTGCAAAGCTGGATCTGAGATTATGTAGCCTGATTATATAGGAGCTTGATATCTGTTACAGTGACAACCAAATCTGTGTTATTAAACTATCACTTCACTATATATATGAATTAAAACATTATCTGTATTTCTGAAACCAGCAGTCATTGCAATTCTCAGCAGTTTTTATCCCCAAATGTACTACAGTTTATTCTTTCTGCATTACAAGATATATATCAGATGTTACTAAGCATAACTTTGATAACCAACTGCTTATTCAAAATATACTTTTTTGGTTTTTTTCTTGTTTCCTGAAAGAAATGATTCCCTCCCTGACTTGTCTTTAACCTCAGTGCTTAATTTTGGTTTCACTATAATTGTCCTTCTAAATCACTGAGATAGAAGCTGGAAAGAGCTGGAGTTGAGCTTTATCATGTCTATATTGCTCCTGCAGGAGGCATTCCACTACCTAAGTATGCTGCATACGGTGCATCAAAAGCAGCTCTGTCCATGTTTTCTGGAGTAATGAGGCAAGAGCTTTCCAAATGGGGAGTTAAAGTTGCTGCAGTTCATCCATCAGGCTTCAGAACAGGTTGGTATTTCATGATTTAGATGGTTCTCTTTGTTAATTGGATCTTTCCTGTAATGCAGCATCCTCAGAGTCAGGAATAATCCTCAGCAGTCATACTTTTTTCCCATCTTTCACTTTTATTGCTGAAATTAAGATCTACTTTTCTTTGAGAGACCTCCTTCAATTCTCTACACTGCTGGCCTCTACTTTACTAATATATCCTTTTTCCTGGGTAGAGCAAAGAACTTGTTTTGCCTGGGAGAAAGCAAAACTTAGGGAAAGGTGCTCACTGAGGAATACTGAAAAGCATGTTATACTTTTTTTGCAGTGGGTCACGGTTTGTCTTCAAAATCAATTGCTGAAATATTACTAGTAGTAGAATCCGTATCTTCCTTTTGCTCTAGCCTTGTCATGGTTAATAAGCAGACAATGCTTTGTTGACTTGGGTTTTATGGCTTGCTTTTCCTGCATGAGAACTTCAGGACTTGCTTTTAGTCTGTAAAGTCCTTCTGTTCTCAGTATCGGAGCTCTCTTTATTGGGTTGTATTCTATATAAAATATTTGCAGCAATACCTTTCATCATGCTTGCTAGCTGTTGATGTTGCTAGAGATGACCTCTAAGATTTCATCTCCGCTTCCTCTCCTATGTGCTTTTGCCGCCTTCTGTTCCAAATTCTCCTCTCCCATCTCTATAAGCACATTTCTCTGGAGCCTGTTTTGGTTACAAGTTGAGCTCCTGCTGTACCTTTCAGTCATACCTCCCTTAATGAGTGCTAATTAGAAATAGCAGCGAAAGGAATAAGGACAGAGTGACTAGGAAAAAGCACACTGACTTTACTATGAGAAGGCTTTTTTAAAAATATAAATGGTAAAAGAATTGTGCATAAACCGTGTGCTTTTCATATGGTCTATGTTTCAGGATTCTCCTTTTCCTTCTTTCCTCCCTCCTTTCCAATAAAGACAGTTTTAACTGCTCACAGATATTTTGTTCCTGCATTGACTCAGTTGGGACCACTATATAGACTGGACCTTGAGAGAGGAGGAAAGACCTTCACTCTTTGTTATAGATGAATATCCTAGTTCAGCCCAAACCCATTTGCTCTCTCATGACTGTTACTGCAGGGATACAAGGAACGTCTGAACTGTGGGATAAACAAGAGAAGGACCTCCTGGAGAATCTCCCAGCAGCTGTGAGGAGCGATTACGGGGACGACTACCTCCAGGAGCTGAAGAGCTACCTGGTGCGCCTGCCGGCGCACTGCGACGCCGACCTCTCCCCGGTGCTCAAGGACGTCCTGCACGCCTTGCTGGCCAGGAGGCCGCACGGCCTCTACACGCCTGGGAAAGGGGCTTACCTGCCTCTCTGCATCTTCTGCTACTTCCCTGTCTGGTTCTATGACTTTTTCATTAGCAAGTTGTTTAGTGCCGAGCCTGTCCCGAGGGTGCTGAGAACAGCAGAAGCTGGAAACGGGAATCTCTAGGGTGTCCGTTGGCATTTATCTTGGGTAGTGAGATAGCGGAGAAAAACACTATTTTAAGACAGTGCTATTTATTGTACTTTGTTAAATTGCATCTACCGTGCCTTGTAAACTGAGGCAAATGTCTGTTATGTGAGACATCCAAGAAAAGTGGTAGATAAGCAATGACAGAAAACAAAATTCTTCCAAATATGACCTGTCAGAGGATTAACAAAGTCTTTTGTGTAAGGCATCTTGAAGTTATCCAGTTCCTGTCTGTTCCCAAAGGCACCACCATGCTGATATGTTATCTATTTAACGTGTGTGATTTTTTAATAAATAAAAAATGAGACTACATGAACACTGTAAGTGTTGGAACTTGTCTGTTCTTACCGTTGCAAAATTTTCTGAATGTGTAATGTGAATCCTGCAACTTCACACTAATACTCTTTTTTTTTTTTTTTTTCTTTTTGTTTTGTCCCTGACAGACATGAAAAATGATTGACCCTTTCCTAGCACCTCTCCCCCTCAGGTTTTGTGAAGTATAACTCTAATGTTTATGCCATGATCTCTTTGCTAGACTAAGCAACGTGAACTGTTTTTCATCTGTCTTTGCTCATTTCTTTTCCAAGAAGGAAACAATCTCCTTAAAATAGTAATCAGGTCCAAGGCTACTTTGCTCTCTTGGGCATTCTCTATTTTATCTGTATGTGCTTGTACTTGTTTATTTCTAATTGTTAGCAAACTCTGGTGTCATTTCCACTGTTTGTACAATTTCTTGTTTATTTTTGTGAAGAATTCATGATTTAGCTAGTTTCTCCTAATACTGTTCCTGTTTTCACCTCTGTGTTGGGTGTATTTTTGCTTTTTTCTTTAATACCTGTAAGTCTTCATATCTGCCGTCTGTCTTCTGAGCTACCCTTTCTTCTTGTCTCATGCAACTTGCACCCTCATGATGTCAATTGTTTCTTCTCCACTGAATTCATTGTAGAAGCACGGAATGCTTCTCAGCCACTTGCTTTGCTGCTGCTTACAAGGTCCTATCCTTTTTTGCATTGCTCATACTGTACACTTTTGAAAGGTTTTGGTGTGTTTTGGGGGAAAAAGCCGCGCTCATTTGACCTCACTGATTTGACCATTCTTCCTAGGGCTTGCTATGACAAAATGACTTTCAAGTTTGTCATTCAAAAGGAAATGACCCCCATCTAGAGCTTTCCCCTCCCAGTTCTGAGGCTGCTCTCCTTTCCATAGGAGGAAGGCAGGAGCTCTCATGGGGATGCTGTGTGGATGCTCACGGCACCCAGGAGACTTCTGTGAGTTTTGAATGCCTTCAGGGGTAGGGAATTACAGAACAGCAGGTTATCTTCATCTCCATCTGGCATGGAGGTGGTTGTTTTTCACTTACCACCTATATGAGGTAGAAGTTAGGTGGTCTGGAATTTTGCCCTTGGGCACTAACAAACACGCAACCCAAATCCCTTCTCTGCGTGTTGCCTGTTTTATGTAACTGTCTTCATAACAAAGTTTAATCATTGCTATATTATTTAGCTCTAGTTACAGAATATATATTTTTTTTCCTTCAGTTGCTTAATAGAAATATTATCTTGCACGTTGGAGATGTATTAAGCTGAATATCTATATGAAAGAAATGTTTCCCCAGTTAGTCTTTATTATTCTGGTTGACATCTATTGTTATTTAATAATTGACCTTAGGATATGTAACTTCTGTGAGTCTAAAGGTGAGTTACATTCATTTGGTTTTGGTTTTTTGTTTGGTTCATTTTGTCATCTTTACTGGAGCCACTGATGACAACTGTGCTGAGCACATTCTCCTCATTTTGCATGGCAAAGGAACATGGCAGCATGGAAAGGCTGGAGAAGAGCTGCAAAATATTGGGCATTTCTGTGGCTGTGTCACTAGATAGCTGGGGAGAAAGCCACGAGGGGCAAGTGCTGGTGCCCAAGGAGCATCGCTGCCTTTCGAGAAGCTTTAATAAGTAGGACTGCTTACACCATTGCAGGTAAGAAAGTTGGCTATGGACATTTTAAAGAGCTTTGGTTTTCAAACTGGAATTCTGAAGGTGAGTTTTGTGTTGAGTAAGGTTGTTGTTTGATAAGAGTGGTGAGCTCCGAGTCCCTGATATGAAGAGCAAGTTGCTATTGATTGAAGTGAGAACAGGGGTTAATCCTAACGCTGCTTTCCAGCACTATAAAGCAAGACAGTGAGCAGACCCTACAGCTGTTATGAATCAGGCAGCCTATACTCCGGTCACCTTATACTTTCTATGTTAGTAATGTTTTATGTACAACTTTGTTCTGTGGGCCAAAGGCATCCATATATTACAACATACAGATACAATAAACCTGAAGTTGATTTGTTTCATTAATAATGGCCAAAAAGAAGGGTGGGAGGCATCTGAATAATCACTTTTTCTGGAGACCATGAACAAAATCTTAGTTATTTCTAAACTAAAGTCCATTTAAAGTGTACTTATGTGACTAGAATACCCTCATACCCGAGGAAATAGGTGATTATTAGAGAATTCTCCTGAAGGTCTTGCCAGTTTGACTCTGCTATGCTGAGAAGAGAGGGAATAACTTGTTTTTAGGTGTGAGTATTCTGGTTTGGATGTGTGGGGTTTTTTTTTTTGTTTGTTTGTTTTACTTATAGCCTCATAGGAAGAATTATTATAATGCCCACTCCCCGAGCAGGGCATATTTTTTATGCATATCCTTTGTCTCGAAGATGCTTCCAGGGTGTTTTCAGGTCTTGGTGATATCCAGGCAGACTGAGTAGTTTCTGTATGTCCCAGTTAGCTGGTCTGGGCACAGGCACAACTAAACTGGCTTGTGTTTCATTCAGGGTCAATGTCTGACCATCAGACACCCAGGTGTGTGGGTGAGCCCTTTAGACCTCCAGTCACACTCACAGTATATATGAGGCAAAACTATGAGACTATGGTAATTTTTCCAAAGGACACTGGCACTGGGATCCTTTCTGGGACAAAACTTTGCCTCACTTATCCTAGTCTGTGACCGCATTTCAGATTTTCCAACTTGTGCAACAATCAACTTTATCCTTGTAGAGTCATTGTATTGCTAGGAACAACCAGAGAAACTTCATTTGAAACAATATTCAGGAAGGCTTCAAAGGAAAAATGTTCAACTGAATGATTTTGACTCTCTGAAGGTGGCATAAAGAAATCCAGAGATTAGCAGATTTTTTTTTCCTTGCTAATTTCTTAAAAAAAAAAAAAAAAAAAACCCAAAGAAAAACACAGAGCAAATGATCAGAAAATAACATCACTGACAGGAAGCAACCAGCACGTTGGCATTGGCTCCTAAGTAGCGTGAGGTGTAATAGCTCCTGCTGAAACTTGTCAGCTGATGTAGTGCTCCCTGGTAAGCAGACCCCGGCGTAGGCAGCATTTCAATAGCCGTTGCATTTGTCATTCATGCTGAAAACCAGAGCTGTTGCTTTTCATTTATAGATCTCATCTGGCAACCTTGAGGCAGTGGGCTTTGACTGTAAGAGAGGTAATTGCTTTTACTTTAACAGCATGTCCAAATCATAAATCAAGAATCAGTGACATCTTGCGAAACGAGACAAATTTTAAATCTCTTTAATAGGATAAATGGGCTTTAAACATGCGTACAGGTCATCGTAACCTAGGCTAATGATTCTGGCTTTAACAGTCTGAATGAAAGTAATTACAGTGAGATAAACAGTCTCAGCAGGTTTAATGCCTAGAGTATGTAGATTAAGCAATCCAAGTTTATAAACCTGTTTATCTTGTTGTCTTCAGCTTTGGAAAGAGCAAGGTGGAAAAGAATCCTGTGTGCTAAGCATTTTGATCCTGCAGCCATCGTGAGGGAGGGACGTAAGGAAGGTTCAGTGGTCAAAGGAGGACACTCAAACTCTAGGGCACCCAACTCAGCCTTTCCTACCAGCTAGGGAAAAAAAGGAACTCAGCAAAAAAGAATGTAGCTTTTCCTACAGAGTCTTTCAGAAGTGATCTGTTAATTCAGCTCTTTTGCTTCCAAGAGATTTAACTTCTGATAACGTTTCCTTCCATCCTGACAATCCAGCTGTGACTGGGACTGTCCCTTATGGCATAGAAGCTCAAATTTCAAACTTCAAAATCAGATATGAAAGACAGAGGCGTGTGAGAATGGAAGATCTAAAGAAAGCAAAATGACAGTAATTAGTCTAACTGAAGCGAAAGAAGAGAGGGAAGGAAACACAAAGATGCTCAGGAAATAGGTTTGAACACGCTCAGCTCTGTGGGCATGTAATGTTGTAGGTCATGTTAACCTACCCCTCTTCATACCACACCTTCTCTATCATCTCCTTCAAATCCTAATCTCAAAAGATGCAACTGTGAACTGTTACAAAACCATTTACTTTGAAGTTCTAACTCCATTACTAGACTTCGCAACATCCTATCCCACAAAAAAACTGTGATGGGGGTTTGAGCTGCTCTGGTAATGGGTCCTGTGCAAGCAGAAAACCCTGGTCTTTCTTCCTTACTGCTCCATTCCAGGAGTGTGGAGGTGCTATTGGAGGTGGGACGATGCACATCATTGCTCCCAAACTTACCAAGCCTGGCAATGCTTGTTCCTTAGCTTGCTTTCTGTCTGGGGGAGAGAAAACCACACTGGACTTTCTGCCATAATGCAAAGAATAAAATTATTTCCCTTTAGCCATAGTAATTCTATCAGAGCGATGTGTGTGAACGGGAGCTGTCACCTGTCCCAGCTTTCCTGGGGGCTTGCCCTGTCAGCAATAAGCCACTGACACCAATCCACCAGCGTAGGTGGAGATCTCTGATACGTGCATGACCCGGAGCAAAGAGAACGGCATGAGGAAGAAATGCAGCTGACTGAAAACAGCCCCAGGGCGATTTGCTTATTCCACAGCTGTGGGTCTTACCTTTTCTCTAAAATGGGTTAGAAAACATTGTTTTCTGCATACCTCAGATAGGCGGGAAATGAAACAAATATTATTATTTTGTTTGAACGTAATCATAACGCATGATTGGCATAGATGAATTCAAGGAGCAAAAGGCTTAAAAACTTAGCATTTTCAGAAGTGTTTTTTCACGAAAAATTTCATCAAAAGTTTACGTGTAGAGTTGGCTGATTCAGTCTCCTTTTAATTGCATGTAATGCCATCACTTGATTGTAAATGTAATGGCTTAGATATTAGAGTGGGAAGCACTGCTCTTAAAACAAAACAAAAAACAGGGACTTAAAAGCTTTGCTTTGGTCCCTGCTGTTGCTCCCTCTGCAGTTTTCAAGAATTCTCAAGGCTAGAAAAAAGCTAATAAAAAAAAGAAAGGTAGATGTTAAAAGCAAGAAGATAAATGTCTGTGCTTACGCTTGAGGTTTGCTGCATGCTGTGGTGGGGGACATGGGACCCAGTGACAGGCACCGTAATAAATAGACATAGGCAGCAAAGGGTGCCCAAGCACTAGCCAAAGGGCAACTCACCTGGCGTACCAGGTATTGCTTAAAGCAAAAATTTTGCAGATTAGGATTGTCTACAAGAAGGTGGTGGCAGTGAGTTTTGCAACTGCGTTTAATAAGGTGCCTTTGTTGGAAATTGGAATTCTTGAGGCTGCACTTCTAAGGCGAAAGTGAAGCTAGGGCTGCTGATGAATCGCAGCAGTGCTCTGGAAAAGGTCACTGAAGAACCTAATTAATCCTGGCTGACCATCCTGTCAACCCCAGAGTGGTTGTATTGTCAGCAGGTGGGTATCATTGCAGGACAGGCTGCGAGCTGTGGTGAGGAGGAGGATGGAAAGGGGAAGGGAGAGGGAGATTTAACACCAGTATGAGATGCTTGGGCTGCAAAGCAGGGATTGAGAGATCCTGCTTGGTTTTGAAGCCTCTCGAGAAAATTGCTAAACATCAGAGCTTTCCTTTGTGAGGAAGGGAGGAAATGTGGCTCCTGTAATCTGCAATATATTTGACTGCTATAGAAATACTCAGCATCAGCAGAAAACAGTCCAGTCATTTTGGGGGAGCTGCCAGATGGATCTTGGAGGCAATCTGATGGGTAAACATTTGTGCAGCACCCCTCTATCCCCTGGAAATAGGCATAAAGGCAGCGTTTTTTCTTCTCACTGTTTACTCAGGAGGATGCTCTGGTAGAGCTAGGGCACAGGTCTGGGAAAGGACAGAAAAATGGGTCCGATGAAGCAGTTTGCCTTTCCTTGCCCATGTATTGAGGTCTGACGGTCTCATATTCCCGGGATCAGAATACACCAGTGTGGAAGCTGGTGTGCCATAATCCCTGCTTTGTTTTGCCCTAGGCTGGTGTTGAAATGTCCTTGCTCTACTTTGTGTTTTGACACAGGAATCAGTGGTACTGATGCTAAGAAAAGGGATAACCACCAAAGGACAAGGTCCTACCTGAGCTATAGGCTTTGTCATATACCCACACAGCCTTTTTTCTTTGCAGGGTGGCATTTATGTTATTTTCTCCAAGAGCAGAAAATACTTGAACATCAGAGCTATGGAACATCTGCCTTCATCTGACAGATCCTGAGTGCACTTAAGTCTGGGACTGATGTTTTGGGGAATGAGGAGAATTTTTGATCTTTGTACGGAAAACAGAGAGACTATGTCTGTTAGTTGCATGCAGCTTGGCAGAGTCCCTGGACATGTGCACCAGGATGGCTGAGAAGAGCGTCCAACCCATGCTGCAATTGCAAGTGCTGCTAGAGATAAAGCAAATGTTTAATGGAGAGAAAAGAAAGCTCTTCACACATGATTTCTTTAACTCACTGAAATTTTGATGTAACTTGGGTTGTGTTCCTGGTTCTCAATGCAAGTTTTTACATGTAATGAATTCCTGGTGCAGTAATTAACTTTTAATAACAGAATGTTTAAGCGGAACTGTCTTATTTTTTACATTAATTGACTGGGATTCCCTCTGGGCTGTCACAGACAGTTTCAGCATCACAGAACTCTTCTGTGCCAGAGATCGCTGGTATCTTTAAGGAAACGGTGATGATGCCTGCACATTCCTCCTGTGATGTCTCCATGCCATCGACCTGTTGGCTCTCTCCCCTTGCGTCAAGGGGTTCTTTGAACATCCAACTTCCTTTAGGCCAAGCAGATGATTGCTATTTTTTTCTGATAACCAGCTTTTCAATCACATCCAACCTAACCTAAATAAACCTTCTCTTTCTCCCTGACTTAATTTATTCAGACTTGGGACCCGTTTTAACAAGTGGTCCCAAACATGCCGTAGGTCAGTGCAAATAACGCTGGCATCTCTGACTGATGAACAAGGGGTCTGGGGCAGGTAGGACCCTGCTAACTCCCCAGGTGTGCTGGGACAAATCCCAGTCTTGATTGCAAATTATGCTCTTGCACATTTTAGAGTTTAGATAACTCAGAGAGCAATCAGAATAAGCACATATTTGCAAGCGTATTTACTGGGCTAACTACAATTTACTAAATATTTACTGCTTATTTACACCTGAACTTCAACAAGAAGTTCTCTTGCATTCAGCAGAGTTTTGTGCTCGGGGGAAAGATGCCAAACACCCCAAAATTCCCCAGAATTTGTAAAAGTCACACAAGTTTTTCTCAATACAAACATCTCTTCAGCAGTTGAGCTTTGGTGTCTTTAGCTCTGTAATTGTTGTAAGATTTGACTGGGAGGCAAGTAGATGATTTATCTATTTTTTACCGTAGTGTGAGATGAAGAGGAAAATCAGACTTTCTAAGTGACAGAGTCATTATATATGATCATGCAGAACTATAAGAATAATAAAGGGATGTTAAACATATTATTGTTCACCTGATGGTTCAGACTAATTACAGCATTAGTAACCTTTTAATTTTTGTCCCCGTTCAAGGAGGCTGAAGTGGCTGAGACGACACTTCAAGACAAGAGGTCTCTCATGTGAAGGCCATACCTTTGCATCTTCAGGTGAGGTGTTAGCCTTCCTGAGGTCTTTCTAGGCTGTCCCTTTGAGGAACACACCTTGAAATAGCACAGCTAAGGGAGACAGTGCTGCTTTCTAGTGGAAGTAAATATCAGTGCAAGTACTTTGTCCTGAGTGTGTGATCTGCGGTGAAAGATGAGGTTGTAACGCCAGAAATGAACACATAACATGATGTTAATGTGGGGATGCTTTGCTTGGTTATGCCTTCTAGGCAGCTGAATGCTTCTTTTTCTGTTTGCCAACAGGGGAATGGGAAGAAAACCAGTAATTCCTATGGCTGAGGTGAGCTGCTTTGGGGAAGCCTGGTGTGCTGGGAGCCCTGTGTCTTGGTACACATTGCAGAGATGGACAGACAAGGTGGTACCCACTGCTGAATGATACAGCTGCAAACCATGACACGTAAGTTAACGCAAGCTGACACCTTGCAAGGTGCTGGCAGGTGAGGACTAATGAAGTATCTAGAACCCCGGGAGCTGCAAATTCAGAGTTGGCTTCCAAACATGTCAAAAAAGCCCAGCGCTCCCTTTCTGAGGTGCCAGGAGACAGCCTAGGCCTGTTATTCCTGATAGGAACATCATTCGTATGGACAGGTGGGTCACGGTGACACTGAACTGCACCTGGCCCCTAAAGCAGGCTGTTATTCTTGGGTGTAATGAACCACAAAAACCTGTTTTGCACCTCTGGAAGATGGAAGAAGGTCTCCACTTTGACTTGGCATCTTTAGGGTTAGGAATTTTGTAGAAAGATCAGTTTGTTGTTTCTACCAAAGCCTTATCATGACCATCATATGTATTTTATGGGGCCGGAGATGTGTCCTGTTGCTGGTACTACAGAGTCAGTCCTGCTGTAGTTAATTCTCACCATGTGGATAGGCCAATGGGAAAAGTTATTTGCAATAAACAAATCCGGACTCCTTTGTCTTTTAAATAAATTTTACTTTTATGCAATTAATTAATGAAAACCTAAGGATTAAAAGAATAAGAGCCATTCTGAAGGGCTTATGCAGGTGGATTGCAATCAGGTGTATAGCACACACTGTCCCAACTTAAAACTTTAATTAGTTCAAATAGAAATTAACTCTGCAAAATTCTCAGCTAAGGGAAGAGAATAGTGTCAACTATTCAACCTACTTTTCGTCACTCATCCTTCCAGCCTTTAAGTAAACTCGCTGTGCTAAGGCAACTGATTTTCTCATACTGAATAAATGCTTACTGCCAAAAATACTTAGAATAGATGCACAGGATGTCCTGATTAAAA
Organism: Nothoprocta perdicaria; assembly: GCF_003342845.1. Lineage (NCBI taxonomy): Eukaryota > Metazoa > Chordata > Aves > Tinamiformes > Tinamidae > Nothoprocta > Nothoprocta perdicaria. Next base: position 2,591,981 of record NW_020455533.1, read on the forward strand.
TCTGAATCCTTCTAAGCAACAAAGACTAAAATAAAAAATAAAAAAAAATACAGGGCTTGAATTTGCAAATGAAAGCATATTTCATACACACTTCAAAAGAAAATACGAAATCTTCCCAGGAATGAGTGAATTAAGAACCATTGCTATTTTGTGCACATGCAGCTGGTTGTTCAGAGGCTAACCAGGGGTGTCATTTACTTCTGAAAAAAAAATCATTTCAAGGGGAAGAGGCCAAATCTCATCACCAGAGGCCTCTCATACATGGTCCCGTAATGCTCACCTGGAAGTATGAGAGGCTGGAAGTTCTTCAGCTCCTCTGTAGAATTTGTCTCTGACCAGTCACATTATTTTTAAAAATTAGTCTCCTATAGCGAGATTTACCTTGTTGTTGGGCAAGGAATGCTGTATTGCAGAATTCTTCCTTTGAGTTATATGTAACAATCTAATTATTATTGAAAATCAAATTAAAATACGAAATTCATTCATAATGGCAAAATAGATTACATAAAGTACAATAAATGTAAAAAACTTGAAGAAATGAGAGAAACTGTCTTAATTTACTGACTGTTAAACTAGAGAGAGAGCTCCTTATCGCTTATCACCTAACCCTTTTCTGACAACAAGCTCTGAGAGATCCCTTCTTTGTACCCATATTAACCCTCAGGTTGCAGTTGTGTAGAGATCACCTTCAGAGAGCACCTGCTAACTAGAGTGTACCCATCCCTCTTGGGGATCTTACAGCCAGTCCCCTCTCTGAAGTGCATCTAGGTAGGCTCAATTTTTCACCTTGAAATGTGTTTTGTTTCCTTTTTACCTATGAGATGGTCTGGATGGGTTTCTTAATATGATGAAACATATCTTTATTTTCTTAGAATTCTTGTTGGACTAGGAGTCTCCTTTTCTACTTGACCTCTTGCATCCATGAGACTCCTCACTTTTGGTGGTTTTTTTTGCATTTTTTCAGTAGGAAATGTCTCTCAAACAGGACCCTAGTATGAATTTACTCTTTAAGAGATTCATTTGATATATTTATTTCTGGTAAGCATTGGCATATTCAGCCTGCTATTGACTCAGGTATTAAAGCAATTAGCCGCTTTGGAGAGACAAGAAGATTCTTCCAAGTTTATTATGCTGCTGCAGTGGTTCCATGGTTACTTATCACTTTTATTCCTTCAAGAGGCCTTATCCAGAAATATAATTGCTATCAATTTTGTAGCGATTCAGAGAACATAGAAGTGATAGCCTCTTAATATTCCATGATTTCACAGCAGCTGCCACAGAGGGATTGTATGATGACAGAGTTTGTGCAACCAGAAGGGCAAGTTGTTCAGCAGTTAAATGGGAGATGCTAGAGCTGCGTTGCCGTCTGCCGTCTGTCACGACGATACAGCTGAAAAGGCAGAGAGGGAAGGATTTATATCACGATGGCATCCTTGCAATGCACGGTGAGCTCTGCCTCCTGCAAAACGTCTTCTTGGCTTTGACAGGGTAAAACTGTGGTTGACCAGAAATGATGGATGCCTGTGACGATGCCCATATGGCACGGTCGGCGATGGATGGGAGGCTGTCAGTATGATAATGGGCAAAACTGTCTCCTCCTGGAGCTGCCTGTATTCCTGTCACTCCCTGGCTGACAGCAGGAGAGGCTCAGCCTTTCGGTGCCTAGATGTAAACTGCCCGGTACTGAGTATTGTACAAACAGGCAGGGCGTAAATGGAAGGGGAAATGAAGTTATAATGATAATACTCTTATCAGTCATGGCAATGCTTAGAAAACTAGCTTATCTTTTAGTCTGTGGGAGTAACCACTTTCTTGGAAAACTGCAAGAAAACTTAAACCCTAACCATAAGTTAAAGTTGAAAGGAAACAGTGTGAAAGAATAGTAAGGAGGACTTTCTGTCCCAGGAAAGAATAAGAAGTTTGGTGAGCTCCTGTAAATCAGGACTCCAGGAGAGGAGCTAGCACCTTCTCAAAGAGTAGACCCTGTCCCTCCATCCATATGTGTTCAAAACACTGGAGGATGGCACTGGAGAATGGCTTGCTTACCTTTTATTTAGGCTAGCTGCAGCCCTGATGTGGAGGCTGGAAGGGAAAATACTTGTTCCACACCTGGCCATGGCCCCAACCAGTAAATCTGTTCAGGGGCAGTATTTGGAAATCGTATGATGCACTTTACATTAACCACTCGGTTAGTTTGGAGATGAGTTAATGTTTGTGTTGAGCATTGCAAGCTGGTCAATGGGTTTAGAATTATTCATGTCCAGTCTGTTTCACATGCAGTTGTAGCCTGTGATAATCTTTTTTTCTTTTTTCCTCTACAGAAAATATAAGATTATTTTTTTTCTTTCCATAAAAGAAAAAGAAAATACAAAATATCCCCGCCACCAATATCAAGTGTTCTAAAAGCTATGACCTGAAGTTTTTCATTTTATTGTGCAGTGAAGGACAAAGTTTGTATTCAAAACTGTGGGGAAGTAGATGACAACATGGATCAACGTATTAGAAAGTTGTTCAGCTAGAAGAAAAAAAAATGAATTAAAATCAGGAATCAACTATTTCATGGAAAATGCAGTGAAATGAGTGTAAAGCATGTTTCCAGCATGTTTTCAGGACAGGAAATTGTATTTATTTATTTATTTGGCTGCTTGACCTAGAAATGAACCCAAATGTACAGACTAGCATGGTCCCGTGCTGAGTACATAAGTAGGTCCTCTGATGGGACAGAGCCGGGATGCAGTTGTCCTGTCCCTCTGATGCTCTCTATTTGTGCTGTGGAGTTCAATGACAAATTTTCCTTTTCCAGCCACAAAAGGAAGCCTAATGTGGGAGCCTGCAGTGCAGATGGGCTGAACTACAGAAGTTATCAGAGCACTTCCCTTAATTCTCGCTCCGCTGCCTTAGCTTTTGAGGCTAATGAAGCTTTGAGGGATAATGTGAATCGCTGCAAAAACTGATATCCTTTGCTAATTGCATCAGCACTTTGCTTTGATGAAAGTCTAGTAAAGAGAGCCAAGAAATTTGTAATATATGACATCAGTAACTACTTTAAAAACAAAAAAGTCTTGATGACTGGTTCAACTCGTGATGATTCATGGAGCTGTGCGTCAGCTGACCAGGGACTGTTTCTTAAGAGTTCTGTGGAACACTCGCTATTTCAACATGGTGAAGGATCATCTCTTAAGGAAAACAACAGTGTCACAGCATCGTTCAAGTTACTAATATGAAGGGCACCTTGTTCTGCTCACTCAGACAAGATTCGTCACCACCAACAAGTTACTTCAGTGACTGTGAGCTTTTCCTCCTCCTCGACTGCGAGCCAGTCGTCCTATCTGCATCCCACAACATCAGGCGGCCAGAAACCCAGGAAGCTATTCAAGATCTCCAGAGCCAAATCATTTGCAGATTGGTAGCTGCTGTGAAAGCTTCACAAGCATTTTTGTGGCCAAATTGGACTGAGGCAGATGATGGTCTCTTTTTAGCTTGTGACTTGACAGAAGGAAATACTCTGGTTTTCCTTTACTGCACTGCCCCTGGGTCAGATGGTCAGTAGCAAACAGTTATTACCCAGCAGCTGTTTAGAATTCAAACTCATTCTTTCAAATTTCTAAGGATGGAAAGAAAGTCCTGAAAAGTGATGCTAATCCCAAAGGGTCTAGGGGCTGATTTTTCAGGGCTACGGCAGTCCCTGCTAGACGCAACAGCCCTTCTTGCTGTTCACTGTCAGATTGTGACACTCACTTTGGACCCTTCTATCCTGACCTTAGGAGACAAAGCTTCTACTTGTGCTGTGGGGACAAATGAATTTCATATCTACAGCCTTCATGCTCCAGTAATACGTCACTCAATCACTAGGTACATGAAGCAGAAAATGTTTGCACGGACAGTAGTTTCGCTTAGTGTTGCAACGGAGTCATTAAACCTGAGAACTGGTTGCACTTTCCCACCAAGGGGAAGCCAAATAAAGATTCAGTACCCTTATTTTCTGATGCGTAATTCTTTATGAAAGCTGGTTATGAGAATAGTCACGAAACAGTTGGCTCTTCATTAGCCCAAACGAGGGAGGCAGTACGGGAGTTCAGTCAGCCCCTGCATCACAGGAACAAAAACAAATGCTGTGACAGATGCTGTAAATATGGATCTGTGCGTTAACCACTGCCAGAATTACTGCTGCCTTGCGTAAATATTTAAAGAAGCCAATGAAGCATGAGGAGGTTCTAACAAGTAGAGGACCTTAATGAGACCAAAGGTGCGGGGCAGTAACACCGCAGTTCAAGGGATGTGCAGGCAGTGACTTGGCTATTAGTTCCAAAGGTCAAGAAAAGTATGTTTTTTTTCTGGAAAAATATGGTAACTATGCATAAAAGCCTTTCTGGCATGTGAATGAAGGAAACAAGAATGGATATCTACTGCTTTTCCTCACCCTTCAACTCTTGGATCTGCTGGAAATTCATCTATTCTACTTTTCTCCGGTATTCCTTCTTTCTTCCTGATCAGTACCAACCACGCTACCTGAAACAATCAAAGTCATTATTAAACAGTATACAAATACTTAAAGGGAAATAAATTGCTGAACAGTTGAGACAGATCTGTGATAGCAAGCAATTTCAAGATTGCTTGAAATTCAATTCATTTCTTAGATGGAATTGTAGGATGCGCTGATCTATCTTAATAGGATTTTTGACTCTGTTTCTGTGACATTCTTGTAACAAGAAAAGGAAAGCTAAAGCTAAACAAGCTAAATAAATTTGGCATAAAGTAGCTGTATTAAAAGCTGAAAGACTGCTTTCAAAGAGTAGCTAGTAATGATTCAAGTACTGTAAGGATTCCCAGGTAGAGTTTTGTCTAGTTCTGTTGCAAATCAAGGAAGATATACTGGTGAGAAGAAAGGAGACTTGCAGTATTTGGGATAAGACCTTGATTTCTTCTGTGATTTCCGCTGAGAGGCCCAGTTTTTAGAACAAACTGGACCATTTGGGGTCCTAAATTGCACTTGAAATCAGAGACCTCAGTCCTTGAAGCTAGTCACCCTTGGAAAACTTAAAGATGGTTTTGTCCATATAGTGCCTGCATATTGTACTGAAAGAAGTCAGATCTATCTCGCATAATGTATAAGCTGATTAAACTAATTGGATTTGGCGTTTCTGTGTTCCTGCACAGCAAAGCCTAAATCACTTCATGAATTGGCTTTAAGATCTGTCCACATGAAGAACTTGTCCTTGCTTACCCTGACTCCACTTTTCACATTAATTTAGTTAAATGAATACAAGTTGCAGTGCATTGAAAGTGCAGCATATTATTGTAATTAATCTTAAATTAGTTCCAAATCAGGTCAAATAACCTGGAGCAAAACTGATATAAGCATGGCTGTACAGGGATTTCCCTATTTAACTGATGGGTTTAACTACTAGCTTATAAGTTGTGCTGTTGTTTAAATTGATGCAACTTTTACATGGGTGCAGCTTGGGTCATTTATGTACAAAAAATGACCCTTAAATCTCATAATAACAGTAACAACAATAGCAACGCAAGAATAATAATACCATAGAAATCAGTAAAAGAGAGAGCACATGAGAAAGATCCAAGATGTAGTTTTTGTTATTTATTTGTTTTCATTCTTTTTTTTTCTCTGTCCTGCTTCATCCTTTTTTGTTTTTTTGTCTTTTTTTTTTTTTTAGCTTCCTCAGTGAAAGATGTTTCAGCTCGGTTTGTGGCAGAATGAGCACATGGAAGAGCTGCTGCAATTGCAAGCATCCATCACCGCATCGGGCTGTAGAGTCCTAGGCTGGAGCTATAGGTCTGCATAAAGCTGGGCACTGCGGTGGCACAGGGAGGATGAGGAGGAGGAAGACGGTCTCCTGGGAGGCTGCAAGCCTGTTCCCATTGGTAGCTCATCCCCAACCTTGAGAGCCACAAGGGCTCTTCCCTGGCACCTCTCATTCCCACCGGCCATAGGGTCTTCATAGGGTGAAATGCCCATGATGCTCCTCCCTCCTCCAAGTTAATTATGAAACTCTAATTGATTGCATGGGTTGCATTTTTTCAATCTTACCCAAAGATAATGTGAATGAATTGATGAAAACTGTGTTATTCATAAGTGTTCAATAGCTTCCCTTGTCTGCTAGTTTATGCCTGAACACTTGATGTTGTCCATTATGCAGAGATCAATGTGTCAAAATGAGACAGATTTATAGTGAAGACAAATCTGCTTCTGAGTTTGAAAAGAGTGAGATATTTTCCCTCATTTAATCAAAGGAATTCAAAGAGAGTTTAAATCTTTCATTTTCTTTGGCTCATGCAGAAGATGAAAAGTGTCTGACCTCCAGCAAACCAACTAAATTCATGTGGCAGCTCTGTAGATAAATAAAACGTCCAACCAGACAGAATATTGATTACTTAGCGACTATATGCTGAATCAAGAATAGGATTATCAAAAGCAAAAGCAGTAAGGTATCATAAACTCCATGAGGGCATTCAGTGTGTTTGGTTTAGCTTATATAGACAAGTTAAGTAAGTCATATTAAACTAGCAAGACTGGGAAAATGCCAGCTGCCATTGCTCCACTGCATTCTCTATGGCAATGGATGTGGTTTGGTGATGCCAGCTACCTCTGCAGTGCCTGTTAGTTTATCACTTATGCGACCAAAATGTTAATGGGTTGGGGACTCTCATGCAAAGTTGGGCCAACATAGGCTTTTATCCATCTGGCACTAGGACATGAGGTTTTTATCAAGGTGATTTGTGTAAGGCAGGAAATACCCATCCCTGGCCATTCTGGTTGATTTTTTTTTTTTTTTTTTTTTTTTTTCTGAGTACTGGTTGTCCTTTAGGTTTCATAATAGACTGTGGTGGTGCAGGGGCTTCCCAGCTCCTGGGGCTTCCAGCTAAAGAAGACACCATCAGGATCATGGCTTATGGCAGGGCTTGTCCCTGTGATCAGCAGTGAGGGAAATATCTGTCACCTCTTGTGAAAGATAAGGCAAAAAAATGTAATTTTTTCCCCCCACTTTTTAAGAAACCGTAGCCCTGGAAGGAAAGAGCAGGTATCTGTTCTGAGGAAAGGCCATGGCTGAAGAAGTTTTTGTCACAAAATGTGCCGTGCAGGCAGGAGTGGGAAGGCAATCTCTAGAAAGTGCATCCTTTAGGATCCAGAGGATACAGGATCACCTTCCCTGCCTGTCAGGTGAAGGCTTAAAATATCGAGCAGTGTGGCGTGGGAAGGAAGAAAATAGAAGAGAGAATTACAGGAAATGAGACTTAAAAGACTTTGACCTAGATAGCGCTGCACTTCCTTTTGTCTTTCTTATGGAAGGGGGATCTGGCCAGTTCCACAGGGAACTATGCAAGTTGTGCTGTTAGAGAGAGCTGAAGATATTTTGTCAAGAAGATAATTTGAAATTTAAATGAGTTTCTTAATCCTAAAAGAAGGATGCTTTCTTGCAAGGAAAACTGTGAAATGCAAGATAATCTGCAACAACTCAGTAATGAGTGGCAGACTACAAAGTGTCAAAGGTATAGATATAATTGCATGAAAGAAATTAAAATAAGCAGTCTTTGCTCTTCCCGTATTTGTGCAAGAACTAGTGATAAAATGTGTAATCTGTTTTATCTTTTTCTATACTGAAAGTACATGAGCTGCAATTAATTCAAAGTGCAGCTCCACTGTTGGAAGAAGTGATCATAAACCAAGCCTGAGAATAATAATCTGGATAGTAATATTTCTAACTTGAGACAACTTTGGACTTGTCAGTTTTGGCTCACGTTCTGAGCAAGGCATATTTTCTTTTGTATTAAATATATTATGTGTCATGAAGCAAAAATGAAAATAACCCTGAATTTAACTTAAAAGCTGTCTTCTTACAATGCTATAAAGTCTGTTTTGTTTGACTTTCCTTGGAAGACAGCAGGACTTTAGATTGAAAGAATACTGTGCTGTAAGAGACCTAAAAAGATCCATTAAGCAAACAAAGGAGTCTCTGGAAGTTATTGCAAAGGAATATATACCTTTACAGATGCCTTTATTTTGGGAAATCCTGAAGGAAGACTCAGAAAAGGATCCTGGTCCCTATGTACCAGTGTGTGTCTGGCCTTGCTTATTTATGGTATTTTATTTCATCCAGGGTTTATCCAAGCCCAAGAAGCCTCACAGCTTGCTGCTGAATTAGTATGCCATTGAGGAAACAAGGAGGTATCAAAAGTAACCCCAGTTGCTTTTGGGGGGGTTTTATGTTCCTTGGTTTGTGCCAGTGCAGGGAGAGATGGCATTACAACCCCTTGCCCATTTAAGCAAGTGTGGTTTTTTTTCTTTTCCAAATAAAATTTTCTAATATTTCTTTCCAGTAAAAGCATCGAGCTGGGGAAATAATTCTAAAGCCAGCAGGACCAGAGGAGAATTAAATAACGCTCTCATAACCGCATCGAAACAAAGCAGGTGTCACCCTGGTGCCTACACAGAGAAACTGGACTGCCGGGTTTCAGTGTAAGATGCATTATATTTTTTGCTATTAAGGTTAAATTATTTTCCTCTTTTTAATGGTGTCAATTGGGCATAGACTGGAAAGCAAGTAAAATTGTGATGACATCTAGTGGTTACTGAAAATCCACATGGGTTAAGGAGTGAGATTGCTTCTCTTTTAGACTTTTAAGCATGCTATACATAAAACCAGGATGTTAAAATGAAATAAAGAATGCATTGAAATTGCCCTGAGAGTGATTAGGTGGCCAGTTCCATAATTTAATCCAAGGATGTTTGCAAGCGCCTACGAACACAAGAAGTGGTTGCAATCAGCCCTGGTGAAAGCAAGGCATTTTCAGAGAGACACGTTGACTTGTCATGAAACATTGGGGATTTTGCCTGACCAGTTTGGTGCTTGTGGGAGAAATTAGGGTTTTAACATGGCAAGTGCCTAGGATCCCCCCTGCTCACTCCTTGCTGGTGGCAGGTCTGAGGATGATGCTGCTGTCACAGGAGCTGGCGTTTGGAGGGAGATGTTCTGCCCTGCTGTCACCTGCGGTTGAGTTTTATCCTCCTCGAGGAGGACACTGTCCTGATCTCTTCACCTTTCCTCTATTCCAAGGCCATCACCACCACTTATAAAACCGCCTCTTTTGCCAAATATCTTCTATCTCCGCTTTGTGGGTTACTATGCAATGAGGATGAAGTGCACTCAGTCCAGTTCCTGCTGCTATTTGAGGGAGCAGCCAGGCAAGGCTCAGGTCTGGGCCAGGTCTAGGCGTCTCTGCCTTCAGCTGCTATGGGTTGCTCTGACTTCTTCATCTCCAGTGATACTGGGACCATTTGTGCAGCTGGAGGACCTGTCTGGCCTTTTCATTAGCAACTGCAACAGCAAGATGAGTTTGCAGTAGCTAGGCAGAGAAATTCGGGCCAACTGCAGGAATATCTTGAAGAACCAGTTATGAAGAAAGTAATATGCCATTATGTGTTAATTGAAAAAAAAAAACATATATTGTTCAGTTAAGAAATTTAGAGTGGGGTGCTAGAGCCTACACTAATTATAACAGGTGCTTAGATGAGAAAAATTTACATTTAAATGAGTCATTTGTGCATCCGGTAGCAAGCTGCTGCCGATGTATGTTAGAGAGGTTTAGCTAAGCCTGCATGAGGAAATGTGCAAAAAAAAAAAAAAAAAAAAAAACCAAAACCTAAAAAAGGAAGTGGCATTTTTTTACTTGATGACTCTTTGTAGCTGTTTTCTCCTGGACTGCATGAAAAACGCTAACCCTCTTGCAGCCACAAACACAGCTGAGACGCCAGCTTGGAATTTTTTCCATTATTCTCCTGAATGAAGAGAGGCACTTGGATTTTTTGGAGTGATAAGCAAGAGGGCAAGTAAATTGTGCTTGGGTTGTGCTCAGATAAATCCGTGCTGAGCTCAGGGTGACGGGTTGGAGGGATGAGCCCAGCACGTGACATGGGCCGTTTGGTTCGTAGAAGCCATAAGGAAGTGCAAGCTCCATTTATGGTGTGTTTGTGCAACATATGATCCGAATTGCTGGCGGGCTGTGGGTGTTCACGCTCACGATCATGGGTTTCGTAAGGATGTGAACTCTCTCACCTCCTTTAGCCCACGGCACCATGGCTTTCCAGCGGGAGAAAGGAACCTGGTCCTTTCCAATGGATCAGGGAAGAGCCACAGTGAGGGGCCGGATGGGACTGGAAGGCATTTGCAGATGAAAACCAGCAGGTCCCTGTTGTGAGGTGGCTCCTAAGTGCCGAGGCTGGTAGCACAGCCGAGGAAGACCAGAGGCCATCGATCAGCCTGTTATATGGGCAAAGTTCTTGGATACTGGAGATCTGGAGATGCTGTTAATGGAGATTTACTTTTTTATAAAAACGGCTAAGGGCAAAGAAACCACCAGCTCCCAGAAAGCTCTAACCCTGGGGCTTGTCTACAGGAGGAGCTCTGTTCCGGCTACAGGGGAACAGCTAATATAAGTGAATTATAGCAAAGCAAATTATGGTTGCATTTGCTCTGATGGAGTGAATCCACACAGACTTGCCATCTGCTTTAACTCAGCTGCTCCCTGAATTCACAGCACTGTAGTGTTCAAGATGGTCTTTTGGGGTATTGTTGGAGAAACAGAGATTAAATTTGCTTAGAAATATGACTTACACTAACGTCTACATAGGGATGTTCCACTTAACCTTGGCCTGGTTTTAAACAGTTCCAAGTAACTTTAATCTACTTTTGAACAGATACAATGAAATGAGTATAAACAAATGATCGGTAGTCTCTGTTACTGAATAATTTTGAAAGGGCTCCTGGCTGAATTAAATTGCATAGGAGTACGTCAGTGACATGGAAGGAGATCTCATGTATAAAGTCACTTCGATTTAACTACATACACTTAAAGCCATACCTTTAACTGATCTGTTTGAAGGCTTTTTATGTATGCACACTCAGGCTCCTAGGTCATTTATAATTAGCCAAAACAAATAAGAATATTCATGCAATTCCTTTAGAAGAGTCTGCTCCAGGATGTGATTTTAGTAATCCAGTCAGTTTAGTCCTTTGTTTTTTTCCTCCATTCCTGGAGTTCTGCTTTTTTTTTCCTCCTTTTTTTTTTTTTTTTTTTTTTTTTTTGGAAAGGATGTTTCAGCACTGTTCCTGGCAGAGGAACCACAGGGAAGAGCTGCTAAAATTGTGAGCATCTCTCATGGCATCGCCCCCACACAACCCAGATTCCTTGGGGCTATGGCCCTGTCTACTCTGTTTCCAGTTAGGAAGGGGATCCCTTCGTCTACCTGCTATTAATCTAGCACTGATGTAGTTAGATTAACAAGGTTCCCAGTTAATTCCTTTTTAGGATTAGCATCATCGCCCTAATAGTTTTTTTTTCCCCTAAGTCAGGGACAAAACTTCTAAAACTTCTTGTTTTCTTGTTACTGCTACTCATTAAGCAAAGTGCAATGCATCCAAACAGGAGAGTCTGAGTGGGGACATTTCTGCTTCAAAGTTTTTAAAGAAAGGGCTATGTTCCTTTAACTAATCAACAGAATTCAAAGGAAATTTAGAACTTTTTATTCTGAGACTGGCACAGAAGATGAAAGGAGCTTGACCTCAAGGGAACCAACAGAGCTCCTCTGGTGGCTCCACAGAGAAATAAAATGCTTGTCTAGAGGCATTATTGCTCATTTAGGCTCTTTTCAATGAAAACCGAGAAGAAAAGCTCCTCAAAATCGAAACAATGCCGATATCAGCATGTAATACATTAGAGCATCCAAGATGTTTGGTTTAATGTGGGCTGACAGGCAGTATAATTCATGCAAAAGCGACAAGAAGGGACCCCAGAAGATGCCTTTTCTTTGCTGTGTAGCCCCTGCCCGAGCAGTCCTGGTGCTTCCAGCAGGATCGTGGCAGAGGAGGCCTTTCCGAACCAGGCTGCACTCCGGATATTCAGAGGATCCAGGACCTGGAGCCTTGAAAAAGCTGCTGCGGTCAAGCTGGGCTCCTCAATGGTCCCGGTGCAGAGGGATTTAAGGGGCAATACCTTGCAGCAGACATTGCAATTATTTTCTGTCTAGTGGGTCCTATAGTTAGCACTCGGGAGCCACTTTTGGGTAAAATTAGCAGCCTTTTTCCGAGGCTTTTCACAGCCTGGTTAACTCAAGGGATCAGCCCTTGTGGCTCTTCCCTTGTGGCCTCAGATGCCTCTCCAGAGTAAAGTCAGGTAATGCAGACTTGATCCTGCCCGTTCCCCTTCTCCTCCAATACTGCAAATGCAGAAAAACTAGAGAAGTTGCCCGGATTGTCTCATCAAGACATGATTCTCATTTCAAGGCTGTAACAAAGGTTTGAAAACAAAGATCATTTTGCCAGAAGCGCTAAGAAGAAATCAAGCTGTAGAAAGACTCGTTGTGGTTGGCTTCTTTGAAGCTGGTGGGAGCTTTCCTTGCTCCATCACAGACATGGAGCTGGCCCTGGGTCATTTCTCTTTGCTCACCAAAAGATGCCAGCAAAGAGCTTCAGTTTCTCAGGCTCAGCTCCGCAGTGCTGGTATCAGGAGCCTTCCCCTTCACACAGCACTGCAGCTGTATGAATTTTCTTGAAGAAAAAACATGCTTTTGGCGTATTTCTCAACTGAAGCTGGAATATGGAATGAATGAGGATGGAATACTTCTACTGAAACAAATAATTTCTCATGGAGACAAATGTTTTAAGGAGTTGACCCTGTAATTTCAGTGGTGATTTTTCTGTTTTAAAAAAACCCATGTATGTATCAGTAGAGGAATGTGGGCTATAATATTTAAATTGTCACATGCCAAAGGTTGAGTGCAACAGGGAAATCACAGTGTAGGAAAAGGGGAGTGTAAACACGGAGTTGGTCTTGAAGGAACGTATGCTGTAAAATCTTTTAAAGCAGGTAACTGCCAATATAAACAGTCTTGGGGTCAAAAATCTGTGCAATAGACTGGAGATACAACAGGAACATGGTTTAATGCCAAGAACATGGCTTGAACCTCATGCCAAGCATTTGAATATTTTCCTCATCACTAATAAATCTTTAAAAAGGATTTTATAACAAGCTCGCCAGAGTGCCAAGGGATCATATCAGTTCTGTAGGGCCCAAGACAATGAAATTACAATGACACCTAGTGACCACAGATATTTCACAAAAATGCTATGAGCAAAAAAACCCCCACATTTATGATTAGAGCACATTTTAAATACATAACAAAAACAATCAGATTGTTAACCAAAGCCAAAGGAGGATTAACCTATTGTCATGATGGTAGAGAGCCCAAAGTTGGCACCAGGGAAGGGTTGTGGGTGGGTTACTGCAGGGATCCCTTGCAACTTCTGTATTTCTGTCTGCTTCAATGAAATCTGCCAATGACATTAAATTAGAGCACATTCATATAGAAGAACCTAGACATTTCTGAGACTGGGAATAAAACTAATAAAATGATGTGTAGCTTCAAAAAGTACGTGCTAGTCCCCAGGGAGAAAAATGCAAAATGAAATCTCTTCAGTGGGAGGAATATTCAGCGCTGCAGGAGCTCTTACTGAGCACTGGACCAACACTAAAGGAAAAAAAAAAGAAGAACAGAATAGGAACTGAACATAAAACAGCCAAAATACAATTCAGGTTTGTATCTTGAATCAAAAGGGGATTTGGGTCTGCATTCAGGAGAACTGGAAACTCAGTGAAGATTGGATTAGACAGTTAAGATCAATTGACGGAGTGTTTGCTATTCTAAACTACTGATTGACAGCTGATTTTTTTTTTTAAGTGTGGTTTTGAATATTCAATAGGCACCCTGATCACACTCAAACCTATCAGGCCCTTCAATCAGGACCAGGCCAGACAAGGCTTAGATTTTGCTGTGCTCAGAAGCACCGGTCCCCTGAGCTGAACCTTGGCTATGTGACCTGTCACGAGCGAGGGGACAGAAAGGTTTCCTCTGAAGGGGCTCAGACAGGTCTATTCATGTCCTCATTGTGCAAAGTGATGAAAACCCAATCAGTTCACTTAGCTGGAATAACAACCGTGAGTGATAACTGATGCGCTTCCTGGCGAATTGATTTTGCAGTTGCAGCCTGGGTATGTCTGTGGCTGTATAAATATGCAGTCAAATTTTCTTCTGATGAAACATTCAGGAGCTCATCTGATAAGAGCTGAGAAGAAAACTTCCAGCCAATTTCAGAGGTCTTCCCCTGAGTCTCTCTCAGCTGCGCAGGGTTAGGCTCTCAATTACCAGCTGAAGGTAGAATATACGTTCACCCCATCTGATTCATTTCAGGTGCCACTAGAGAATACGGCTCAGAAATAAGCATAAGGGAGAGACATATTCGGGCACATCAGATGCCATAGCTGCTTCTAATGGTTGTAAGCAATAGTAATAGAACAGGAGTTTATTAAATATTGCTGATCCAAATTAACCACGGGGTTTCTATGATTAGATAACTGGTTTTCTAGATGGAACTGGGAGCTAAGTCCTGACAAGAAGGACACAGGAGACCTTTCTCTGGCAGGAGAAAAAGAACTATGCATCCTCTCGAGGTTAAGTGCTGACTTAAATACAACATTAATTTGCAACTTTGATAAGGAAAAAAAATAAGTGCAGTTACATGGACATCAGCTACCTTTTAGCTTATGGAACAAAACCGTTCAGGGTTGATGGCATTTTAATCAGATTCATCTCCCTAAAGAGATGGTAGTTCACAAGTTTAGAAGATCAGGAATCAAGTCAGTCCTTGCATGAAAGATATATATATATTATAGATACCTGCACTGTGGGAACATAGCAGACCTGGACCTGCTTTCTGGGAAGGAACTGTGCCTTGGCAGGTGCTGATTCCTGGAGGCTTCAGTAACTTGAAACAATTTTTGAGGACTCAGTTCCCAGTAAACCTATATGGAAGTAGATATGATCTGGGATGACATTAAGGCAATTTCCCTTGTTAATAGCAGATAGATTATTTTCCCTCTGTTGTCCAGAATATAATTTGACACATGGCTGATGATATATAGAATCTGCCTCGCAACTCCCAGTTCTTTCCGTGCACCGAGAGGGCCAAGTTGTGTCCTTCCATCCATCCTCATGCACTGGAGTGCACAAGACTGTCAGCTGCAAAAGCAACACACTACATCTGTCCACAGCTGCATCTGCTTCCCAACACAGCAAGGTGTGAATAATTTCTTTTTTCCCCCTATGGATCTACACGTTGCCCATTCCCTGCTTTGCTTTACTCTCAGATGTGCACGTCCAGGCACGGGATGAGCTTCCACGCTTCTCCGCAGTGCCACTTAAAACCCACGCGGGTGTCCTCGCTGCCTGCTGCACTGCTCCTCGGCGCGATGGGGAGGAAGGCAGAGCGCTCTGGAGCCCGGGTTGCCACAGTAACCCTTGCTCTACCGCCTGGCGCTTCTCCATCAGAAAAACCCTTCCTGCTGCAAGCACGCAGCTCCAGGTATGGGACATGCCCGGAGCTGGGTCATGGTGTGGCTGTTGATGAACAGGAATCAGTGAGGAGTATCGTTACAGGAGCCTTTTCCTGGTTCTGAGCCTTCCTACAACCTCCAGACCCCCCCGGCACACCCAGAGAAAGGTAGGTCTAGGGAAGGGCGGGATTGCTTTGCACCCAGACATGGCTCCATGCTCCGTTTTTCCATTTCTTTTCCTAACTGGCGTTCCCGAGCAGGGTGGAGGGAACACATTGTCATCTGCAATGTATATTATTCCTGTGATGCCTGTTGCTGCACTCTAATGAGTATGTGTTGTCTGAAGCCTCCGTTATTTCTTTCTTTTTTTTTTCCCCCATTTCTTTTTTCTTTCCCTTTCTGCCACTGTAACGCTCTGTTTCTTACTCTTCACTGAGATAAAAGGTTTCCTTCCCACTTACCTCCAGAAAAAAAAACCCAAATCCAGCTAGAGGGAATGACAGGACTCATGTAATTACTTGCGTTGCATGACTCTGGGCTGGCTGCCTGCGTCAGGGCTCATCCTGCCACTGAAGTGCAGGGCAGCCCCTTCCCTGAAGCAATGATTTTGTTTTGGAGCCTGGGCAAGGCCCAAAGCCCGGCCCGTGGAAGCAGTGTCGCTCCGTGCCCCCCTCAGGGAATGAGCACAATTTAACATTTTAATCCTGGGTTTTTCATCACCAGAAAGTAAAGAGCAGCTGCTAATGAATGGCTACTGCTGCTGTTGCATTTAGACCCATGCACAAAGATTTTTATTCCGTGTGAGTGTATAACTTTCATTAATACGAGTTATTTCATTACAGAGATAGCGTAAGTATTATAAAGCTAAAATATTATCTATTTAGGTAAATTAAGGAATATTTCCCTTTGAGATACTGCTTTATATTCTAAGCCCAGAAACACTGCAAGTGTTTCATGCACACCTCTCTACTCTCCCAAATGTGAGCTCACCCAAGGAACTGGAGAGGGCTAAATAAAATCTCCAGCATCGTCCCGGGCTCTCCTGCTTCCTAACACAAGTGCCACAGTGTCACCCAAGGGTGGCAGAAGCAAGAGGGCTCCCAGGCCTCCTCCTCTGATCATGCCCTGATGCTTCTTGCTGCAGAAGTCATGATATACAGCAAAATAAAAGCTGCATGTATGAATGTATTTTTCATCAAAGCAGTTACCTAGGATGTTTTGGTTTTGCTTCAATCCTTCTGCAAGATAAATCCATTCAGGTAGAAAAGCCAACTGTTGCCCTTGTAATGGGATTTAAATGAATTATGACCACTTATATTTAAAAGATTTATGTTGAAACCCAAAGGACTGAAAGGCCCGGAAGACCAAAGCTGTCTCCTAGGCCTGCATTAATATCCTTTGCTCTGGCTTGTGTTAAAGCCTCCTATTGGCACTGGCTGCAGATTAGCCAAGGATGTAATTTTTGACTCTTACCAGCCCTCAGGAATATTCCTCAGACCATGAAGTTGCTAAAATTGAGACTTGGTCTCTTCCTCACTGTAGAAAACTCCAAGAAAAGTCCAGCATGGTTATCCCCTTCTATAATCCTGCAGGCTAAAGTCCCCACGTTATCCTTTAGCAAGCAAAGGGGACCACAGGAATACCAAGTGCTAGATAGAGCTCACAGAGACACGTGGCCACAGCCACAGCAGAGAGGTATAACTACATAAAGAAGACAATTCATACAAAGCCTGAGAAAGCCCTACTATTATGATGATGTTTATAGGCTATGAATGTTATTTACCGCTCTTTCTTGCCTGGGAGCAGCTTACCTCTATTAAAAGCCCTTGGTGACGACACGCCAGAGTCCTTCTGGTTGCTCAGACTTCAGAACATGGCAGAATCTCCAAGGGCTGGATTTTCCCAAGAATCCCCCTTAGGCAGAAGCAGCTCTGCCTCTGAAGGCGGCGGAGAGAAGGATTCAGTGTAAAAGTAATTGCTTCTGGCAGCCGAGGCCTTGAGCTCAGGGCGAGCTGCTGCCTGGGGTTGGCAGCAACGTGATGAGACCGGGGTCCCAGGCTGCAAGGCTGGGACACAACGTCACTAAACCAGTCCTGCGATTTCTGCATGTGTTTGGGAGATAGGAGACGCCATCAGATTTACTAAAAGCAAATAAACCATCACAAATCAGCATTTGGATGAAACCTACATAAGCTTTACTAAGGGATTAATATAAAGAATCCAGTTGTGCATATATATATATATATATATGTGTGTGTGTATATGTAAGAATGAATAAGACTAAGCTTTGGAAAAAGCAGACAAAAGTTTGCAGAGCCCTTCATGTTTGTGCTAACAAAGGCATTACCTCTTGGCCAGCATCTTCAGCACAGTGGCATCCTATTTCTGGGCAATTTCTGGGCAAAGATCAAAGAAAACATGCTGTTGTCTCATTTTTCTTTCTTTTTCTTTTTTCTTTTCCCTTCCATTTTGAGAAATAAAGAAATGTATATGAATTACCTGGGGCAAATTGGGCAAAGGTGGCAGCGCTGCCGGCCTTGTGCCTGCTGCTGGGGCCAGGTTCCCGCACAGCTGCGCGGAAATCCCACTGCCTGCAGGAGAAAGCAGGAAATCCTGCTCCCATTTAAATGCCTCGCCACATTCCCTGCATCCCCCAGCAACCAGGAACCAAATACCCGGGGAAAAATACCTCTCCCCTTTATGCACACGGCTAGCTACGGAAATGGAAAAGGCCCTTTCCTCTTGCCCAGCTTGCCAGCCGCTGCGGGCAGCGTTTGCACTGTGAGCAGTTGCAGATGTGGGTGCCAGCGGGCTGAGGCTTTGCTGGCTCCATCCCGCATGCTCGCTCCACCCTTTTTTTTTTTTTTTTTTTTTTTTCCCCTTTCAGCTTTTGCAATCTGACAGAGCAGAGCGAAAGCAAGTTGAGGGCAAAGCCTCTGCCCTGAAGACACCGAGCTGGAGAGCAGCTCCCGGTCCCCGTCCACGCTAGGTGCAGCACCCACGCCGCCCGCTTTAGCCTAAAAAACAAACCCCACACAAGTCCAGGGGAGACACTTGAACTGATTTTGCAGGTAAGATACTATCTTAAAGGCAGCTTTCTGATAGCCGAGCCCTTCCTAACCAGGAAGTTGAGCTCGTGCTAAGGCGAAATGCTGCGGAAAATGGCTTGGCTGCCTAAGAGCGGAGCGAGGCAGGCACAGGGTGCAGCAGAGCTGCCGGGTTAATGCCGGGTTATCAGTCCCAAACAGATCTGGCTTGTGTGGCAGCTGACTTATTTCAGATACTGCTGCTGGGAGAGCCTATGAAACCACTATACGAGGTGGACAGACAAAAAAATCCCTGCACCAACAAGGCTCTGCCTTTAAGCAGGAGTAAATGCATATTTTTGCCCCCCTACAAGGAAAGAGGTCACGGCCGGTGAGGCTGGTTTAAAGTTTCACGCGGCAGGGCCGATGTGTCTGAAGAGAAAATCACTGATAAAAATAGACCAAGTTGTGGTTCTGCTGCGGTGGGGAGAAGCTTGGAGAGCGGCCAGACGCCGAGCGAAGCGAAACCCCAGCGGAGCGGCTGCAGGGCTGCGACCTGCGGCTGTGCTCCTGGCCCGGGGGGGATCGCTGCAGATTTCGGCACGTTTGGGGAGCAGGGCTGCGTGACTGGCAACACTGCTGCTGCCAGGAAACGGCACCGAGGGGACTTCTGCATTTTTGTTGCTTTCGATATATACTGCAAGCATCTGTGCAAAATTCCCAGGCGATTTGGTGCAGGCCATCGGCACTGTATGGATAATTTACAGATGGGGAGGGTCCTTTTGAGCAAGGTCCTTATGTCGCTTCCAACACAAGCTGCTATATATATTTTTTCTCACCCTTATTTTCAGACAGAACATGGACATCAAGGAATACTTTGCCAGAATTTCCTACCAGGGCAGCTATGACAAGCCGGACCTGGATACCTTAACGGCGATATTCCAGCACCACATCCGTGCGGTGCCTTTTGAGAACCTCAGCATCCACTGTGGGGAGCGCGTGGAGCTGGACCTGGGGCCGGTGTACCACAAGATCGTGCGGAAGAACCGCGGGGGCTGGTGCATGGAAAACAACCACCTCCTGTCCTGGGCCCTGAAGACCCTCGGGTACGACGTCACCCTGTTGGGAGCCAAAGTTTATGTCCCCGAGGACGACACGTACGCCGATGAAATCGACCACCTTCTCCTCAAAGTGGTCCTTCAAGGCAAGTCCTACATTGTGGACGGTGGCTTTGGGATGTCCTACCAGCTCTGGCAGCCCATGGAGCTCGTTGCGGGCAAGGACCAGCCTCAGACGCCTGGCATCTTTCGCTTCCTGGAGGAAGATGGGATCTGGTACCTGGAGAAGGTGAAAAGGAAGCAGTATGTCCCCAACCAAAGCGACGCGACTTCTCACAACGTGGATAAAGAGGTTTGCCGGCGGATTTATCTCTTTACCCTGCAGCCGCGAGACATCGAGGAGTTCAGACCCCGCAACCTGCACCTGCAGACGGCGCCAGGCTCCCTCTTCGTCACCAAGTCCATCTGCAGCTTGCAGACCACCGAGGGCATCCGCGCCTTGGTCGGGTGGAAACTCACAGAGATGACCTACAACTATAAGGGTAATATGGATCTGGTGGAAATCAGAATCCTCACAGATGAAGAAATAGAGAAAACGCTCAAAGAGAAATTCAACATAACACTAGACAAGAAACTTGTGCCAATCAATACTAGCAGGTTGTCTCTGTTTTAACAGACTGCCTGATTTAATTCAATGCAGTGATACTTAGTACATTCTTTCCCCTATCTTTGACGAGCACTAAAGGTTAGGCTCCGCTTTCCATCTACCCCAGCTTAGGACAGAACATATTAGCATGAATCTGGAAAAGAAATTGATTTTCACAACCGTTCCTGCATCTGTGCCTGGTTCAGGTACAAACAATTTCCTCCTGGCTCAATCAAATGGCTCCTGTTCTGTACCTGCATAGCTGGAAGGAGGCTCTGCCTGCTCCCTTCCCCTTCCATCCCATCAGAGCCTTTCTCACTAGTGCTGGTGGGACAACACATCTGTTTCCTTATTACTTTGCACCTGAGGAAAACCATATCTACATCTTAAATGACTACCATATCATTTTTGAAATTTAATAGCTGGAAAAACACAGATGTTCAGTGCTCAGTTTGCCACCACAAGCCCAAGTCTGTCCTCCCCACGTAGCTTTGTGCTTGGGACATACCTGGCAAATACCGCATGGCTTTTGATGGCCTAAAACCGATAGTCAGAAACATTAGGAGAAAAATGGATCTCATTTCTGATTTGAAATCCCCTTGTTCTCTCTGTGGTGTAACCAAAACCCAGTAATTCTGGGGCTGTCTTTGGATCTGCAGTGTCTCCCATGCAGTTTGTTTGCTCAATCCCGCAGCGGGCAGCTGGAATGTGTCCCCTGCTCCCAGGGTGCTCTTGCTGCTCTGCATATTGCTGCACATTAATTACTGTGGTTGAACCCAAATTCATGCAGAAGGGTTTTTTTTTTCCAAAACATATCTGTTCTACTGAAGATGTGTTTGCAGTGATACTAATTATATTGATATAAGGAGAAAGCATAAATCTTAATCAGATACCTAAAGGCTAACATTTTTAGTACGAGAAATTACTCAAATGTAATCATATTGCCCTTTGAGATGATGCTTGATGTTGCTTTATGTACAAATCACAGAAGCATTACAACTATGCACTTACTTATGATTAAGTAAATTACAATCCAATAAAAAAATCAAGTATTGTAAACTATAAGTATTCATCTGTTTCTTTTCCCCAAACTACAATTTCTTCCAAAGTAAAAATTCACAACGATCCTTCATTAATCACTGCAGTTGTCCTGATTATGTTTTGTAGATAAGGCTTTTTAAAATACAATAGCCACACTGTCCCTTCTTTATTTTGTTATGCAATGTATGCGGTTTCCTATAATAAGCCATTTATGTGCTAGTTAACAAAGGATGATGCTATTCCGCCTGCTCAGAATGCATTTCCCTGAGATAAGAGCCCCTAATTCCCCTCCTCCTGGCACCAAACACATCCTTATGTTCTTGGCTGCGTGGGCAATAGTCATAGCCGAGGACGGGAGGAGATGACACGGTCGTGGAGACCCTTGTTGCCCCATGGACCTGCTGCGGGCAGGGCTGTCACCACTCTCCAAAGTTGCTCCCCAAACTGTGTTTCTCTCTCGCCTCTCTGGAGGGCTTTGGTTCCCCATCAGCAACTCAGGAGGCTTCAGCCCACTCGACACTCCAGGCTCTTTGGGGATGGGCTTGTCTTCCAGCTCTTCCTACAGCACTAACACGACGAATTGTGTGACTGTTTCTTTCTTTTTTTCCATGCACAAAGCTGTTACAACTAAAATAATCGATCCATCACAACGGAAAAGTCTATAGAAGAGGAAACCCCCTTTCTTTCTGCCTCTGCTAGAGGCCGAGCCCCTTTTCCAGGCAGCAAAAGGGAGCCTGGAGCTTTAAGAGCAGAGTTCCCAGTGCCAACATTCCTGGGAACTTCGGAGCAGCCCAGCAGGGAAAGCCGGTGGCTCGCGGGCTGGGAGGTAAGTGCCCAAGGGCCTGGCTTGTGGCTTCCTCTTGTGGAAGGGGCTGAGGTGGCTTGGAGAGGCTTGTGGCATGCACCTGCATTGCCAGTGCTCAGCCCTGGGGGCACCTTTTCGCGAGGGATTTTGCAAGGGAGGAATGACTGCAGCAGGGTCAGCGCCGCAGGCTGCAGCACGAGGACAACGTCCAGGTGCAAAGAGCAACTGCCCGAGATTTAAACTTGCCCGATTCCGCTGAGCCAGGATGTATGGAAAACCCAACGCGGGCCTCAGATGCAACACAGCTTAAAAATCAAACAAATCGCACAGGCACGCAGAAGAGAAGCCTTTCCTGGGAGTCCCTGGGGAATCCCGGCAGCGAGGAGCCCTTTCTGCCACTCACCCTCATGACGAGGAGACGCCGATACCCCAGGGACGCCCGCAGACAGGCAGAACTCCTATCTGCATCTCGCTCCCCACCACGCGGAGCCCGGGAATGGGCATGAGAGCCGGGTGGGACCGTGGGAGCCAAAGGAAGCATCACGGAGCGTGGGATGGCGGAGGCTGAGCCGGGCGCTGCCGCGGGAGGGAGACGTTCGCATCCCGCTGTGCAGAGCTGCTCCAAGGGCGGGAGGCAGGGAAGGCTTCCCGCCAGCACCGCCACCAGGGAGACCTGGCCGCGTCCGGAAAGAGATGAGGGAAATAAGAGCTCAAAATGCAGAATCAAAGACTCATTAATGTGAGTCCTTTTGGCTCTTTTGAAGTGAAAATGCTTGTTTCTGATTCCCTTAGTGGGGCAGCCCTCCATTGGGTTATATTTTTCCTGTGGTTTTTTTGCAGCCTGAATCCTGCTCCCCACAGCAGTCAGCAAGTGAGTTATGGCCTGATGTTTGGGGGGAAAGTCTAGAGACTGGGTCATCTGATGGGCCGGGGTGCCAGGGTGGGTGTTTTCACCTTGCTATTCCAGGGGAGCTTCCCTGAAGTGCTGGGTGCTCACACAGAGACCAGCATGCGGATCCACCGGAATTCCGGGTGATTCCACTGGAATGGCTAGGCCTGTGCTGAGGTGACGAGCTGGGAAGTCGTTTCTCCCACGTAATCTGCAGCAGGCACTTTTCAGAAAATCCTCGCGGGGGATGGGGGATCAGCTTCAAGGAGCAAGAAATCCTCAGGCTTTCCAGAAATTAATACGGACCTTAGCGGATTGTGAGCGGTTCCTGAAAAAAAAAAAAAAGAGAAATCTTTCTGTGGAAAAACGCCAAATTAAATCTATATTAAGGGCAAAACAAATCCTCACAAATACCAGATGATTAGAAATGTTATCAGGTGACTTTTGCATCTTGACCACACAATCCGTAGCAAAGGTGAGTTGCTTTCTGCTCATGAAGACACATGAGCAGGGACACAGCACAAAATATGCCCAATTTTAGCTCCAACTGCAACCTTTGCTTTGTAAAAGACAAAAGAGAAAAACCACCCAATATTTCTTGAATATATTCTTAATAATTATCAATTCTTTTGACCCTCGAATTAGAAAAAATAAAAATCTTCCCCTTCTATATCAACAGCCAAGGTCAAAGCTCTGCCAAAACTCAACAGAGAAACTAAAGAGATTAAGAAGACTACAATCTACTTCACACGAGAGCATGTCCAAAACAGTGACACACTGAGAAGTTAATCCCCGTTAGCTAAAGCTGTGCATGTAAAACCTTCTAGTTAAATTACCTATGTGATAAGTGAAGAATTGCTGCCCTGCTACTGTAAGGAAAAAGAGTAAGAAATTGTTGCAACTTCCATCACAGTACAGCCTAACAACTTGTCCGCAGACCTGTTGTTTGTCACCTGTTATAATTACTTTGTCACCTGTCGTCACACCAAAAACTCTGCTGTGCCAAGTGCTGCAGGTGCCTGCAACACAGAGTGCAACTTGGGCTGAAGAAATTTCTGGAGAGATAAGGCATTATTCTCCCCTGCTCCTCTCCTTATCTCTCTCTTTTTTTTTTTTTTAATAAGAAATACAGATGATTCTGTCAGCTCTAGACTATTTTCATCCCCTATCAAGGGCAAAGGTTTCTTTCAAACACGAGGCAAATGCACAGGGTGCCTTTGCAGGCCAGTTAACTGGTGCTGCAGAAACAGGAATGGATCCCTCGAGAGCCTTCCAACAGTAACCTGCTCTTTTTCTGCTCACACAGGCAAAATGAACATTCAAGAATATTTCTCAAGAATTTCTTATGATGGGTCCCATAAGGATGCAGACTTGGAAACCTTAACAGTCATCTTCCAGCACCATATCCAGGCAATCCCCTTTGAGAACCTCAGCATGCACTGTGGAGAGAGCATTTATCTGGATTTAGAGCATATTTACAATAAGATTGTGAGAAAGAAACGTGGTGGATGGTGCCTAGAAAACAACTATCTTTTATTTTGGGCTTTGCAAACAATAGGTTATGACGTCTGCATTCTTGGAAGCAGCAGTTACAACCCGGCAGAGGGAACATATAAGGCTATGGATCATGTCCTGCTGAAGGTGGTGGTCGACAGCAAGTCCTATATTGTAGACAGTGGTTTTGGTGGTACCTATCAAATGTGGCAGCCAGTGCTGCTGGTTTCTGGAAAGGATCAGCCTCAGGTTCCCGGCATCTTCCGCTTGACGGAAGACAACGGTATCTGGTACTTTGAGAAAACAAAAAGGAAGCATTGTAGTACAGATCAAAGTGGCCCTGCAACTGATACTCCAGGAATGAAGGAGATTAGAAAGATATGTTCATTCACTCTTGAGCCACGAGATATGAATGACTTCCAGGAGCTAAACTGGAAGCTGCAGACATCTGATAACTTACTTCAGAAGAAGTCAATCTGCACTCTCCAGACCACTGATGGGGTTTCTAACTTGGTTGGATGGACTTTCACTGAGATCAAGTACAGCTACGCGGAGGACATGGACATGGTGAAGATCACAACTCTCACAGATGAAGAGGTTGAGAAGACACTGAAAGATAAATTCAATATAACCTTAGAGAATAAACTTAAACCAATAAACATTCGAGGCTTGCCACCTAATTTAGCTGATATGATATGATCTAATTCCAAAACTGTGGAAGATGGATCCTTAACTACTCAATATAAAAAAAAATCTAAAATTAACGTAACAATATAGTAAGGTGATTCTAAAGTTGAGCTATTCAGATGGTAAATTTAAGCATTAAATTTATTAATACTTAGCTATATCCATTTCATATTTTTTTCTTTAACTTGTTAGGAGAAGATATATTACCATTTTACATAAAAGATCTCTTATGTTTCTTGTATTATTTCCCATCTTCTCCTCAACATAGTTTTATAAATTATTTACTTCCTTTAACAGTCTGCATATGATTTTGACCTTTAAATAATCCATAAAAAATGAGAGAATAAGCTTTTCTTAAAATAAACCACTATGTACTGGCTGTTTAGCTGATACTGAAAAGAAAAGCTGAAAGGCATGAGTTTTAACACCTGATTTCAAAACGACTTAAAATGAGCTAGTCATGTAAGAGCACTTACAAAAATATCTTCTCCAAGTGTTCAATTTTAGCTACTTTCAGTGTGTTTTTTCTGTTTCTCTGAAATGTAAACAATGCCAACAGGAGATGAAGCTCTTCGACAGTTCTTAAAAATCATGAATTTAGAATCAAAAATGTAAACAAACAAAATTAGATCAACCTTTGAAAAAGTATGGTCTAGATGTTTTGAGGCCTGATTTCCTCAGGTGGCAATATTGCAGACACAAAGC
Organism: Nothoprocta perdicaria; assembly: GCF_003342845.1. Lineage (NCBI taxonomy): Eukaryota > Metazoa > Chordata > Aves > Tinamiformes > Tinamidae > Nothoprocta > Nothoprocta perdicaria. Next base: position 2,617,737 of record NW_020455533.1, read on the forward strand.
TTATTACAAAGGCTACAACAAATGATGCAAAAGAAAAGCTGAGCAGTTAGGACACGCTCCCAGCATGATTTCTCCATGTGGAGTCTTCAGGTCATGGAAACCAGAACTTTTGTATTTGTGTCCCCTTTCAGTCAGCCTCTTGCTTTCCATCTCCAAAAAGGCCATAAAACTTGAAAGGGAGACATCCAATATGTCAAAGGCCAAGTTTTAGAGTGGAAACACATTATTTACTTCATTTCATATGCAACACTGTACAAATAAATATTTATCATGGCATTTATTATATGAGAAAATGACGAAATGACCAGCTGGTGTGGTGGAAGCTCTGAAATGCTGGGTGAGCAAAAGTGGCCTGCAACATCTAGGCAACACAGAGCACCCCGAAGCAAAGAAAACACCAATGTCCACTGCAAAGTCCGGGTCACCAAATAACATTAAATTAATCATAAAGACTGCTGAGCCATTTTTTGAAGATCTGCTGAAATTATTTTACAGACAAAACCAGTGCAATCTGGTCTTAACCAGCAAAAGACATAAGCATTGCTTAATTAAGAAGAAACAAAGTTTAACTTGCTTATGGATCAGTGAAGCCCAAAAAAAAAAAAAAAAAAAAATTGTGCATGCATTTTGAGTGGACTCTGCCCTTTCCTGTAGCTTAAGTTTCAGAAGTGCAGGACAGGAAGACCGACTTCAAGAGGAAGACCGAGTTTGCAGGTTGTATCCACTCCTGCCTTTACTCCCAGAAATAAACAATCCAGCTGAATACATAAATAAATAAGGCTGTGTTAAGAGGTAAGTTTCTTTTATTCAAAAAAAAAAAAAAAACAAAAAACAAAAAACAAATTGGTTTCTTTATGGGAAATAAATCTGAGCAAAATTTCCTTTAGGAAAAGATATTATAAAAATATGTGGGGATGTGGGGGACAGAACTAAAATAATGCCTGCTAAAGATGGGCTCTTAAAGAAGAGAAATCAATAACAACACAATTTCAATTTGTCTGTCTTTCTGTTCTTCAGAAGGCAATTCACTTATCCAGCAGAGAGATGCATTTATTTAGATTTATCAGTGCATGTAAATTTGGAACTGCAGCCTCTTCTAGGAGGTATTTTTTAAAATATATCTTTAACTTTATTTACAAGTATTGCAAATGCAAAGAAAGCAGAGAGAAGAGAAAAATAATCAATACATTTTGCTTTACAATCTGTTAAAAACAATTTAAAGATGAAGGTTGTAGACTATGTTTTGCCTGCTCCACAAAGCCTGTGTACTAGCTGCAGTAGGATAAAATAGATACTTTTATTTAAAAATAGAATTACTGATTGTGTGTACAGTCATGGTAAGGTGGTGTTGGTGGTAAACATTTTTGCACTGATATCTTTATTTGTACATTTAGAAACAGACCTTGAAGGTTCGGCTGCTGCTGCCTTTCCCTGTGTACATCACAGTCACATCTGGAGGATTATCTTTTCAGTATCTAGCTTTTCATCTGATCTGTTCACAATTCAAAAGAACGGTAGCTTTCATCTCCTAGCAGTTAAGATCTAATGCTGATCAATCGTGTTATGGAGCTGCAGAGAGGAATCACAAGTAATATAAAATCAAGAACTTCTGTTATGCTGGTATGATCAGCTCTTACTTTTTAGCATGCAGAACGTGGCCAGGTAGCTTTGGATAAAATTAGACCCTGTAAAACAAAAAGGGGAGGGAGAAAGATATTTTGATCTGTCTTATCGAACTCATCAACGCTGGGTGGCACCATGGACAAAAGTTTTTAATTTTGGCCAACCTTTTGTTTGGACAAAAAAAAAAAAACATGCAATGCAATGCCAGAAGCTTATTTTCTTCTTAACAAATATTACCTTAGAATATCCACCAAAACACTTAGATAAATACTGGAAACAATACTCCTGTAGAAGACAACATACCATATTTGATGGGCTCTCCATTCACTTCGAGCAGCTGCTTCTATAACACGGATATGCACATCACAAATCTGTCACTGGAAATCATCTCGAGAAATCCTAGCTCGCAGTAAATATTCAGTGTTTCAGTGCTGAATTTATTTGAACACAACAGACTTCCCGAGTCGCTAATACCAAGTGGCTGAAGCTTAGCTCACTGTATGCACAAAAGATTTCCAAGCAGCTTTCCGAACTGTCAAGAAGTTAAATATTTGCAGTAACTCTGAACTGCTGAAATGGTTACTGCTGTCTCTGCAAAGGTCCAAGTGTTCAAAACATATTGGGTCAAGCTCCCTATCCTCATGAGCAATCTACAGTAAACATTTACAAACAGGACCTATGCAGAGCCCTATGGATCACAGAGCCTGCAGGGATGGTCTGCAGACTGATAGGTCTGGGAAAGCCCAGGCACTGTGCATGACTTCCAGTGGCACTGGGAGGCAGAAAAATAAGTTGAATGGATCCCCAGGTAGCAATCTGGCTCGGGAGCTGTGTTCCCAACAGAGATGGGCATTGCTAGAGGCAGGTAAAACCATGAAGGTTGTTCTCAGAGCCTCCTCTGGAAGGAGTAAATGAAGTTTTATGAAAGACCTGGATTAGAGAGTAGTAAACCGTTCCCTGCCTACTTTCAGAGTACCTGCTGGGAATAAAGACATGCTTTTTGTCTTTCGGATTACTCATTTTATATGAATCATGAATAATGATTCATCCAGAATCACTATTGCAACACCCAAATGAGTCTGGGCAACACTTAGATGAGACGAGGGACCCAGTGGTGGGTGACTCTTGCAAAGGTCAGAGTTTTTTCCTCTTTCAGTTATAAATATCCGAATAAAACTTGACACATCACAAAATGTGCAGGGAGTATCACTTTCTGCTTTTTGTAAGCGAAGCAACAGAGACATGCAGGGAATGAACCATTCATTTGTGATCTCATAGATCAGTGGCAGACTCATGAAAGGAACATGTGAATCCTGGCTCAAATTATTCTCCCTCCAACCGCTAGACAACCCTACTCCCTGCGCTGCTCCTCCTTTCATTGAAAAGTGGATTTAGACTATTTTCATGAAAGCTTCTGAGCATTCCCTGGCGAGATCTTATATTTCTTCCTAAGCCTGCAGTTACAATGCAAATACAGCAAATCCCTGTTACGCAGACCCTGCATATCAAGCAGCAGTTGCATCAACTGTTTGCCATAGGGATGAGTCGGAGGGAAAAGCAAACCCTCACATGCACAAACCCTTCTTTGCTCTTGGAACTGTTTGATATGAATATTTGTTGCTTTTAGAAACTCCTCTGATGAGGTTCAGTAAGTTGAAGTGTCTCTGCTGGCAATATCCTGGGCAGTTCTCCCCAGCATCATAAATCATTGATGTAAAGAAACAAAATCAAAAAACTATTTCTCTCTTTTACAGGAAATATGAACCTCGAAGAGTATTTTGTGAGAACTGGTTATAACGGTTCCCTTGAAAAACAAGATTTGGAAACCTTAACTGATATATTCCAGCACCACATCCGCGCTGTTCCGTTTGAAAATCTCAGCATCCACTGCGGGGAGAAAATTACTTTGGAGCTGGAGCACGTATATAACAAAATCGTGAGGAAGAAGCGTGGTGGCTGGTGCATGGAAAACAACCAGCTCTTGGGCTGGGTCCTGAAGGGCCTGGGGTACGAGGCCAGTTTTCTGGGAGCATATGTCTTCAATCCACATCAAAACACGTACGCCAACATCATGACCCACCTGCTCGTAAAGGTGGTCATTGATGGCAAGGCCTATATTGTTGATGCAGGCTTTGGCGTGTCCTACCAGATGTGGCAACCAATGGAGCTTGTGTCTGGGAAAGACCAGCCCCAGGCTCCTGGCGTCTTCCGCTTCACGGAAAAAAACGCCATCTGGTACCTGGAAAAAATGCGACGGAAGCAATATATCCCCAATCAACATTTCTCCAATTCCGACCTTCTAGAGAAAAAAGAGTGTCGGAAAGTTTACATGTTCAGTCTGGAGCCACGGACGGTGGAAGATTTCCGTTTCCAGTGCTCGTACCTCCAGACGTCTCCCGAATCCCTCTTCACGAAGAAGTCCATCTGCACCCTGCAGACCACCGACGGCTTCCGAGCGCTAATCGGGTGGACACTCACGGAGACCACATACAATTACAAGGAAAATATGGATCTGGTGGAATTCGTAACACTTGAGGATGAAGAGGTGGAAAAGACACTGAAAGAGAAATTCAACATAACTCTAGAGAAAAAGCTTGTGCCAATTAATGTCAAAGGATATTACACAATTTAGACTACTGGAAAAAAAAACCTATGCTAATTTACAGTATTTTCCATGGTCTGCCCAATCACTACTGCGAGATTACAGGATTCCCTTGCAGGCAATTGAAGGGAAAATACATTAATGCCAGGTTAAAGTGAAGAAATCAGGGATATCACCCTCTTCTGCCAGGTAGACAGAATTATTTGCTGTGAAATGACTGAAGTTCAATTTTTGGCAGAAATGTAGACAATGATTTGTATCTGGTCGTAAACTTGGGCAAGAAATATGCCTGGGGAATTCTGGAGTGTCTATAGCACATAAGAAGAGGAAGTATTATTAATTTTGATATGCTGCCAACACATTTTTGGATATTATGATTAAAAAAAAAAAATCCGTGAGCATTTAGACACCTACGTACACACTTAAAATTTCACTTTTCACAATATGTAGCCACTCATCTCATTTCCCTATCTTTAAAGTGGGTATAACTATACTGTCAGCTTTGAACATGATATTTCAAGAGGTACACAGCTCTTGATGATTCTCAACCAAAATACATTGGGAAATGATTATTTGCATATCCATCCCTTTGTTATTAGCACAGCAAACTAAGTAACTTTCGATATGTATGTATTTTTCCTAGGATGCCAACTGCAGCTATCCTACAAAAAAACCCATCCTGTTCCAGGGTGAAGCAGAATACGCTGCTTAAATGTGAGTCTCAAAGGGCTTAAATTTATTTTTATCCCATATAAGGTGGAATTTTCCCATTTTTACTGTTGCAAGTTACTGCATGTTATGCTGCAAGTTATTGTACATATAATAAAGGTGGAATAACAACACTAAGCCCACTATACCCTTAACTGCTATGCTGCCATCTCTGTGTGTATAACGAATTTGGAATTCTATATGGCTACTGCCTGTGAAGCCTGGGAAGCACAGGAGCTTTAGCGTCACAAATAAGTTTCTTCCTTTTTAAGAAGCAAGGAGCAAGTCAAATTGAAAGGATTTTTTTCTTTCCAATTATTTCAAAATCATAGTTTCCCATCTTAACCAAATTGCCAGCATATTCTTCCATGCTTCTCTGCAAAACGCTCAAGCAAGGAAGCCACCAACAAAGGAGAAGCATTCACAAAGCATGCTGAAAGAAAAAAAAAAAAGGCAGAAACACCGGAAAACACACTTTCTTTTCTTCTTTTCCATCTACTCTAATCCTGAGTGTGGTTAAAAATTTATCCCACTGATAAATGTATCTTTTTCTTCAAAGACATAATCTGATCAGAAATCTCACAAATGCTGTAAATGTATATTTGAAAATAAAGAGTAAATCTATAAGAATTGCTGCAAATATAGAACTTCCCATTACAGCATGATCCTGGCATGCTTGGTTTGCTAAATAAATAAGGACTGTGCAATTGCACAGCCTGATCGACTGGCTAGCCCTCCCCACCATGAAATTCTTGGACTGAACAGGCTGGTATGACAAAAGTTTGATGGAAATGTTGGAGATAGTAAGTTCCTACAGGTTACGGACAGCTCGTAGGCTGAGGAAGAGGATGGCCGAGGATGAGGAGCTCTCATTTCCACTGGGCTCAGCAGTCAGCATATGCCAAGAGCCCAACCAGGCCGTGCTGTGGGCTGGCAATGCCCTGCTGAGCCTGAGGAGCACTCAAAGCTGCTGTGGTGGCAGCTGGGTATGGTGGTGAATGCATACGTGTCCTGGGACACAGGAACTGAGCGGGAAGTAATAGGGAATTGAGGAGGAAAGTGCTTCCCGAAGTCAGAACTGAGTTCTATCAGTGTAACTAAGGAACCTTGCTTTATAATTTGTATTATTACTACCTCATATTAAGGCCTTATAAAGTTTTTTACCCTTTTCTAAACAATTGACACAATTATGTGTTCCCCAAGACCGTGAGGAACATTAGGACTTCAAAAACACCCACCAGGTCCACTTTACCTGGCAGAAATTCCCACCGGTGTTCCCCCAGGCCACCAAACCCTCTCCTCTTTGTGTTGCTTTGTGCTGCGACCACCTCTCACCTTGAGGCCAACCATCAACAGCAGTTCCTTTGCCTCCAGGCTGCCCTGGAGATGCTTCTGCTGCTGCTCCCAACTAATTGCTCCTCCTGACCTGCTGGGGCTGTGGTGCTGAGGACTCCTTGGGCAGAGACCTTCAGGTTCACCTTGGTGTTATTATCTGTGACTGCAAAGACACCAGACACCACCTTCTTACTAAGCTCTTCAGCTCTTACTAAAGACCTAGAGGGCTGAAGATGATTCAAGTTTCAATGCTCCTCTAATTCAATCTTTCATAATCACTTTCTGAAAGAGATTTTCCTTGAGACATGACAAATATAACCACGTCCTTCACTGTGCAGCATGAGACCAAAGGAAGGAACGCCAACCCGTACAGCTGAGCAAGTTTCACAGTTCAGCCAACCCTCCCCAGAAGCTGATGAAAGCAAAAGGTGTTAAGGTGTGAATGCTGGGCCCCAAAAGCCTCAAAGGTAGAGACAGAAATGATGTAAAAATAAGCAAATAAATAAAAGAGGCATCACAGCCTCTCATCACATCTCTCTCCAAGAAATGTTTAATGAGATCCTGAACTATTGTGCAGTTTTAGTTGCAGACTGTTATTCAAATGGAGAAAAACAAACAATTTGAACCCCTGACCCAGGACTTTCGTAATTCCAAATGCAATTTAAAAGCTTGCTATTCTAATTAAAACAGAAGACAATTTCCTTTTCAATCTGAATTCTGGATTAAATTGCATTAGTTTTAATAGGAAATGGATGCTCAGATCCTATTGATGGCTTTGCATAATCCCACAGTAACTGCCCATTACAAACACAACCGCACAGGCAATGCCCAGTGGAAAATGAGAGCCATCAGCTCTCATTTGTTTTTGTTAAACAAATTGTTAAATTGTATAATGAGTATCTTATTAGGAAACAGACAGCAAAAGAAACACGGTTCAAACTCCATGGTACTACTGCACATTTCTCCCCCACTAATAGAATCAAAGTTTAATCAGCTTATGCATTACTAAAGGGAGGATAGAGGTTGGCTCACTTCAGTTGGACTTCGCTCCTGTGGTTTTTAAGATCTCAAACGAAGATGAATGGAAATAACAAGAACAATCAACAAGAACGATCAAGTTGTTCAATATTTGCATATTCCCAACACTAGCAGTTACAAGAACAACAAGAAAATTGTGCCTGTCAAAAAGAGGAACATTTCTCCTGACAAGAGACACGCTTACCTGTAACACTGTGAACTACAGTGACTACAACACACATCTTCCTTTGTTCAGTGTAACAGGTACAGTAGTACACCAGGCACAACCACTTCTGCTGTCAGATACTTAACCTTAGCCAATAAATCCTCAAAGCAGTTAATTTCTTTAGTAAAAACGCTTACTGCTTAGTCCAATTCACTTCTATTCTCAAGGAAGAAATACTTTTGATTTTGAAACATGGCTATACAGAACTTATAATTCTACAGTTTAGGACGTTGCCCATGAAAATAGCGTTTTAGACTACATCAGAGCCAAGAAAGCTTGAGTTAAGGCTTGAATTATAAATATTTCTCTGCTACACTAGTAGCCTGGTTACAGTACAGATTTTATATGGATGAATGTTTCTGTCTTCTTACCTTGCATGCTTCTTCCAGGAAACAAGAGCCAGACTTAAAATACATCATGTATATAAATATACATATACACACGTGTATGCATGTACTTATATGGTTGGAGATATAAGGGGGCATGAAGTTCATGATGAACATGAAGTTACCACATTAGACTTGAAAAGAACATTGCAATGTAAAACAGTTCTCTGTGTAGAGCCTCCACAAAGGAATTCACAGTTCGTTTTCGCCACAAACAATGAATAAAATTATCCCTCCAAAACTCCTTTACATAATGTCAGTGAAGTGGTGCCAAATTCCCTGTCTTTCAGGGAAATGCAATTGCAGTGACATCTCGTGGAAGCTTGTGGTTCTCTGGGACACTCTTCTTTCCCCATCCCCAACTATCTAGCACAACTATTCAGAAATGCCCTCTCTAGTGAAGAAATGTATTCACATACATCATTTTCTGCGTAATAAGTATAAAAGAATAATGGGATATATTCTGAGTTTTTCTAGTGATGACCAACAATAAATCATTTCTTAGCTCTGGTCACATCATCCATAGGATGAAAAATGCCTTGTGATCATTAACTTCTTTTCAGCTAGTGATAATATATGGTCAGGTTTTAAGTAATTGAACCAGTGGCCTTTAATTAGCTCCGAAAAACTATTTCAGATCATGAATCACAAATTTTCCACCTGTTTGAGGTTCCCTTACTAGGTTAGAAATATATTTCATTTCCACCCATGATCCATCTTGAATATCCAATTAGGTGCTTTTGATATATGGCTTATAGCTCATATATCATACATGCAAACTACAGACACACAACCTTTCTTTATATAATTAACTGAGCTTCATGTCTTGCTTCACTAAGTCACCTCTTATGTTGAGGATGGAATGGCCACTACCTGCTTTGACATAGAAAATTCTTCTTTCTTCAGAAAGCCAACATGAAGGATGAGTAATTCGGACATCTTAGTGAAGAAATGAAATAATAAAAAGCACTATTTCTTGTTGAAGGCTTGGATATAGAGAACAGCTAAAATTCTTATATCTTATTAAGCATGATATTTTACATTAAATTAGCCAACTCACAATAATTAACCACAAAGAAGCAGTTTTTATTCAGCTTTCAAACATGTTTCTGAAGCAGTTATTATGCTTCTATGACAAGACCTAGATAATTATAAGATTGGAATTTTTTGGCTGGAAAAGAAGACAAGATTAGCAAATTTCTTTTGGAAGACAGAAATTAAGACTCACAATCTGCTCAAGTGTCAAACTGTAAATGTTGCCCAATGTCTGTCTTGCTCTAGGAAAAAAAGTTTTACTACAACCCCCCCCTATTTTTAAACAAGCTTTATAAAAATAAATTCAACAAAAAGGACTTTATTTCTCTCTTCTCTTCCCAGGTCCCTTTTAGGATGGTTAAAAATTAAAAAAAAAGTTTTTTTTTTTTCCCATTTTGATGAGTGCAAAGCTTTTCACTGCATAAAAAAAGTCAGTAAAAGCTGATCTGTCTTTCTGGATGGTACAGAGGTAATCTTTTACTCCACTTTTTCCAGATATGATTATAAAATGTAAATACTGTTGCTCTCAGTGGTATATAACATTCATCCTATTCATATGCAGCATTTAAAATGGCCACTGGGCTTAATGCCCCATACCCACTAGAATTGCTCTGAGAGGAAAGGATGTATGACATCCATTGCAAACACATCCACTTTGAAAAATGTTTTTGTGTGTGGATGGCAGAAATTTCAATGAGAACAGACTCAGATTTACAAACCTACCCTTTACATTACATAGTAAAAAATCCAAACAATCTCCAGTTCATGGTACTGTATTTGGTAGATAACGTTTCTATTAACTCCAGTTGTGCAGTTCACATTAATCCTGGGGTTTTAAGAACATTTTCTTAGCTTTGCTAGGTCTTGTGTCACTATTCTCATCTTCATCTTCATCTTGGAGCACACGCTGGTCTCTCTTTTTCAAGAATTTCTTCCCTATTGTTCCCACTAATGTTTCATATCTGTAATGAAAATTTTAAAAAATGACAGCTTTCAGTAGAGACCAAAGAAAACCTCATTGCAACAAATCAGAAATTTAACCAACAGTTTAATTAGAGTTAAAAAAAAGAAGTCAGAGAAGCCTTCCTCACATGAGAGTGTAAGTACAACACTATATATTGCTATATATTATTTGTTCTGGCAGTTTTGGTCAACTGGCAATCTGGACTGCTGACAAATTTTGTGTGGAATACATGGGTACCAAAGGGATGAAATGAACTATAAATTCTTTTTATGACAGACCCCCAGATTCCACTGAACACACAGTAGAATTTTTAGAAAAAAACAGTTTTATGACACATCAAAGTCAAAGGTGTGTTTGCTTGTTTTGTTCTGGAGGAATTTCCCCCTGCACACACACAATGCAGTAAAATACCATCTTTCTGACCAATACTGACTGTGTCACAAAATACAACTTACCTTCTGGCCATCTCTTCATCTGACACATCAGCCTCCATTTTATCATCCACTTCGATTTCTTCTTTCTTGGACTTAGAGTTCATTTGTACCATTAACTTCTGAAAATGAAGTAAGAAATACCTTGAATATGTAATTCGCACATAATGTCAGCTATGTTGAAATTCACTGGTAGAAGAAACTAATAAAAGGTGGAAGCAATTTTAATACAGTTTCCCCCCCATTTGCTGCATTGCATGCAGGCTAGAGCACAGTGCTACAAAAAACAAATCAGGAAGCAGCAAAATGCCAAGTCAGAGTGAGAACAAGTTCAACATAACCGGAAGAATTTTCCAGTAAATCACCTTGCACAACCTTTTTCATACCTCTCAGGCTTTGTACTTCAACTCTTGCTTCAGTTCAGTGGCAACACTTTTATTTCTATTTTAATATACTGCCATCAGCAGGAATCACACCAGAAAGAAACTGAAGACTTTCCTGCCCAGAAGAATTCAAACTTCGAAACTTCAAGTCCTCACTTAGAGAACTAAGTGCTGAATAAACAGGGCTGAATGCTCAAAGGATTGGGCTCTAAATTAAATGGCAGGTGGTAAAGAAGCAAGCTTGGTCTGTTGTTTTGATGAGCAGCATGTGGGACAGTTTCCTCACCCCAGGGAGGGAAAACCTGCAGGAGCCATGCAATTACTGGCCATCAACACAAGGAGATGAAAAGCTTCTATTTATCAGAGGCCGCATTGATCATCAACGTTTCCTTCGAATCATAGTTCTCCCAGTTTGAAGCACGTGGGAGAATTTATAGAAGGTGCTGTGAGTGGCAAACAGCAGGCAGTGCCAGCATTAAAATCCACATCCCCAAGAGTTTCAATTCTAATGTGGGACAACCTCAAAACAGAGCATTTAAAACAGTACCTCAATTTCCGGATTGAATCCTTTAAAGGACATCCTGCCATAAAGCAGATCCTCACACGGCATAAAGCTCCTCTCTTCTATTATAAAGCTCCTGCATGAAAGCACAAAACCAGCATTTGTCAAACAGTGCATTTTCATATAATCAAATTAAACAAATGCAAAAAGCATTTGCTGTCTTCCCCCCACACAAACAAACAAAACCACGGCACATTTTATACCATCAACTAGTGTCTGAAGCTTAATTGCTCTGATAAATCTTTCAGCACAAGGAGCTTGGAGCGCAAAGGAATACTTTTTGCCAGGAGAGCTGTGCCAGTTCCACAAGCAAAATTAACTCTCCTGACAAAAGCACTCTCTGCTGTTCCACCTACATTAATGCTTTTGCCAGAATAAAAATACCACATAAATATCACTCTCCAGGTGGCATTAGTCTACCAGCAAAAGCTTCTAATTAATTTTTCATTGTGATGTTAGACCTGGCATTAGTTGAGTCTGTCAGGATATAAAACACTGTAATTCTCTATACATTTGAGAAAGATTTCCCCTTTTCCCCTTCTTTTTTCCTCTTTTAATGAGCACAGAGCAACGAAAGAAGCATGACCCTGACACGTTCATAATACACTTTAGATAAAAGTACTTCCTTGAATTGCTCCATCCTGCTCGTGCTCTCACACAGGTGCATCCCTCCCTCAACTTTTCACCTCCCATGTAAAATGAACTCCTAAAACCACAGAATAATAAAAGTGAAGAGATCATCAAGTTCATTCTCCTGCCTCTAGGCAGGATCAGCTGAACACCCACCATGAGGAGCAGAGGTCTGTCGTCAAACCTGCTCTCAAAAGACTTCCAATGATGATGACTCCATAATCTCCCTGGGCATTTTTTCCAGTGCTTCACTAGCCTTATTGTCAGAAAAAAAGCCCCAAGATCCAACTGGAACTCTCCTGGCTGCAACTGAAGCTCAGGTAACTTGCTGTCATATCTACTGAAGTCATGGAAAATAATTATCTTATTCAGCAACAGTTAATTTCCCAGATCCCAGCTGCTTGAAAATTATATATATTCTCCTTCAATGGAATTTTTGTCTGCCTTTGACAGGATAAAAATCTAGGTATTTTCAAAGTAGTCAGCACCATTCTAAATAGCAGGAATGGGCATTTGCTTCATTACTAACTCAGATTTCCTTTATTTTCTGCTTTGCCTATTCTTTCTCCTACTTCAAAAACAGGATTTGAAGTGAGCTTGACTCCAGAAGAGAGAATTACCCAGAAGAGACTAAATAATGTGAATGGAACTCAACCTTCTAACACAAGGTTTCAAACTACTCTTTATTTTTCTTCAAATGAAGAGAAAAAACAGCACTAAATTGGTCCCTGAAAGAAACTATTTGCATGCATCTAGAAGAAACAGAGTGAAAGAAAACAAAACACACAAGAAATGAAAGTGGGTCAAACTGGACTAGGCAACCTTGAGAATGTCCTTTAAAATACAAAGCTGAAACACCAGCCTGTCGTAACAATGCTTGTGCTGATTGGGTATTAACGAAATAGCTTCCTGAAACTTCTTCTATAGAAAAAAAAAAATCTATTCCCACTCCCCAGCAATACAATGACAAGAATTATCAAAGTGAACAAGCTTACTCTTTTTCCTTAAGATCTGGTAAATCAAGATACCAATGTTCTTCACTAATTATCTTCTTTTCTTCCTCTTCTAGCTGTTTTTTAGTTTGTGAATCCAAGCTCCTTTGCATGAACTAAAAAGACAGACATAAGCAAACAGTTACAGTTTTTTTTTTCTACAGCACATTCATTCCTGAATATGTTCCTGACAACAATTACCCATAAGTAATATTTAACAGTTGATATAACAAGTAAATGCTTTTTGTGTTTTGTTTTTCTCTGGATTTTGTCTGAACTAGAGCAATAGACAGTGTAAAAATAAACAGCTGCTGATCTACAGCTATCTATACCATGTTAGCAGTCAGCCACATCTATCCTTAGATGCAAAGAAAGAGTCATGCCCTGGTTATTTTTGATGGTTCTGAATTGTTACATCCCACAAACCCTCAACTTTGCAAAAATTCTTCTTGTATTTCAGCAGGGGTTGGAGAAAATTTAGTATTAGAAACAAACACCATGCATACAAATGGATGTTGTGATGTTCTAGGCTGAAGCCTTTCGGAAACATCTGTTCTTTCATGTTTTCTAAAAGTTCAGTATTTATTTTACAGACAGGTTAATGCAAAAGACTGTAACAACGCGCATCTGAAAGTGAAAAGGGTAGGTAAAGGCTATGGAAAGGAGCAGCCCTTAGCATGAAGCTGTGCAAAAGGACGCTGCTACTCGAACTAAATTCTCCTCAGTGACCCACCAATCCAGATGCACCACGTCAGGAAAAGTATGCAGAATAGTTGAGTTTAAAATAGAAACAGTTTAGGGCAAGACAGCTCATTTTGCCCAATATAAGGACATTCGTCAGAGCTGCTCCCTTGGCTATGGCCTTGGGCAGAGGTTGGGAACAGGCAGCGAGGAGCAGGAACCTCTTTCCCTCTTTCCCAGCTGGGAGTAGATGACAGCATCCGTCCTGACCCACAACAGATTGCTGAGGAAGCAACCTACGGATCAGAGATATTAGAAATATCCCGTATATTTCCATTTGTATCCGCTCAATTGCCTGAGCTGACTGCCAATTTAAGCATCAGTGGTGTTAACCTGTTTCACCAAACATGCTAGAGTGAGAACTCTTCACAACTTTACAGTAATAACCCTTACATTCTCACATCCCTGGGAGCCAGGACCTCCCTTTGAGCCTACAAAAAGCCTCTGAATCACCTTATCTGCCAGGGGTATGCATTTATCCCAATACAGCTCCCAGCAAGAGGCTATTCTATCAGTAAATCTGACATACATTCCCATTCAAAAATTGCTAGGTGGCCATCAAAGCACCTGTGCAACACTGCAGAAGAATTTCATATGAACTAATTCTACCCCTCTCACTTATTTCAGCACCACTCCAGGCTTAGATAAACCTGCAGGCTGACAAATAACAAGCCAGTGGGGCACATCTGTATCTGGAACATTAGCAGAGACTCAGATGAGCTTTGGGTCCCAGCTAGAATAGACTTGGCATGGGGATAAAGCCCAACGGGTCCCTAAATGCCTCCCTCATACACAGCAAAATGAAACATGAAATCCTGAAGGAAAAGCCAATACAGTGCTAGTGTCTTCTTTCCCATTTATATTTCTATTTGCATCCACGTGTACAAGTTAATGAAAGAAAAATTGACTTTTGTTTTCTGAGTCGTCCCAAAATGTGTCAGAGCTTTCCAATTAAAATTACAGTATCTACCTGAGGAAATTGAGGGAATCTATCATGTGGAAAACCATATTGCTCATGGAAATTGGTTAGCCAGTCAGAAGCCTGAATAGGAGGAATTTTGTTACAAGCATCCAATTAAATAATCATTTTACATTACATTTTAAAGATTATGTTCCTAAGCATTACCACAGGGAACAACCAGATTAAAAAAAAAGTGATCATATTTATCTAAAATGTAAACATGCATGAATGAATTAAAAAAAAAAAAAAAAAAAAGCCAATTGTGGCAGACACAGAATATGCAAGTCATTAGCAGAGTTGTTTTTTGGATCATTTACGCAAATAATGGCACCTGGATGAAATGGTGCAAGAATTAAAAGCAGGAGCCACACTTGGACACCAAGAGGGAATGTGTGGATTGTGGCAATTAATGCCAGGGCTTTGGCAGCCCTGCCCCTGACCACGCACCTCTGGGTCCATGGATCTGGGCTCGCTCCTCTTACCCCTACAGCTATCAAGCAATAAAATAAAATGCTGCTAAACAAGATCTGCAGAAGGAAGATGCACAATATGAGGTATGTGTGATCCTTCCAAGATCTACTCAGCTTTTCTGCTGGGACTAACCCAGCAGATGTCATGGCACGGTACTCAATGCTTGTTCTCCAGAGCCTTCCAAGGCAGGCACCTGAAACTGGCTTCCCCAGCCTCCCAAGAGCTAATAAATTTGCAAAACCAGTAACAGAAATTTCACTTATAAAGAAAGCATTACGTTAGCAGCAGTAATGCTGCAATCCAGGTTAATGGAGCCCTGCTCTGCCACGCGCTGCTGGCTAGTGAAGCACAATATCCACACTTTGGACGATCGGAACTTTGTGTTTGGAGCCTGTGCACAAATTTTAGCCTTTTGTGCGCGAAATCTGCCAGATGTGGTAAATATTCCACCGCTCTACAGCAGAGTCCACCTTATGCGACAGGTCGAGCTGCGCCAGCCAAATGCCTCTGCCCCGGTGTCTTGAGAAAAACAGGCACTATGGCCACAAACAAAGTGGAAAAAAAGAAAAATAGAGCTGGGGTTGGGGTGGGGGTGTTTTAGCAGTATACAGCAGCCCAGCTGCCCATAAATACTTAATTAATATTAAAAATAGTAATGGCAATAACAGAAGAGGCAACTTCTGGTCGCCGTGCAGAAGGTGAGGGCCATGAGCAGCACCTCAGGCCTGCTCCGTGTCTCCACGTGAACAGGGCACATGGGGGGCTGGCTGCACCTCGACCCTCGCGAGGGCTCCAGAGTCAATGAAAACAAATATAAGTGTTAAAAAAAAAAAGAAACTAATAGAAATAAATATTAAAAATACAAAAAAAAAAAAAAAAAAAAAGTACGAAGAAGCCTTAGACAAAAGATCTCCCTGGAATGCAGCACTAACGCTGTAGTAATCACGAACAAGGAGGGAGAAGCGTAACCACGCGGCGGGAGCCCCGCTCCGGCCGCCTCTCCACTCCGCTCCGCTCGGCCCGGCCGCCTCCTTCCCCGCCGCCCCGTCCCCACGCCGTGCCCTGCAGGCCGCCCCACCTTCATGCGCAGCAGGTTCTTGGAGAGCTTGGCCTTCACCTCGGCGGCCATGGCGGCCGCTGCGCCCCGCAGGCCGCGGCCGATCCCCGCCCTCGCGTAGCGCCGCCGCGGCAGGAGGAGGCGGGAGCGAGGGGAGGGCGCCGCGGCTGCGCCCTGCCCGCGCGGGGCGGCCCCGAGCCCCGCAGCTGCCCCGGAGATTCAGTTTTTTAAAAAATTAAGCGCCGGGATTTGCTTCAGCGGGGGGAATTGCAACCTCGGTCCTCTGGTTAAAACTGGGAAACGACCGAATTGGAAATTATTATTAAAAAAGCAGCTTAATTGGCCCCAAATCGCGGCCGTTGGTGTCGGGTAGTTTGGAATCCGTGTGTGGGATTTCCAGCCGACTCCCCCAGCACAAGCAGGTGCTGCAGTTCCCATATATTCATCCTGAAAAATCAGGTAAAAGGCCTGGAAAATAAACGATCCCCTATATCCAGAATGTAGGTCAAGGCGAGCTTGAGAAACACGTGTAAAGATTTATGTGTTAACAGTCTGGGAAAAAATTAAAATCCACGTGTAATGAAGGGCAAAACCTTCAGGGAAAGGAGAAGGGGGAAGTGCCAATATCCAGGCATCTTTATTATGCAGTTAAGCTCCGTAGGTTAAAATGATTGAAACACAGAGACACGTCCGCTTTTAGGACAGTGATAAAATTGCATTTAAGCATTCTCATATATGCGGATCACCCTCATTTCCTAGGGCCTGAAAATGAGCAGAAAGTGCTTAATGTTTCTGAAATTACAGGCCCCGTCGGCAAGTCTCACCATGAGCGGGGCACGTGTCCCCCACTCCGTTTCACCTCCTTGGGTTTAGACGCTTCTTTTTTTCACTTTAGCATTATCAGCTCTTTCCTGCAAAAGAAAGCTGGACAATTGTTCTCGGTTTTACAAAAACACATCAAAGAATGAATGTTTTTTTGCCATAGCAAATGGCTAAAAAAGCCAAGTGCTGTTAATTTCCAGTGTTTTCCACATTTCCAGTGTTAAACAGGAGCACCGGTGCCTTCCTGTGAGGAGGTCGGAGCGCGGGATTTTGAGCTTCTCTAAATAAAAGAGCTATTTCTAGTGTTCTCACTTTCTACCATATTTCTAGCTCTGAATCCACGTCTGCATCCCGGGATGTGACGGGGTCTTAGTGCAGGACCACAGCCTGACACCCTGCCTGGGGATGTCCAAACCTGACGGGAGCAGAACACAGCAGTAAATGTAGTAGAGATTCTGTAAGGTTTATTTAGAGAAGTGGAGATCGTAAACGGGCTGCCACGCCATTTGATGTATTTCAGCCATAAAAAAGTCGGACGGAAATTTTTGGATTACATCTCCCATCGCTCCAAGTGGATGGGGAGGTTATAGATAACAGTCAGCTGTCTCACGGACCAGATTATACTGTCTGGTAAATCTGAAGACATGCCACTGATGAGAGCAGAAATCTTTATGATTTGCAGGTGGTGGTGGTGGGTAGGTGAGAGTAGACTCTAGCCTGGAAAATACTGCTGCTTCTGGGATGGAGGCAAGTTGGGAAGGATGCTCTGCCGAGAGAAGACGCTGGGGTCACCCGCAATAACAGACAGACACTTCTCACAGCCCTGAGTGCTGTGCAGCAACTCTGCTCCTAGCTAGAAAATTTGGGGTTTTTCTGAAACAAAAATACTTAGGAAAATAGCTCAGGGAAAGATGCTCCCACACATCAAAGACTGTACAGTAAACAAGCAGATAAAAGATTTTCCTTCCTAGGAAATATAGTCCCATCATCCCCCTAGTAATTTCAAAAGTCAAATCAAAGTTGCGGCTAACTATTTAAAGTTATCTTACTTTAATTATTAAATAATTTCTTTAAAGTTATCTTACTTTAAACAACATGTTACAGGTGTGTGCTAGTGTCATGCCAATGGGCTCTAATCTAAGGTAACTTGCTTATTACTTTTTCTGTAACCTTTCATTTCTTCATATTCTTTCATTACTGTGATTCTAGTACAAACCAGGTCTCAAACCCTACGTCAGCCACCAGTTGACTGGATGTCTTATTAACAGTCTTTGAATATGAAGCCTCATTTTATGCTTCTCAAAATACCTGAAGCATTTTTTTCCCTTATAGGGATCAAATCCTTATAGCATGACAGGTGAGTCATTCATTCAGGTCACTCCTCCACTGTTTTTCATATGAGGCTATTAGGTTTTTGAGCAAAAGCAAAGGAGAAGAGTTGTTCCTTGAGGTTTGTTTGCATCATGCAAGGCAATTTTTGCCAAATCCGTTAGAATGGAATCAGAAATGCAGAGTTTTGTACACTGTGCTCTATGCAGAAATAACCTGAAATTCTCCAAGTGGTAGAGACCCACATTTCAAGTACAGGAATGTTTATTTCTGTATATTCTCTCCCATTAACTTCTGTGCCACTAATACATACAGCATATTGGCAGCTCTGAAGGTCCTGGGTGAGCAGAGATTTGTTCTAAAATTCGTGGGCCATTGATGTATCCACGTATCACCTGCCTGCCCATGTGCATTGCCCGCAGAGGATATGGGCTCATTACAGCTCAGCCTTAGAGAGGCACGTCAGCTCGGAGCACACTGACTCATCCACCTAGCTTTTGAAGTCCCCTTCTTAAAATTTGGCACCAGTTCAGGCTACAGCATTGACACACGCAGAGTATTTTTAATCCTCGGTGAACCCCAAGATCTCCCTTTCTTGCAGAACTCCATACAAAGCCTGAAGCAGAAGCTGAGCTCATATAATTTGGGTGCTGTAGACCCATGTTGCTCATATTTTCCTCTTAACAGCCTTCTACAGTGTCACAAATTACGCAGTGTGAAAAGGCATGACTTAAAACTGTGTTTACAGCAAAAGAGAGTTACAAGCCCTCCAGAATAAGAAATATTTTTATCTGAAGAAAATGCGTGTTGTCAGTTTGGGAGAAGACAATTCATTTTAAGTGCTTGTGGCTATCCTGATGGCAGGGTGACCTTTATGGGAATAAATATAGTAATTCCTATTTGATTACAAAAAGTAGAAATTTCACAGTGGTAGCTCCCTGTCTTCTACCATCACCTATAGTGGACTGGATAACGGATTCAAGTCTGTTATTCCCTAGGCAAGCCTAAAAGTTTGGTCCTGTGTTGCAGTGATTTGATACGTCCCTATGCTAAGAGTGAGAGCACAGAGAATGTCTAAAGAACAGCTGAGCAGGTTCTCTTGGCTTCCTTTTCAAAATCAAGAGGCTCTTGGTTTTTTTTGGATTTGATGGAATCACAATTAAAAGAGAATAAGAAGATATCCCCTTGCATTTGTTAACCATAAAAATGCAATGCAGCAGGGCTGGCAGTAGTTTGTTATTTCCCAGGTCAATAAATGACTCCCCTGACTTTAATACACATTGATGCTGCAGGCTTGTTCTACAGTGATTGAACCTTTTTATAGTTTCAACCAGTCACATTTCATGAAAGGTTGAAGGTCTTTTTTGATTTTTTTTTCTTCTTTTTTTCAGAAGGGTTGGTTCTGATTGATTAAATTGTCATTTTTTGTTAGTTGCTGAATTATAACTTGGCATTTTTAACTGTGTGATTTGTTTAAAGAGACAGCTTTTTGATACAGCAAGCCAGCTGAGAATTTTTAAGCAGTAAAAGGAAATTTTACTCACTTTGTTCTCAGCCTTTCATCACTGCCTAAGAAAAAAAGCTCCTGAAAACAATATAGAGGCTATGATAATAAAAGGAAGGTACACAGATTCAAAGTCACTTCTTTATTTCATCACAGACCTGATCTATCTTGCATTATATTGCTTCTGATTAGTATTTGGACACCTCCTGGTTGTTAGCACGTTTATCCTTCCATAGGGAAGGGTATCTATATTTATGGGTGTCTATATTTAAGAGATAGTTACTAAGATATAGGGAGTTTTTTGTCAAATTGCTTCCCCAAGTCAGTGCCCTGTGCATGATAATGCATGGGAGTGACCCTTGGGTGTCCCAAACCCAGAGCTGCCTTTCCAACCATGAGACCTCCTGCCCGCTGTATAAGCAGCTCGCCAAAGCTTGCATAAAGCTATGCATCCCCGAGGGAATTAGAGACATAAATCAGTGCTCACCAAGGCAATATTAAGGGTAAATGACAGAACCATGCTTTGGACTGGCCAATTTAGCCCACAGTAAGCACAGTGGACTCCTCTGCACCAAAGTGATGAGCTCTTAATACTCCTCCTGATGTTGTAGGTCAAACAACATCAGGGTTTTTACCACCACCTGGACTGTGCCCAGTTCCAGACAGAAGGGACAGAGACCTGCTAATTATTTTGGTACAGAGAAAATTGCGTCCACGTGAGGCATTCACTTTGCTGCTGCAGTTCTTCTGTGTGAAGAGCTGCTTGGTTTCAAAACCTTATTTTTCTCTTTCCTTCCCTTCCCCAATTTAAGCCAGCACTGCAGACAGTAAAGCTGAAATGACTGAGGTTGACGTGGAAAACGTGCTCAGGGTGAGGCTCATGTAAAAGCCGTGTGTGCAGGACATCTTTGAAGAGAAAGCGCAGCAGAACTGTCACGTAGCCCATAGCTGCATGTCTGCTGCTTGCGACTGGCTTGCAGAGGGAATGAAATAACCTAATGAGCAGGATAAGGGAGATCTTAAGATTTTTCCACTGCAGACTCACCCTGGTTGGACCTTGAAACAGTAATTAGCAGGGGAAATCTCATGGTATTGGTAAAGTCTGGTGAATGCATCTGCTGGTACCCTTCCACCTCTCTGGCCATTACAAGTTCTGCTCTGAAACACAGGTTTCAGCTCAGTTTCAGTGGTGAATTATGTCCCTTGCCTCCCAATTTAATGGCACCATTCTGCAGCTTACTCCAAGTTCATCTGAGTTCCTTCCATTCTTTTTGCCTGTTTCTCTATTTTTCTATATCATTCATTTCCAAACCTTTACATATGCTAAAAAACAACAAAGGAAGAGGGCGATTAGCAAAATTAAAAGTTAGGCTTCTTACCTGCTGGGATTTCCTGAAGGTCTTTCACCAAGAAGACAGAGGCAACCAGGATGGAAAACTGGGTGTGCTTTCTGGCAGTCCTGATGATCCTAATAACCTTCAATCAGTGCCTAGGCAGAAGCAAAAATGGGTCAGGAAGATGGAAACCTTGGGTTTCTAACACTCTTGCTTCCAGACAGGTGAAGATTTCACAGGGAGATGATGAGACATGAGCAAACTTTTAATAACGACAGCAGAAAGTACATATTCTTCTGCAATTATTAGTAAACACACAATGTTATAGATTTTTTAGAGGCGTTAAGTCATTTTCATTTCAAAATCATCTTGAGGCCATATTATCTAGCAGGAAATAAGCTGTAACATGAAAAATCATAAAACATTCATTAAAGCCGAAATGATTTATACCCAAACGTTATGAGGTAGCACACAACCTCAGTACAGTTTCTCAACGAATGTTTTCCTGATTTGCATAAGTAATTGACCTCTCATTAGCAACTCATTAGAAAAATTGAGGTGTTGTGACAAATGCAAACCCACTGCGACAGAAACTCTGCATGTGAATAAATTATTGAAAACTCTAATGGATTCAAAAGGAAGGGCCACAAGAACCTTGCTTTCTGTGACTGAAAATAAAGAAAATATTTAATTTACATCCCCAAGTGAAGCACTTTTCTGTGAGCATTTTCAGATGCACAATCAATAACCCTTAAACCCCTACGTTGACTCTTGACTGTAATGCCTGATTTTCACGCAAGTTGAACATTCACATATTCTAAGTAATTGCATAGAAGAAATTAGCCAAGCAATTTAGATATCTCTACTAAGGCTGCAGACACCAAAGTTGGAAAGTCAGAGTACAAATTTTGTCACATGGGCTAAGTAAATGGCTCAATTTTTGAAGGAACTGGCTTGCGATTCTCATTGATGCCACTCTAAATTTTTCCCTGAATTTACCTGCTTTAGTATTCTTTTTCATACAATGCAGTACACCCTTTCAGAACACCTCTGAGGAAGGTAATGGGCCATCGCCTACCACTGTTTTTATACAGGTGAATATCTGTTTTGCTTTGACAACTAAGCTATAGAAAAAGCACAGAGATGATGGTGAAGAATTTCCTGTTATGGGAGAAAAATGGATTTTAAAAGCTTGCTCAAAAAAATCAAACTACTTAGCTTTCCTTGATGTTTAAAAAGAGTATATTGACAAGAAGAGAGATGATAAGTAAACAGCGACATTGCTGTTCACAGGCTAGCACACTGTGCCCCGGGGCTCTACTAAGTGACCAGTTTTGTGACATTGGTTCCCGTGTCTTCTTTTTTCTGACCGTGCAGATTGTTGCGATTGGAAGCCTTGATGATTGGTTTCAGTCCAAATTCAGAGTAAAAGCTGCTCCGTGATGGCATATGGCACTGGAGAGCACCACTTACACCAAGTCCTAATAATCCCAGACAACCCTTAATTGGGGGCAAACCTTGCAGAAATGTTTGTTATCGAGTGTCTCTGTGTAGTGCTACACTCTCCATCTGAGCCCACGCGGCTGCCGTGCCCCGACTCGGTTCTATGAGGATGACTCACGGGCAGGATCGCTTCAGGATTTAGGAATACATTTGGATTTCAGCCAGCTCTGGAAAACAGGCATGCTTCCTCTGCTGCCCACGCACATGCTCAATATATTTCTTTACATATGGGATTTGAATCAGTAATACTAAAAGCCTGAAGTTGAAGGAAGAATGAAATGCACTTACAACTGTGTTCCTTGGCAAGGTTATTTTTGATCATTTGCTCAGTCATTTCGTGAAAATAAAATACCTGATACATTGCAAGGTGTGAATAACACCTCAAAAAGAAATCCTCTTTACGGTTGACTTCAGAGAAGTCATAGAGTTAAGCATAAATAAAAAAGAGCTAAAGTAATTAAAACCACTTCCTCCTACCACTGAAAAAAGGGAAGAAAAAAGCTCACCAACAATAAATAGGTATTTTTTGTAAGATTTGGGGAATTCAGGAGCTAGCAAAAGCACTGAAAATAACACCAACAAAAGAAAATGCATATGCTTTTGTTGAAGCATGATTTTCATTGTTCCATGCATAATGGTTTAACATCATCACCTTAATCCCTGCTTGCCTTTTCATTGAAAAATGACCCTGCCAATTTGATGCAGGGGCAGACGATTGAAAAGTGGAACATTTTGTCCAATAGGGAAGAGCTGACAAAGACAGAATGAATAATGCTTAATTGGATAAATCTGACTTGACTGTGAATTCCAAATGAAATTAAACATATTGCAGTAAGATTTATAGGGTTGCTTTTCTCCCTTTGCCTGTGTTTGCTGGGCTTTGCTTGGGTCATCAATATTTCAGTTTAGCAGCGGCATTTTTGTTTTCTTCACTGGTAGAACCCAAAGGCTAAATATTATTAGGCATTTGGTGATACCAGCATAAACAGCAGCTCTCAGGTGCTTGGGGCCCAGTGAGGGATGTTTCTATCAGCAGTCCCTGCTATGGCACGTAATAGGGATTTGCTCTTCCATCTCGCTGCTGTGAAGTGGAATTGAGGAAAACAGGATATTCCTGTTGCGTGTAGCTCCTGCGAGATGCCTGTGACTCAGAGCAAGCCTGCAGTGTGGACAGCCACAATCACGATATCAACAGGTTTGAAGACTGGCAGGGTGGTTTTCTGTGTCTTGACTCATCTCCATGACTTTCTTCAGCTGTCCTGGCTGTAGGGAAGGAGCAGACTAACATTAGATATAGGCAATGCCACCCCTTACCTCTCTAGCTGCTCCTATAGTTCTGCCCTTCTGCCAAAGGTTCCTGGGACACTGACTGTGATTTCCATTAAGGACGGGATTTGTACATGAGGACTCTGTGGGGAAATTCTTTGTGAAAGCCATTTTCTTAGAATTTCCAGTAGCCACTATTAAAAGTCTGAACTTTTATCTGTGTTATTCCTTCTCCCTTTTCTCCCTCTCTCCTTCTGTGTTATTCCTTCTCTACTTTATAAACAAACTTGACACTTTATTCTACAAAGTGATTTCTTTCTGAGTTATAGAACCACAGAAAAGGCATATAAAAACTGCAGAGCTTATTATTTTGGGGATTCTTGAAACTTAAAATTGATTTAAACCAAGTTCAGCAGGCAGTGTTTCCTCCCTGTCTTAGAAACTGTGTCCTCAGTTTCAGACTAGAGCAAATTTTTATGGGCATGTAATAATTATAAGCCCTTGAGAAACAGATTTTGTATTGGGGACACAGGCACAAAGCTTCACTGTAGTTATTCTAAGGAACATTGATGCAAGGAGACTGAAAATCCTTTTTCCCAAGGAGAAGGTTATTAAAATACTGCAGCAGTTTTAATGACATTTCTTGTGACATTAAAATTATTTCATTTGGAATTGCTGAGCATCTCTGCTTCTGCATTTTTGGAGGTCCAAAGGGAAAACAGTGCTGCAGCCTCCAAACTATGAGCAACGGCTGAGGGAAGCAATCCAGAGCGATGAATCTGGGTTGGTACTGCTGTCCTCTCATGATGGGAGATACAAATTTATCTGTTTAATTAGAGCAGCAGATAATAATTATCACTGTGAAGGCGAAAGAAATGTTTGGAAATACCATACAGGTTTTGCAAATGATCTGGATTCAGCTTTCCCTCCTAAATTGATGAATAATAGCAGAAATGTCAACGATAACTAAACTCAAAAGGAGGAGACTTGGCTCACATCAGATGCATTTGGTAGCTTAGATGCTTACTCAATTCTGTTGAGATTCTGAATTGATTTTCTTGCAGTATTTCAAGCACTATCCATTTCTGATTGGACTGATCTTCATACTATTTATCTAATGCCATTTATACACAGGAATTCAAAATAAATGATGCCAAAGTGCTTGGCCCAAATATATCACCCTGTGAGAGATAAAAGTCCTGTTCACTCAATCAACCTCACATTACACTGTGCAACTCTACAGTCTTTCAGATATGAAAATACAAAGATGGATAAATAGCTTTGTTCTGATTAGAGAAGTTCAAAGCCTGAAGTTCAATCTCTCAAAGAGATTCCTCTAGGAAATGAGGAATTGTTTGTATTACATCATTACTTCTTCCACCTCCCTTTTCTTTTCTTTTTTTTTTTTTATTTTTTTTTTAAAGTGCGTCTTGGCATTTATTTAACAAGACAATGAAATGGGAAGTGGGATATGATGGAAAAATCTACCTTTCTCAGACTTTTGGGAAGCCAGAACATAGATGAGCACAGTCATGAGGCTAGGGAAATTTTCCAAAGTTTTTCAAAATCTCTGTGGAATTTTTGGCCCAGGTTTTTGGGGAAAAACGCTTTGGGGATCCCTTTCTCCGAGCCAGTTTACTCAGGCAAGCACAGCTAATGCAGTCATCTTGGACTGGATCCTGCTGCTTCTGAAGTCCATGGCAAAGCTCCTCCTGGCTTCAGAGCAGGCAGCATTTGTCCCTTTGTAAGCCGATCGTATTTGTATTCAATACCCTGCAACTTAAAGTGAGGATTAGCTGAATTAAACTCTCTTAATTTGTATATCTCAGACTGCCAAGCTGCAATTAACTTTTGTGCTTTCGAATTAATAGAGAAAATTATTAACCGTCCTTTCCCCCGTGCAATTCTCATTTTACACTTCTGGAAAATTTCGCCTAAATATGAAAAATAGCCCGCACCTCTGTGAACCTATCCCTCTTAATATCCTTTAGTTATTAGAGCAGGAAACAATTTTTCACCCCATTGCTTTCCTATGCAACGCCTACGGCCGGGCCACGCACCTTGCCCATTTGCTCTGGGGCCGCACAGGACACTTGAGAAGTTTGCTCAATAACAACACCCATGCGTGCGTGACCCACGGGAGATATCACAACCAGCTGCTTAATTTGTGCTGGTTTCAGCTGCTTAAAACACAAGCTTAAAATTCCCTCTTTTCCCCTCTCCTTGCAAAGTTGGTCCCCTGGCACTCCGCAGCTTGGAGAGCGGTGGTTGTTCTCACTTCCTCCCTCTTAAAACTTGACTTTCTTGGGAAAAGGAGCCTCTTAGGCCACTTGTTTTGGGAGGGGAAGGCGAGGAGTATATATAAAAGAAGAGATAGCTTTTGATTTCTGCATTGCGCTTTTATAATAAATACATTTGTAACAACCTAATGAAATTTTTGAACAAAAAGTCCTTTTCCGGAAGAGTAATCTTTAACTGGTATGAAATGCCTCACTGGGGTTTTGTCAGGTTTTAATTTCATTCTGAATAAATAATGTAAGACACCAGGCTGGGAAAGATAAAGGTGAATTTCATCTACTTCCAGCTTGCCATAATGGAAATAATAACTGCTTTAGCCAAAAACAAGTTTCCAATTAGTTTCTCTAAAATAATATTATCCTCTTTTTTATAGATACTGTAGCTCATTTTGGAACCTAATTTTGATAATATACAAACATTTCTATTCCCTCTGAAAGAATGACAATTACAGGCTTTGGCTGTACATGTTTGGGAGCATATCTGTACTGAAAAGCAGGCTTTGCTTTTCTTTCACTGAATCTTAAACAATAAAAGTAGAAAATCAATTTAAAATCTTCTTTATGAGCAAGATATCTTTGCTGGTAGACCTTCTGTTAAGTGGCCAGATAACAATCATTTGACAGGCGTGCCATTCTGAAATTCATTTCTTCTGGAAAGAGATTGTTGGGTCATTCTTTCTATCTTTTTCTAATGAAAAGTTATGTGCTTTATTGGGGAGAGGATGATGACGCAGGAAAAGTGAGATAGTGCTGTCTGCAACTCAAAGTGGCTGCCATACATTATTCAGAAACTAATACTAAATCAGAAGAAAATTCAGAAGAAAATTCAGCTCGGAATGCAAAAGTCCGGATTAGATTAATGAGTTTGAAAGTGTTCTTTGCTGGGACATAACCGATCTCTTTGGTACCTCCAGAAGATCTTTTCTTTTCACTTACCATGAGCATTAGCTATTTAAATATTAGCATCGTTTAGCACTGTTCCAACTGCATTAGCAGTTCTGATGAGAACAAAGTCAACGTGGTGTTTCCTGCCTACTCAGAGGTTAATAACAACAGTAACGATTGCAATGTCACAAGCATGGCTTGAACGCTGACCGTATCCAAAGAGGGTCAGCATGTGTGGCCCTGCCTTTACTCAGGTTACTTTGTCCATCTCTACCTAAAAAAGAAAAACTATGGGATAACATCACATAGCATTTCAAAGACTCAAAGGAGAATGGTAATATGAAATCAGATGCATTAATCCTCCCCAAATTTGGTGTTAAACTGAATTTAATCACATATAACCTTCTCCATGTGTGTGTGTGCGCACATGCAAGGCTACTATGGAACAGATCTTCTGATAAACAGAAGTTCCAGTGATGATTTTCTAAAATGGAATCATCTATAATTTGACCCATCTCTAATTAGGGAACTACATTTGGAGAATGATGAAAAATTATCTCATGATGAAAGAACGGCCAAAGGGCAGGTATGTATTTTTTATGATGCGCCCATTACACTTCAGGCCCTACAGTTTGCTCCAGTGCCTTAGAAGTGAGGACACCTACTGCAGTACGTTGTCCTTGCCAGCAGCCA
The DNA here is from genome assembly GCF_003342845.1 of Nothoprocta perdicaria. Taxonomy (NCBI): domain Eukaryota; kingdom Metazoa; phylum Chordata; class Aves; order Tinamiformes; family Tinamidae; genus Nothoprocta; species Nothoprocta perdicaria. The sequence goes on from NW_020455533.1 coordinate 2,645,494, forward strand.
GAATGAAATACTGCAGATGGAAGTGTAAAGATCATGCAGCAGGCACCTGTAAAATAATTCACCCTTCACATTAGGTCTCAGAGTCCTTCCCCATTTTTATATGAGTAAATGCTTACAACAGGTAATCCTCAGGCTTGCAGCATGACACGTGGCGAACAAGAAACCCATTCCACTTTTGTAACGTGATAAAAAGTTTCAAGCAGAAGCCGCCACCAAAAATCAGTTTGTCAACGGTCAGACTGACATTTGCTGTAAGGCTGTTTAAATGACTGAAATAACACCCTGGCAAATGCTGTGTGCTCCTTGCAGCTCTATCTCTCCCTAAAAGAAAAAAAAAAAAAGAAAAAAGAAAAAAGCCACCGAGCAAATCATAGCAAATAATTAAACCAACCAAGGTAGCTTTTTATTAAAAGAAAGGGTTACAAAGCGATAGCAAAGCTAGCCAAAGCGGGGAAGCCATAATTGCTCTTTGCATGTGTTGCATGCAAAGTCTAACGGGTCGCAGGGAACAAGACACACATTTGCATTTCTTTCATCCGCTGCTCTAAAAGGGAGAGCGATTTCTTGTTCGGTTCACATAAGTGCAGTTTCACCCAAATGAAATTGCTGCACCAATGTGATAAACATTAGCAGGGTAATTTTGGAAGTGCTCAGTGTTGCACAGCAGCCTCTGCTTCTGTTGTGGAAGTGCTCGCCAAACCTCCTCTGTGATGCCCAATCATTTACAGCTAAGCCAGAATTTACCCTTATTGTAGCTGCTCTTATTAGTACTACCTGAGTAAGTGGCTATTATGGGTAATTACAGTTAGCAGAAGCAGATGTTAAGTGATGTAGGAAGGGATGCGCAGAAGGCCTTTGCCACCTACTCACCCCTTTAACCATAGAACCAAGCTTCTTCCCAAGAAATCCCACGGCATCAAATTCCACACCAGCAGAAACTGTCTTTCCAGAGGCATTGAACAGTCGCTGTGGTACATTAGCAACTCTCATCTTGCCCTGCAGAAGAAGAAAGCATTTTTCAATGGAACACAAAGTAAAGTCATTTACACGAGAGCTGAAATATGAAGCTTATATTCCGTGAAAACCATCTAATGAAACTATGCATTAAATAGATTCCTGGAAATGTGCAGCCCAATAAATAAAACTAACAAGTCTACCTGTGCAAGGAGAAAACAAGTCAGTGACAGCAGAGAAAAATAAAGGCAGGAAAAGGAAGCTTAATCACACATCTGCCGAGGACCTTCCCCACTTTAGGCGGGGAAGGGGTCTGCTGTGTTATCAGGCAGAAATCATTGGCTGGGGAAACAATAAAGCCTGGCCTTAGTGAAACGGAAACCTGGCATAAACAGAACCAGTCAAAAATAACGAAATGAAGTTTTAAAAGGCTTTCTTGCATTCCAGGTTCAGCAGCTGAATTTACATTCTACAAAAAAAAGCAGCTGTGGAGGTAGAAACTGTGAGAACAGTGAGAGACTGGAGTGCAGAACCAAAGGCATCCCAGGGGAGGAATATGGAATTTAGAGTTTCAAGGTAGTCCTTCAGGACTTGTAGTTTCTCTCAGTCCTTTCCATGCAGAAAGAAAAGAGTTAATAAATGTTGTTAGCGCCTGGGGAATCATTCACAAGGGATCTTTGGAAGAGTTATCTTCATATTTAGAAGTATTTTCTCATTATGGGTAATGGGATGATGAACTGAGAAATGATCTCAACCACTTATGATTCTAAAAGCCCCTAGTCTGAATAATCTATGCTGATTTAGAGATAATAGCACCGAAGACATAACTCATTTAGCACAGTGTCCATTTACTTGGAAGACTTTTCCTTTCCTACACCTATTTTTATAGACACTTAGAGAAGTTGATAATGGTATAAAAAGAATAACATAATCAAAAAATGACAAGTACGCAGCGAGAACCACTTTGTCCAGGATGGTACTACAGACATACAAAATCTTTCCCTAATGAACTGCAATACAAATTCAAAAGGAGAAAAAAAAAAAAAAAAGCAGCAGCACTCTCATTCTGCACTCATTAAAGTAAAACAAACTGGCAGAAAGGATGATTTTGTGTCTTAGGGGAGGAGAGTTGCTCACTATCTGTGCCAGCTGGGGTTTCTGTTTGGTAAGGAAGCACTGCTGAGCCCTGATTTCCCTGCTGCACTGGGGAGGCAGAGGCCATCCATCCCCATGGATCTCTGTAGGGTTGAGGAGACCCTCAACGTGGTCTCCCTGCTCTCCTGCAATGCCAGCACCACCACTGACCGTCCCTATGCGCCTGGAATCAGGGCCAACACTTTCCTCTCTCCATCCTGCTTCCAAGTCCTTATGACTCCAACATCTTCTCAAAGAAAATGCTTTCCCATGCACAAGATGACAAACGTTAGGTTGATTTGGTGTTTACACATTCCTATGTTTCCTTGGGGTATCCTCTTGAAAAGGTGCTGCTGAGCTCTTTCAAATGCTAACCAGATTATCATAAATGACCTGTCACTTTTTTCATGTCTCAGCAATTATGCTTTGCTGTGTTTCATGGATTGCAGACTTTCTTTGAGCTGACCACTGTGGAAATTACTCATGAACAACATTTTGCCACTGACTGTCATCTTGGGTGGTTTGGTGTCAGGCATATGGACCAGGGCAACACCTGCAGTACTGCAGTAACAAGGACCAAGTGTCCGAGTCAGAAAGGGAGCGCTGTTGAGAAAGGACACTGCTGATTTAGTATTGCCTCTTTACGTATCTTTGGTAGGGCTGGAGAAACAGCTGAACCAATATACTGCTGGTTGCCACCAAAAAGGGACAGTCCTGTTCCCTTCTCTGCTCCACTCCCAAATGAGCATTCCCAGTGGAAACACTAAACTGCAGCCGTTTTCATCAAAACAACACAGCAAAATGCCAATCCGCTTTATAGCTGATTTTTTCAATGTGGATTTATGGCATATTCTTTTTCTCTTGTAACAAACTCTTCTTTCTTGTGAACATGAACTCACCCTTATGGCTGAGACCCAAAGAGCGGACTGATGGTGCAATGCATGCACACCTGGCCATCAATCCTCTGCTCAATTAATACCTGGAGTTCTGCATTCTTCCACTTCACTTTTTCCCCTTATGTTTTCTTCTGTGCTGAGACCTTCTGGAGTGAGCGACCTATCCGATTATATAATAAACCCATGAATTATTAAGAGTATATAAAATATTGACAAACTCTTCTCTGAGCTAGAACACCTTTAAAGTATTGATTAGGAGTTCAGAAAGATGTAATTAGTTTCTGCATAGAGATAATTACGGTGTTACTGTTTCTCTTCTAACGTTGTGATGAATAGAGGGTATTTATACTGAATTCTATGAGAATTACCAAAATTAAGGCAATATGTTTATGAGCAACTCCAGATAATAGGAAATAAAGCACGGTGGGAAAATGTTTGCATTTTCAAAGAGCTGTATCTGGCAACATGGAAAGGAATCATTTCAGGTTTGCTCTGAGGAATCGCCTGGACGTACAGATGTGATTGACTTCTGCAGTCAGAATCTCGTTCCAGTTTGGTTTTATCAAAAATCAAACCAACACAACCATATGGGTGTACATTTTGAGCCTAGAGGTTGATTGCAACCAATTTTGACTGGGGGTGCACTCTTGGAGATATTTAGTTTCTACAGATTTCATACAAGCTCCCTGGCAAAATCATTGCAGCGTTAGTTCAGATCTTATTAGACATCAAAAATTCGCGCAAGGGTTCAATTTCAAGGCAAAATGACACTGGGAAGTAGTTTTTATGGGTTCTGCTGCTCACACAGGGATTTATGCAGTCTTGAAGTTAGATGCTTTTATATCTCTTATGGAAATGTAATTTTATTCAGAGGAACTCATTGCACGGGCCAGAGCATTCCCCGACAGAAGAGATGCAATCGGCAGCAGGGACTCATCTCGCCTAACCTAATGTGTCTTCCAGCACGTTGCTGCTGAGCCGCTTGTCTCGTCTCCCTCTGCAGAAAATTGGGAGAAGGAGCTGCTGAGCAACCTGAGCAACTCGGGGAAGAGACGAATCGCTGGAGACATTTCAAGTTAGGTAAGGTGAGTCCCATCCTCCGAGCCCTGTGACAGTGTGGAGCTAATGTAAATGTCAGAGCAGCAGCTCTGCCAGGGAGGTGTCTGTCTCTAAGTGGATCCAATTCTCCTGACCCGCCTGTTTCTGCTCTCCCTGCCTTTCTCTCCACTGGTTGTAAGGAAATCACAGCATTCAGTGACATGCAGCAGGTCAAACCCAAGAACTGGATGAGAACAAATATAATAGCTTCTGGGATATATTCTTTTAGCAATGCTCTCCTGGTGCTCTTTAAATGCACATTACCTATTCCTTTGCAGTCCCCTTTTAGGCTGCCAAACGGTTGGCTTCTGACACATTTTCAGAGAAAACAGAGCTGAAATGATTCAAGAAGACGAGTCATCCACCCGCCATGCACCACGGTGAGACTGGCTGGGCCAAAAACATTCCTGATTAGGTCTAGTTTGTTCTTGAGCCCCTCAGAGATGGAGATTCCCACAGCTGCCTAAATAATCTATTCAATGCTGAGTTTTCTTTATGATTACATTTCCTAGTGTATAGCTTTTTGCAAGCAGAAACCTGAAACACACAGAAATTAAAGGCTGTGCTGAATTCCCGGAGTCTGAAGGTGGGAATGTATAACTTACCTGGATATCTGCTGATGCGCTTTGCACAATATTGTATGTTCTGGAAGTTTTCCACTTTTTTGCAAGGGTTTCATAAACAGGGATTCTGAACTACTTGACATGTCTGTATTCTCTCCTGAAGAACACCTCAGTTGGTTCATTCCCATCACCCAAGTTTAATTGAGCGTCCTCTTTCCTGTGCTTCTCACCCCACATCAGCCCTTCCAGCTCCTTAAAGAGGCTGCCTGGCCCGCTTCTTAGCTGGATTTGACCCCTGAGCCAAGCCCAGAGACCTGTTCTTAACAGAACATCTGTTCTGCATCTCTAAGTCTTTCCTTGGGACATCTTGTCAGGATAAATTGCCATATTAGACTGCTGTAATCAACAAGCTGATGAGCTCCAGAGCTACATGAGCAACAAGGATCATGGTATAACCTAACAAACCATCCAGCCATGATGTCAGCTGTTCATGATGGAAATTGAATAAAGAATTTCTCTAGATAAAATAAACCATGAAAAGCAGCTCATAAGGAATGTATTTACAGACTCCAGAACTATCTTCCACAACTCAGCAAATATATTAATTCTACCAGGGAATGGCAGGTAGGATTTCAACCTGGTTTGTAAGAATAGACTCTTAAATATCACTCTATAGGCCAAATCCATTCTAAATCTGCAACAACTACTGAGCAGTGGCAAAAGGCAGTACCCAGCTCTTGCTAATGTTAAGGGCAGCCTGTATTGCTGCTCTGTCAGCTGGCCGAGCAACGCACATGATGAACATCTGCATTAGGAACCTAAGCCGAAACTGGAGATCTATCAGCAAAGCAGATGCAGCAAATCCCTGCCAGCCATTAATAGACTTGTCCACCTGCTTCCAATATTTTAACATTTTTCCAAACGTACCTCTATGCCCTTGGCTTTGATGCGGAGGTCTGAGCATCCTCACCAGGCCTGTGCAATCACCATACACCTACAAAAGAGCTTAAATTAAAATGTCTCCTAAAATAGGGCACCTAATTGAAGTCATCATCTATAAGTGCTCCTTCACCCCGCTCCTTACCTCTCCAGCACCATGTTTTTTATTGCATCTTTTGTTGGTTGTGCATCAGATGCACCTTTCTTGCTTGCTGTGGATAAAAACAACTCCTGCTTCCCTCAGCAAGTGTTAAAATCTTTTTGCAGAGCATAGAATGACAGCCATGCCCACTCTGGGTGCTTTAAAAGGTAGGGATATTTCAAGGGACTAAATTAATCCCTTGCATTTTCAGAGTGCACAGCATGGATGTGAACTCCAAGGGCGGCAGGAGCAGCGCCGAGAAGCAGCTGTGCCTCTGCTGTGCCAGCCCACGGGCGCTGGGCGGGCTGGAAAGCCTCCGATTCGGCTGTGTGCCAGGACGCCTCGCTTGCAGGTGACGCTTGCAGGCATGTCCTTACGTCCTCTGGGTCTGAGCAGGGACGTATTGCTGCTCCGAGCCTGTCCCAGTCCTCACACCAGCACCTCTAGGAGTATTGATGGGACATGCATTGGAAGTGCTGCTCCCCAGCTTCTTTACTCATTAAAGCAGAGAAAAATGATTACGTGGCCAATGGCCAGGTCCCTCCTCAGCCATGTCCATATGCCAGCGCTCTGCAGAAGACATTTTGTTTCAGGGATTTAGATTTTCTCCCCATCTTTGCTTTCTCCACCAACATTTTCTTACGGTATATTCCCAGCTGCAAAAACAGCTCCTTCCTTCAGAGTGAAGGAAACCTCTGGGCACGTGGCTAGACCAAGAAATTCCAGCTCTGCTCCCAGACGGGCTTGAGGTAATGAATCCGTTCAAAATCAATGCCCCCTATCAGCAACAAAATTGTTGTTGCAAGAAGAAAGTCACTCGCAGACACAGGTTGGATGACTCTCACTTTCCTGGCTGCTTAGCCCAGGGCTCGGACTCCAGCAAAAGGGGAACGATTTAATCCAACTGGGAGGTGAGAGCACAAAGCAAAGGTTCAGAACAGGTTATGTTCAGAAATGAAGGCAGAACCTTCTCGGAAAGCAAGACAGAACCCATGATCTCATGCCGATGTTCTTGCTGCCACCACCAGCTCCTCTTGACCAAGGTTGCCCTCCCAGAAGAAGGCAACATCTCTCCATAGCACGTGGCCAGACACATGCACTTCTGAGCAGCTATTGTTTGAAGGTAACAAGTAACAACATGTCTCACTGCATTTGTTGCGCAGTTTGGGTACAAATACAACAACATGTACGTGTACAGGCAGAGGATGCACAGAATGGAAGAAGCTGGTCTCCTGCGGAGCTGCATGATACACTTTTTATGACTATTAACCCCATCCTTCCCCCAGGAATCCTACAAGCAGCGACTGTTGATGGATATGTACGTTGGTACATACGCACATCAGTATTTTTGAAGGCTACATTGCACAAGTAGGCAAACACATGAGCTTATTTTAATTTCAGAACTGAACTCCTACTGCGTCATTTGTCCTCTGGGCCAGAAAAAAAACATGTACCTATTGTCAAGGGGGTGACATTTGCTACATTTAGATAAAGGAGAATTTGGCTACATTGCTTTCAGACTGAATATGGAAATTAATTTCTTCCTGTCTTCCCCTTCCTTGAAGATACACATATGCGTTTATCTTCATGCCATGAAGACGAAGCGCAGTTAATTGTTGTATTCAACTTACTGTGCATTTTTTACTGATTTTTATTAGCTTGCTCACCTTGTGGAGAGTCACTGTGTTCAAATTCTTAAAAAAAAATCCCTCCACACTCTTCCTTCAAGGGGGATGCATCAGCACCAGTTGCCACCTGTTTCTTCCTATACTTCTTTTTCTCCTTTTTAAATGCTTGACACAACTGGGCAGGGACAAGTTTCCATTTTCTCCATGTGTGACACCGCTCGGTGGCAGCTGCTAAAAGAAAAGCCCCATCATAATCAGTGTGTTTTGCCTGTAGCATAAGGCATTTCGGAAACATTGAAAAGCTGAAGGGAAACAGAAGATAAGTTGGAAATCACGAGCTGAAATGTACACTTCCATTCCAGAGATTAAATTAGAAAAATATATTATTGTGAATTTAAAACAGTATCATCAGCCAGCTTGACAGCTCATCGAGGCTCATGCTGTGCTGTTATTGAAGGGACTTGGGCTAGAGCCCAGCCGTAGGGTCCTCGTGTCTCTCATATTCAAAGGCTGGTTCAAGCTTTGGGGCAGTTCTGCTCAGTGGGGAGGAGAAGAGGTTTCAGCTGGAGCAGCCTGCTGACTGCAGCACTTTGAAAACTCAATGACAGGCCGGCATTATCATCATAAAGTGCTGCTGACCCATCAGGAGCAGGGAAGAATAGGAACATAATGGAGAAAAATTTGCACAGCTGAAAAACTGAGATCAAATAAGAGCGCCCCATGGAGGATAGAACAGGTGGGCACGTGTGGAGGAAAAAAAAAATTACTGGTCATCAGGAACACTTCAGATCTGTTCCTTAGGTAACACAGGAGAAACTGCAGGGCTTTAGACTACATTCAGGCAATCCCTAAGGAACAGCATAAAGGAAGCAAACTGGGGGGAATCTGTAATGTCTCAGCTGACATGTCCCTGGGACTGCTGCGGAATTAAAGCAGGGATTAAGCTGAGGCTCCCTGGGGAATGTGCTCACCCTCACAGTGGGTTGGATCTCCCTATGGAGCCTGGCTCGCATTTTCATTCCTTCAGCGGCTCCATAGAAGGCAACAAATCTCAGAAAAGCTTTACAGGAAAGATAACAAAATCTCAGAAATTTTCTGCAATCCATCTCTGGTGATAAAGATGATGAGTAAATATGTTTCTTGGTATTGCCTAAGGTCATTCCCTATGTTAGACCTGGAATTCTCATTTATCATTTCCACATTTCCTTCTTCTTACCATTTTCTGTGTGTAGAGAATGGAATATGTGAGGACACCACTGTATGACCCCTCCTTTTGGAGAAATCAGGAAGTAATGGAAGATGAATTAGTTAGGGAGAGGTCTTCATTTCACCATCTCTAAAATGGGAAAAAGTCCCTGCACACCAGCAGAATGAGCTGACCCACACTTAATACGTGGAAGGTAAAATCTGTTAACTCAAACCTCTTTGTTTCTTGAATACGTCCCTGCAAGCAGAGCAGCACTACGCACAGGATAGGAAAATAAGTTGATCCAGACCAAAGAACTGTGATCCAGGGAAGAGACTGCTTCATGGCTTTCTTGGAATAAGCAGCATGCTATTCAAGATCGTTTAACAAAGAGAATAATGGCAGGAGATGTCGGCAGGCTGTACATACAGAGTGGGGCTGTCTTCAGAAAAATTAAAAAAAAAAAGAGGCAGGTTGCTTTGCCAAATTTTCCTGGCTTCTGTAACAGACAGTCTCAAAATCTAGCAAGGAACTCACTGGGAAGATGCACAAAACTGAGGAGCAAAGCAGCACAAACTACACAAGTAGAGTTACTGAGTAAAGGCTATTTTGAAGATCTGAACATCAAACTACTATTGGAGATCAGAGCCTGATCAGAGAATAGCCATGGTTCAGATGTTATTTCTTTCTTCAAAAATAGCCAAAGGAAATTCTCTTCCTCTTTTAGCAATTGCAGTAGTGTGACTTTCAGAACTGACTCCACAGTACAGAAACACGAGAGAGACATCGTTCCTCTCTCAGCAGGACAGTGGAGATGATGGTACCCAAAGACGACACCCTCGGTGTGATGCTTTACAACAAAAAAAAAATCCCTGGAGATGAGCCTGCCATTCCTTCAGTGAAGAGCCTGTGTTGACCAGCTCCATTTCCATGTGATAACAGATTGCTGGGGATCATGAGTTTACATCTGGAAAATATCACCTGTTTTTGCCTGTTTGTACTCTTTCCTTGGCCACATGGAAACAAGATGCTTTGGAAGGAGGAATTGATGAGCCTTCCTCCAGTATCAATGTAAAAGCCTAGTCTGCATTAATATATGCTGATCTGTACATGTCTCCATTATATGGTTGCATATATCTGTAATTATTTCCTATACAAGAGAGATGCAGGGACATTTATTTTACAATTGCAGACTTGCCATCAAGATGAGCATGGTTTGAAGCATCGCAGAGCACGGTCCTGAAGCATTTTGTCCACTTAGTCATCTCCCAGATATGAACCCAAGTGATGTCTTTGGACGGACTGATCCAAGCTGGGAGCGTTTTCATATGAGAAAGGTCTGCAATATGAAAGAAAGAAGATTAAAAGAGGAGCTATAAGTTCTGCCAACTTCATACCCCTGCTATAACTGAAGTCTCCAGTGACCGCTGAGTGAGGTAACGCAAGGCAAATGAACACAACTAGCATTAGCTCTTAGTAAACATTAGTACCATAGCTCATTAGTACTATACAAAGAGGACAGCACGGTCCTTCTTTCAAGGAGCTCACATGGACTACTAAAAGCTTTCATCTAATTGCTTTTTCCTTTGGCCATTTTGCATTTCTCTAGTAGTGACTTTAATACTTGGAATTGGCTGTTTGGCTTTCCCGTTCCAAATGCACCCTGTGCCCCATTCAAAACTGTGATGCAATCCCCAAACCCTGAGTGCAAGCCAAGTTCTCACCTTCCCGAACTGGCAGTCTGCATGGGAAGCAGTGAACATATTTTTTGCAGTTGTGCATCCTGCATCTGACTCAGGGTGCTGCCTGAACATTAAAGAAAGGAAAACGTTCAGGTCTTAAGGGGTGGATAAAATGCGCTAATCTAACATAGGCTTTATTTCCTTGTTGACTACCCACTGGTGTTGAGAATGGCAGGAATCCCAGAGCTTCAAACAGGATTAGGGAGTAGGAAATAGGACATTTATTTCCACTCAGATTCTTTTTTAAGTCTCTATTCTAGCTCCACAGCAGGGTATTTGGACCTCTGGTCAAAAATTCTTGGCTGTACACAAACTCGGAAAATATTGCTAATCTTTAAAATCAATACTATATTTAGGAAATTGCTCACCTGCCTGTAAGTTTGTGACTATTAATTTATCCATCTGCTGTTTCATGAGTCGTTAACTATGTAGGAAAAGACATTACTTTCTCTTTATCATTCTTGGACAACTTATTCCACCCTATATTCATTAATGTGCAAATTACGTTATTACTATTTACTCACATCAGCTGGAAGGTTTAAGAAAAATAATACATAATTCCTATACCTAGAATCCTAGTGCTGCTTAAAGAGTACTTGAGCTCACCTTGTTGATTATATACAAGTATACTGGGCATTGACAGGGGTCAGGCAGGCTCTCTGCTCTCAAAGGACAAGTTGTCCCACCTGTGATCAGTACCCTGAGTTTCATACTGTTAAAATAGTAAGCTGAATTTTGCTTTACTTTAGAATTGGAAAGCTTGAAATAGAAATTGCAGAGATCAAACAATGGAGCTGTTGCTGTAATTTCCTAAAGCTGCTATATTTGATTTGCCTTTAACTCTGTCTTGGCAAACCTTTAATTTGAAATTTGTAGAGGCTGAGCATCACACCCTGCTAGGCCTATCAACAGATGGAAAAAACTACTAGAGGCAAAATGTATATTTCATGCTACATTTTTTCTTCTCATCATAATACTAAACATGCACTGAAATTAATAGTAAGCTCTCGGATTGACAGATTTATTGGAGGGTGCCATTGGAAAAGCGTGGGCGTGAGGCACAGGTGGTGGAGGTTGCTTGGCATGGGCTGCCTTTTGTTGAGGAAACGTGAGAGCTGATTGCAAACACGGGAATCAAGGCTGCCTTCCAGACAGCAGAGAGTTTGGAAAACGTTAAGTTGGCAGCATGGCAAATATGCTGTTGTCATAGGGAATCTCCCCCACACCCCGAATTCAGATGGGAGCAGTCAGCCGCCCTTGCTGGGATGTGGAGGACCAACCATGGAGGTCAACCACGAGCCTCTACACGAGTAGGTCAAAGCCCATCTAGCAATGGGCTACTCGGAGCCATCCAAGCCTGGAGCGCTGTGCTTTTCCTTGGCACTATCACCCTTGTTTCTTAAATGAGATCCTGACTATGCTAGATTCAACTCAAGGACTGGCTAAGCCAAAGGCAAAACACCCACTGACTTCAACTGGAAGCTTACGTGGCATCCAGTGCGTGCATAATGCTCAAACTGACTGTAAGAAATTTAAAGTCCATATATTTTCTCTTTACTTAACCTTTTCTTCATTAATCATTCATCTCAGTCCTAACTAAGTCACTTTTGGACTCAGCTGCTATTACTTTTTACCAAAATCATTCCGTTCTATTTGAGGACCTGTAAAGCTCACATGCCTGGTGCATCTCAACTCCATCAGCAGGGATGCTTCCATCCCCACCAAACCCACAGGTCTCCTCTCTCCCAAGGGAGCATCTGATGGTCATCCATCCTCTTTTTAAAGGACTACTGAGGAAATCTGTTTACAAGCAAAAGTCTTCAACAGCACGGAGATGCTGGAGAACTATTGCCCTCTGTGTGCTGATATTGTTTTATTTCTAAAAACACCTCTGTGTTTTAAATTTGTGGACCTAAAAAAGAAAAAAATACAAATGGAGGTGAACTCAAATGCACAATGAAATTCAGTCATGCAGAAAGTGCCAACGACTTATTATACATGAATGGGAAGGGAAGTACATTTTATGTAATCCCAAGGCATTTAAAAATAACTATTCAGCATCTTCTCACCTGATATGCATCATCTTATTGATTTTGAGCTGACTTTTGCAAATTGACTCCATCTGCCAATTTGGCTGTCATGCTTTGGAGTCCTCAACTGCCCAGAAAATGGTGCCACTGCCATTCTCAAAGATGTTTTTAATGTAACGAGTAGAAGGTGAACAAGAACAATAGCCCAGAAAGAGAACAATCTAATATCAGCCAGCAGGGAATAATGAGCACAGATTTACAGCTGAGCTCTTCTGCTAGAGGATGAAAAATCTCAATCTTTTTAAGGATTAACCAACTAGACAACCAGGAGAAAATATTTTCAATTGGAAGAATATTTTGTCAATTTTAACTGTACAATGTGGTCAAACACAAAAGAAATGTCAGGTCACTTATTACCCCAATTTATCTGCCAGCTAAGTTGTTTCTTTTGAAACCTTCTGGCAACATTCAAGACTTCCTAGGATATTTTTCAGACTGCCCACAGATTTTCTTTCCTCAAGTGCATCATTCTTTGCAATGAAGAATACGCCCACATCAGGGCAAAACACCAGGGCACAAGAAATAAAAATGGGATAAAGTTTTATAGGTATGGCAGTAAAATGGGAGCATCTCTCACTTACAAAAGTGGAATTTCACTTCCAAATTTGTTCACTGAATCATGAACTCAGGCTAAAAGGGTGCTCTGTGCACTTAGCAAGCAAGTGCACCCGAGCACTTGGTGGGGAGGGAAGGCTGCCTGCGTGATCTTGCTCTGATAGCTGACGTTTAATATAATCTTCAGTCAGGACAAATTTATGCAGAGTGAGAACATTTCAAACACAGCAAACTCTAACGCTATCCAAATAGCTCAGTGTTCTACAAACACCATGGACAGAGTTCAAATATGTCTTGGGGAAACGTAAAAGTTTAAGCATCACAAAATCCTGACATGATACGTCTGCTCCCCGCTACACGTCTGCGCTGGCGTGGGAAGCTCCACAGCGGGTGCTATTACGTGATTGCTCGGGATGTTCCAAGAACCACGAAACAGTGCTTGAGGAGCAGGATGCTGCATTGCAGCACAGGCTTGGGCTCCTCTTGGAGCACCACTGCATTGTAAATTGCTTCCTTGGGGTGTGTTTGCAAGGACCTGTGAAAGCAAAAAGCTAAATTTCACCTTGAACACAAAATGCTTCCTGATCTCTATCCAGAGCAGGATTTAACCCTCATGGAGGCAGATTAGGGAAAAACCTCTGCCAAGCTGACAGATCATGGCTGGGAGTGACTGGCAGGGTAGGTGGATTTTGGCCTACCTGATAAACCCCTCTAGTCTGCTTGGTCTCAGGAATAACCTCATCCTAGGAAACAAGAGAGAAATGATTTTAGCGCCCAGGAAAATGAACCAGGTGAATTTAAGGGCTTCAGCAGCAAAATCTCAAGCAGATTCCCAAATTCTAGCATGCTTCCTTTCATCTCTCTTGGAGACCATCCAGCTCTACACAGCAGCTCCCGTGGCTCAGCAAAACGATGAGAACAGCATGCCAGTAATTCTGACATAACAAGAGCGACACGTTAATCTCCCAGCTGGGTGTAACGAGTGATGGCCAAAACACGGCGTGCAAAGAAATCAAAGGCACCTTGCGCTGTCTGTAGGTCACACAGTTCAAGGGAGCCCGGGCTACGGTCCCACAATGGGCACCCGGGGTTTTGGACACCACAGGCTTAATGTGGTGCAGAGATAAAAATGTGGCATTTCTTTAGTGTAAATTGCCACTTTGGTTTTTGAAAATTAATCGCAGCAGGTTAGAGGGTCCAACACATTTTTTAAAAGATAAAAATCGCCTGGTAATCTTTCTGAAAAAAAGAATGTGGTAACAATAACACTACCAGATTTCTCCTAATGTGGATCAACAGGGGCTCTGCTAAGCAGACATCACTTCACCTTAAGTATTAAACTAATTCCCTTGTACCATCAGGAGACAGCTTTCCTGTCAATCACGTCTGGGCACATGACAGCTTATGGCTTAACTGCTGCTATCTTGTATCATTTAACTAGATAGTATCTGTTTTGACATTCATGACTGAGATACTTGGCTTGTAATTGGGAATGAGTACAACAGTGCAGAACAGGATGATTTCCTTTTCCAAGCATGGTTGTTAGGGTGATGTGTCATAGTAATGCCTAACTTTACTGCAAAATGGAGACCCTCATATTAATGCAGAATAGGGGAAATGAAGACCAGGCATGACTGCAAATAGGTACTGGGAGCATAAAGGTAACACTTACCTGTTAACCCAGTCCAAACTTGGTGCTTTTGGCTCCGCAACAGCAAAATACAGAAATTTGTGCAGCTTTCACAATGCGGCAGGGAACATGGGGCTGCTGGGGGTCAGGCAGGACCAGGTCAAGCATCTGCATGACACAGGCCATCTGACTGACCTGCATCTTCAGCTTGCACAATAACTCATTTGGTTTTATTCTATAACATCCTGGATCAGTTCCAAATTACGGAAGTCTATTAGCTCCTGCTTCAGCTATTATTTAGTCTTCTCCATTTATTAACAGAAGGTTGAATGCAGACACTCACAAAACCTACCTTTGTGGTTTCCACTTTCATCTGAAGGGGAAAAGTGGCAAGTGTCCAAACAAGGTAATTCACATAAGCAAACTGATGCTAAATTTTAGAGTATCATTTTGATCAAAACCAAGACGAAGAAAGAACTGCACTTGCATGTTAGAACAATGCTATTACTCTTCATTAACACATAGAATATAAGAGAGCTGACAAAACTATTGAGAGAACAAACCAGCAAGTATTATGAGGCTAAAAGAGGGCATATAGTTTCTTGAGCTGTTTGAAGTAACTGTTGCTGTCAGGTGAGGTCCCTAATTAATGCAGTCATCTCACTCTAATTGCATGGATCCAGCCTCTTTGTCTTTTCAATAATCTATAGAGCTGCACCTGGCATTAATCTTATTAATGGAACTATTACACTGCCTACCAATTAATTGCCAGCATGAGATTATGTACTGGATGTGCTTGTGTATACAAGATTTTCTTTTCTCTGAACTATAAAAATGTGAAACACCCAAATTCTCTTGATTTTGAGATTTATACTTTCAAAGTTGCCCCCTAATTTTGAGATTTTGAACATCCAGACATAGGAAACTTTTCCTTCCTTTCCTGATCTTTCATACGAGTGCTGCTGCTTGTAAGACCTGTGCAAGGAGCAACGCCATCAATTATGATACAATTATTTCAGATTAAATGCAAAAATACATTTGGTGAAAAAGTTTTGTAGTCTGGCTTCTCTGAGAAGTACAGAACACTCACAGGTGCCAACCTCTTCAGCCAGAAACGAGTTTTGATTTTTGGTCCAAGCAAAGAGAGCCAAAAAAATTGGGCTTTCAACAGCTCCTTTAGTCTCCTCCGTAAATGGATGACTCTAATTAAATTTCTCCCCTTCTCACAAGGAGACTTTTGCACTATAACTTATAAGTGACTCTTTCAAAGTGCTAGGGCAAAGAAGGAGAAATGGCTATAGATTTGAATGCCATGAAAAGACGGACCCATGAAAATGAAACAAAGAACACGAAAGATTCTTAATGTAACTTAATGACCAGTGATGCCTCCTTGGCACGTTTGGATATATACATCCAGTTAGTCTTCCTTTAAAAGAATGTAATTGAGTACACTGAGTTCTAGTGAGTACTTATTATTGAAAAAGACAAAAAAATAGCAGCTGTCATGTACATTGCTGTATTTTTGCAAATATGTGTTTAGATAGGCCATATGTTTTTTCCAAGATTTATTAAAAATGTATCCATATGAATGCCCTATGCAAGAAAATGATTGTTCTGAAGTTGATTACCCTTCAGATATTGGTTTATCTCTGTAGATATCCCAGTGTCTTGTAAGCTGGTGGCACCTGTTCCTGCAGTGGGTGCTTTTCTGCAGAAGACAAAGTAGGGCAGGCAACCGCAGGGCTGCCTTGTCAAGTGTGCAAAGGTTTGTACCCTGTCTTCCCATCAGTGGGAAAATCAAGACTACAACAGGCTCTCCTCCCTATGGCTTTGGTAGTTCAGTTTAGGAAGCCCCATTTCTTATAACTTCTATACATGAAAGCCATCAGGATGAGTAAAAAAGCAGGCGTGAGGTTGAAAACTCACTCAAGGGGTATGTGCTGTCTCTTCACATCGCTAATAGCAATAGTCTCTCACTCCCTCTCTGGAGATAATCTGCCTAGTTAATGGGAAGTCTGCTCAACCAGCAAGAGGCCAAGTCCTATAATCCAACAGTTAAAGGAAAATCCCCTCAAAAAATGCCATTCTCAGACCTTAAGACGGGCAGTTTTATTCTTTTCCTCCTCGTGTTGATAGAGCATGAAAGTTAAACACCTAATCATTTAGATTTCTATTAGAAACACAAGCAAAAATTGAAGTGACAGTAATATAATAGTACGATATTTCAGCCACCACTGACACCAAATGTCTGAAGCTTGGAGCTGTCAAGAAGTCTAATAAAGCCAAAATTGAAGTGACAAAAATGAAACAATTCCTTGTTAAAGCTTTAATTTCTGTACAGCTCCTTGGCTTTAGCTGCTGCATGTGTCAAAACCAGCACGGATGGGAAATTTGCCACCCCGGCTGTGCAAAGACCCTCTTGCTCTTAGGGGAACTCATGCACCCATTTAATCAGATGACATTGAGCCTGGCAGCATTAAAACCCTCAATGCAAAACCATACATCTCTGTGCCATAAAGTGGAGGAGGACACTACTTGAGTAACTGAAGACACTTAATTTCACCCTGCATGTCACTGCGAATTTAAGACACGTATTGATTTCCATACTGTTCTAGCACTTTATGAGTGATTTCTTATGTAAGTGTCAAGTAAAAGACATGAATGGAGACCTAATTAATGTGTATACAAAGCACATACAGTAAATCTCTTTGGCAATGTCAGCCTGCTTTATAGCAGCCCAGGAGAGCAAACACGACGGCATAAATGAAAGGTAAAGAAATACTAATAGCCTGTGATGTTCCCAGAACAGCAGCTGGGGATACTGAAGGAAGAAAGCTGCTTCCTTGGACGTATTCAACAGCACTAATATAGAAAATGATAGGAATTTTGCTTTTAACTTCATGAACAGCCCTGTGTTTTGCCCCTGTATTGTAGCCATTATTCTATCATTGTTTTATATTAATGCTGTTTCTCCATCTGCAATCCATCCCAGCAGATTTTTATACCCAAAAGAGCATTGCAGAGACAGAGTAAGAAAAATATAAGGGAAGTGAAATAGTTTCAAATCTTTGTATGACAGACGAGTAGGACAACGATCTACTGTTTGTTTCACAACAGTTTCTAGCATGGTTGGTGCTACCACCCTTTGAGAAGGAACAAGTCCTGCTCAAAAAGACAACCAAAAAAAAATTACCCCAAATTCTCATACTCAATTTTTGGATAGGTTGAAAGGCTGAGAGCTAGAGCCTTTCAGTGAATTAACAGCTTTATGGCAACCTTTTCAAAAGCAAACAGAGTCTGGATGTGTCTATCAGAACAGATGCAAACAGACGCAAGTTTTCTCTGCCTTCATTCCCAGCTGGGGGGAAATTATGGTCTAGAAGTTACACAGTTGGTGTTGGTAACTTTGGGGAAATAGCATGGCCTACACCATAAATATCACCAATAATAAATACTAAGGTATATTGGCTTGGACATAGCACTTCACTAAGTTCTCTACAGCTTTTTGAGCTGGTTTATGTTTCTGCACAGGAGGTAAGGTCCAACTCTCTGAAATGATGATAAAAGTCTGAATAACAGCAAGGTTTGGGTTGCTAATTCCTCAGCTTCTCCTGCAGGTAGGATCCTGAAGTTTTTCACAATGCTGCTGAACTACTCCTGTCTTTATAAACTTACTCCAGATTTGTCCTGTAGCCCCTCCATGCAGCGGTGCTTGCAGTGATGTTAGGACAAGGAGAAATCCATTCCCAACCTTTTGCCTTGACTCCATGGCCTGGGACCTAATTAAATTTTATTCATTTGTTCTGTTTATTGGGTCTGCATGAGGGTGAAAGTCTTATTTTCTGGGTTTTTCTACACTGTCCCTGCGATAATGTGATGGGATGGTACCTGCTATGAAAATCTGTTCCTCAGTAAATGCATGCATTAATAGGAAGCAAGATGGCTTTACTAGAGGGATGCCAATAGCACTTGGCTGACAATGTCCCTTATGATCCTGGAGAGCTTTTAATGGATTGAACAGGCTGATATTGTCATTTTCAATTTGCTGAACCATCTGACGGTGCTCCCAACAATTAGCACATACTAAATACAAAAAAGTGTTACATCTTGCATCAAAAATATATATGGGAAGCTGCCTATTCTCCAGAGCTGTAAGATAACTTGTTATTCCAAAGTTCTTGCTTTTACTTTAAATAGATTTCTGTACAGCAGTGTCACCCTAACCTTGGGATAAATTTAGCTTTAGTCTGATTCAGTGGAGGGCTTTGGAGTCATTAAAAGTTGGTGAGGAATTAGCGTGCAGCACGCATGCACGGGGCTTTGGGAAGCAGTGGGTTGGCATACAGTGCTCATGGCTTTGGCTTGCACGCCTGGGTGCTCCCTGGGACACTCACATCACTTCTGAAGGACAAGAGGGAGAAAAGAGACTTACCCAAGGTCATGCAGATGGAACAATGCAAACAGCACTTGTCTTGTCCCCTTGGTCCTGCTGAGCAGCCTGGAGAAAAGAGGAGGAAGAGCAGCATAAATTAGCACCCACTAATCAAGAGATGCTGCCAGAGATCAGAGAGGTCCTGCAACCTGGGCTACTGAAGCTAGAAGGTTGCTCTTGGTTCCCGAGTGGGCACAAGGTCATGCAATGCAGCTTTCACCTATGGAAAGACAGGATGGACCATCTAATGTCAAGAAGCTGAAGGCAGCACACATATTCTTCCATGCAATGGCAGCTGAAGTCATTTTAGAACCTTTATGTCGTATATTTAGAAGAAATATGTCTTCTAGCTATTGACAGTGGTGCTGTTACTCACACAGCCCATGACATGGGGTGAGCTTCTTATGAGAAAGGGGCAGGTCAGGAGGCCCAGCCAGCTGAGCTCTCTGACAACCGTGGGGTTTTATCATTGAATTTACACTGGAAATGGGCAGAAAGATCCAGTTATGGGAGGCAGGGGTTCAGGCTCAGGTTTCTGCTTTTCTTGCATGCATCTATTGCCTGGCAAGGATGGAGCCTTGCACACTCATGGGTGGAGACATTCCTGTCATTTTGGGCAAATCCTCCAATTTCACTGGGCTTGTAATCTACTAATTTCTTTGCCACATCTGTTGATGAGGAAAGGGGTTTGAAGAGCACCAGAGGATTTACTTGGTATGTCGTTTCTGTGAAGGGAACATGAGAACTGCAGACATAAATCCTCTAAACAAGGCAGGCAGGCAGACTGGGGCTGGTGAAGTGCTCCTGCTGGGACAGGACTAGGAGGAAGACATAAACCCTGTCAGCAGAGAAGTGACCCCTATTTTTCACTGTAGAGCAACAGATGATGAATAATCTCTCGTGCTTTGGCTACTTGCATTGAGGCAAGCCTCTAACACAAGTGTTCGCAACGGTTCCTTGCAGACCACATCTGTCTCGGAGCAGGCAGGGCAGCACTGAGAGCAGCACTTGGCAAACAACAGCTAGATTTCACTCACCTTCCATATCTATAACCACCTGGGCTTGCAACCAGGAGGAGAGGTCAGCAGAGGAGATCCCCAAACTGGTTCCTGAGCTGGAAAGAAGAATCCAGAGGAGCTCAAGCAGCTGCATGTTCTCATGACCAGATCTCAAGGCAAACATCTCTAGTTCTCAGGAAAATCTCTAGGCTTTGACCCAACCAGCCCTCACTTGGGACAGCCTGGAGCACTGCATTTCACTCCTTGTGTGCACATAGGAAACACAAATCTCCATGCGAAGCATCGAAACTCTGAGCCAGGAGTGTAGGAAGCTTTTTGTTTCTGTGCAGGTTTGCATGCTGCTTCTCCTAGAGACAGTTTTGAAAAAGACTGTCAGGAAATCTTCAACAAAATACCAAAGAAACACACTGGGAGCTGGGAACATTCAGTTTTGAATATAAATATGAACTGACAAGCTGCTTCATGTGGTATCATTAAACTTCACAGTTAGACTTTTTTTTTGAAAGCCAAATTATCATGTAAAAATATGCCTGCAACGTTAAACTTAAGATGAAAACTGCTTATTTTTGTGTTTAGTGTTATAACTAGCAGAAGGAAAAGTTTCCGTGTATTAATGTTTAATAAGGGTTTGATTTATTTTTACATTTTAGCAGCTTAATTATGAATAATATTCATGATTCTGCAAACACACAAGGGTTATAAAATTGAGAAAAATCAGGATGATTTTAAGATTTTATACTCAGATATAAAACAGAAGTTACATGACATGCTCTAAGGTGCCTTCCTGCCAGATGCTAGCTGAGCTTGCACTGGAGTTTCATGAGCAAGTGAGCATTGCAAACACACCAAGGAGGGACTTCTGACACACAAACGCCACTACCTTTAGATAAAGGGATGTTTTGCATGTTCTCCCCATCATACGTGTGATAGACGGCACCTCAGTGACCGCTGGATGTCACTATTAAGTCACACAAACATCAGGAGAAGACCATGAGATGCGCCACTCTGCCCAGGCTCTCTGCTCCCATGCACCAAACTTTCAGGCATGCTCTTCCTGGATGGAACAACCAGGATCAATGAGAGATCATGTTTTCGGGGTTAACTGAGCAGAGCAAAAAATTTTATTATTATTATTATTATTTTCAAGGGTTGGGTGAGGTTCAAAGCACTGAGGCAAAGTTATTCATACCCAGAATAAAATGTAGGGCAGCAGGAAAAGAACACAAGATTTTTCTTTATCCTTTCTTTCAAACAAATCTCAGCTGAAATCACCCTAATAAAACCAAACCTAGGACACAAGTCTTGTTTGGCTGTGCAGGCTGTGGGGATTTGTAGGCAACTTGATTTTACTGCTATCATTCCCACATGAACGAAAAAGAAAAGAGGCAAAATATGTTGGCACAAGCAAGGCGTTAAATAACCAAAGGCTTCAAATGTAATCAGAGCAATGAATCTCATTCCCACCTGGGTGTAGTCTTCAGGAATTTCATCTGCAACACATGGATGTATGGATAGCATCCTTGAACAGCACTCAACACGCATGCTCACTTAAGCAATTGCTTAGATGATGTTCCCCTAATGTAGGATCTACTTGTGTTTCTCCAGGTTTCTGCTATTGCCACTCATGTTGCCACATGACAACATGTCCATTTTCTGGGCAAGCTTTGGACAGCATTCACTTCCCTGTGTTTTTAATGCCAAAAATGGCCTATTTTTCCTTAATATGTAATCACAAAAATTTCCTTTGAAAAAAAGCCTGTTCCTGAAATCACAGGACTGTGGCAAACTGTGAATCTCAAGCAGTTTCACATTTCACTGCAAACATTTCTTGCTTCTCCACACGAGCAAGCCAGCGTGGCTGTTTGCTCCGGTGACAAGGACACCTATGTGACACCTACCTTAGGTGATGCCAGGCCAGCTGAGTGAGGTGATGCCCACACCAGCCCAGGGCAGCTCTGCAGCAGTGGAGGCTCACGGTGTAACTGAGCTCAGCTCCAGCTTGTCACCTCTTATTTCAAATCCTCCTTCCTCACGGTGCCTCTAAAAGCCTAGTGGCTGAATAGCCGGTGTGACGTGATGCTGCTCTGATTCTCCACAGAGGTCAATTGCTGATTACAGGAGTGATATTTTCCTCTTGCTTAGTCCCACGTGAGGATGCTCAGATGTGAGATCAGCTCCCCACAGAAAGGACAGGGGATTTATCTTCACCTGAGGGTTGTGTCTTAGTGACATCTTTCATCGTACAATACTTAGTACGACGGGGCGAAGGCTATCTAGCTGTGGACCTTAGGTGCTATCTCAGAGCAAACACACAATAATTTAATCCTTCTGGGGCCAGAGTCATAAGTGTTCAATCTTTTGTGATGGACAGCTTTGCTGTTTCTTCCTTCTCGCTTCCATAGTATCGCTTCTCTCCGACCTTGGCTGCATCACGAAGTCCCAGCAGCAGAGCTGGTACCAAGCACACAAATGCTGTCACAGCAGCTTTACTTAGGGTGCAGAACTGCTTAGGAATAAGCCAAAACCAATGGTATTGATAAAACAAGCCTTTTCCTGGGTCTTGCCTATAGCTTTCTCTGTACTGAAAGTCAAAACGTGCTTCACATCTTCGTTTTTCGGATCCCAAATAAAAAATTTCACTTTTGTCTGCTTGCCTTGATTGGTGTCAGCTACAATAAAACATTGCTGTGCTTCAGCCTAGAAGAACTTAGCAAGTTGTTTGAGGCTACCCAAAGTGTTTTGTTCTCCCTAACCACTGTCAGCCAAAGCAAAGATGAAATAGATCTCTGGAAAGGAGAAAACACTCTCAGTGCCTGCAATATGTTTTGAATATATATATATATATATATATATATATAAATGCAAGCATGATGAGCTCTTAGATCACAGCTCATCTCACTGCCATCTCATCAGTTTCTTTGATTACTAACACTTCTTCCCACTACCCTGCTCCTGCTCTCCTGATCATTTTAGCTCTCCTCTTCTCCCTCTGATCTCTGACACTCATGAATAGTTCAGAGCAGTCCATCCTTCCCACGAAAAAGAAATGAGCTCCTGCCATCCCAGCATTGAGAACAGTGGAGATGCACACTGAGAAACAACTCATTTTAAGTGTAGGGCATGAGTATCTCACCCAGTACATTTTTCAGATTTGTGTGAGAAACCGGGGAAACATCAGTTGCAGTAATTGTTTCTGACTTCATCAGATTCTCACTTCATTAAACTAAACTGAATGTGAGATGAACTTGCGAATGATCCAGCTTAATTACACTGGTTTCATCAGCTTCAAACACAGGGAATAGACAGGAGAGGCTCAAAAATTTCCTGGGGAGCCACCAAGCAGGGAGCAGCCCAGTCCTCGTGATCAGCGTAGTCCAGAGAGGGAGCAACCAGCAACACAGTGTGTCCAAAGAGGCAGAGCACGTTAGGGGGAGTACTAAAAATAAAACTAGTTCATTACACATGTGAGATTCAACATTAGAGCCTTGCAGGGCACTGCAAACAAGGGCTTTCTGAGGACAGAGGAATTTCAGAAACACCGAGTCAAATGAGTGCTTTCATGGCAAAAGAAGCAGGCAGATAGGATATGCAGTGGTTTAGGACTTCCCAACAGATGAAGAATATACATAGCGTTATATTTAGGAATAAAGGGGAGCTACATTCTCATCTGAAAGGATGCAACAAAGCAAGTTGAAGCCACTAGTAGAAAATATTCAAGTGAAGGTCAGGTCCTAGATAGTAGAAATATGAAAAGAAAGTATCATCGAGGGAAAACAGGTGTAGAAAAAAAATATTCAGAATAGCACAGTGATTGCAAAACATAAGCAAATCAACCTGGGAGAGGGTAAAAATACAGGGTTAGGAGACACCAGAGCAATTATCATGCCCAGCCTCCTGTAAATGCAGATGATCACAACATGGATGTTGGATTCAGAGGAGACCTAACATGTACTCCGCACCTTCTACTATAAATTCCCAATCGCCCTCTGATGAATAAAGACCTGAAAGGGAGGATGAAAAGGCACTGCTGTAATGTACCACATAAAGAAGGCAAGAGACATTTCTTGTCTTGATCCTAAGTACACGACATGACAAAAAGATGTAGTCCCATTTCCTAAATGCTTTGGCAAGAAGATAAACTTGACCAAATCCTTGCCACCCTCATCAGAGGGGCAACATTCCTCTGGCTCCAGCCCCAGCACTTGGCTCCCTCCTGGGTGCGTGAAGTCACACCAAGCAGGCATCAGCTCAACCATCACCCGCAGCGGATGCAAACACTCGGGCAGATAAAGGCACCCTTTCAGTGAGGATTTTACAGATGAATATAGTTGAAAGTCAAGGGGCTACAGAGCTGTCTCTAGGGTGCCAAGATGAAAGCTGTTGAGAATGTTAGAAGCATTCAAGCATGGGAATAACACAGTGAAAGACAACTTAATAGCAATAATTTTTACAAAGACCTCAGATTAACAATGGAGAGGACATCAAATGAGGGAGTCTGCTTAGATGTAGACTACTTAGAGGTCATGCTGCTGTGGAACAAGATTCAGGGGAGGGAGCTGCTGCAAGGTAGGTCTGTGAGCATTATGCCTGGGGAGTGGAGAGAAAAGTTATGGATCCATTAAGCACTAAAATGCTTTCAGTCATATAATGTTTGGATTAGGATCCACTTGAAGGTGTCGAGTGCATGCTTGCTGAGTTCAAAACTGGCAGATCTGCTGGTGCTTATTATAAGGTAAGGAGGAAAGACGGAACATTGTTATTGCTCAATCAGTTATGCACAGGTAGGAGATGCGAGGAGATCCTGAATGGGGATATGAAAAGGATTATTATCTAGACAAAGCCATTCCAAAAAGCCAATATTCCTCCTGAAATGATAGTAACAGGGAAAAGATAGCTAGGGTTGCCAGCCAGAGGGAAACATACCTTGGTTTTGTATTAAGTAGCGACAGAAGCGCAGGTGGGTGCAGCAAATGAAAACAAGATTCCATGGGATCAGGCATTAAGGATCCCACCTGGAGTGACTTCCATGCAGCTCCCAAGGCTCCCACGCTGGGTCCTGCTCTCCTTGACAGCAGACATGCACAAACTGGAGGGATCTCTCTGAGGAGCTGCTGCACCAAAACATGACGGGCAGGACAGATTGACCTATGATAAATGAATAAGTATTATAAGAGTAAAGCTCAGCTAAAATGGCAAGCAAGGGGAAAGAGTCTAGAAATATTTGAAGGGTGGTAACATAGAGAAGGAGAAAATTAAGGTGGAACAAGGGGTTTTAGCTATGGGCACTAGAACAAAACGCTCATATTTGCTATATAAGGGTTTATCTAAATAACGGGCAGCCCAGAACAGCTGCTGCTCACCAGCTCCCCAGAGAATACCTTTTTTCTGCACAAAGAGTGCTTTCGTGTGGCTCTCTGTGAGTGCACTAAGCACTCTGAACGCGATTTTAGCAGTGTGAAATAAGAGCCATTAGTACTGAACTGACAGTGCCCTTCATACACTCTACTTCATTCTTCAGTAGCCTCCCCATGTAGGTGTTTATCAGAATAACTTTTTTTAGCAGTGAGATTTAAGCCTCTGAAGTCACTGGATATGCAGAGCAAACTTCAGATCTTGGCGGATTCGAAAAAAATCTTAGGCAGAAATCCTAAAAGCAGGTGGCCTTACCATAACCTGGAGTTTACCATCCAACCAAGGGAGCCTTGTGCCTGCGACCATCACGCAGGTTGTCCACTACCAACACAACCACAAACCAGGCTGGGACGCGGGACCTGCAAAGAGAAAGTCCTGCCATTTGCCCTGACTTCCTCCCACCCTGGCAAGGTTTGCTCCTGAGAGGATAATACAATTTTAAAGGAGTTGCAAAGAACAATCCTGTTTTGAACACATGGACTTAACTCCAACTCATCCATCTTAATAGGACTCACATCATTTTCCCCGATGGTTCTGATATTCTAACCCATAAATAATAAAGAAGCTTCTCTGCTTATGTATAATGTAATTCAATGGTAAGTCTCAAAGGAAGATCAAGATCACTTTGGCTTTCCATCAATTTGATACTGATGCCACTCCAGTTAAATTACTTGAATGTAGGAAAAGCAAAACAGAGTGGAGACTGAGGCCCAGTGCATACATCTTTGAACCCTGAAGGCACCAAGATCCTTCCAGCTGATGTCAGCGGACTACTTGTCACCTCCCAAAAATCATATTCAGGAGATTAAAGCTTTCATTTTCACCTAATACAAACCCGGAGTAAGACCAAACTCTGCTACCTGAGAACTGGGCCCAAGACTCCACATGAACAGTCTGTGACCAGTTTCTGTGCACATACACTTCAAATCTGTGTCTAGAAAAGGGCTCGTCAGTGCATGTCCAATGGAATATTTCATGACAGTGCTAATTAAAATAAATGAAACTTGACTTTTCAAGATGATTGTTTTTTTATAGCAAAGTACAGTAGTTTGGAAACATCTTTAGTTTAATTGCAAAATAGTTTCCCTGGCTGTTTACTTAAAATTGTCTGTGCAGAGCTGTGCCAGTGTTTCTGGATGCATACTCCTGATTTCGACTTTTTACATTACATTATCAAGTTAATCTACCCAAATCATTAACCCCCAGCAGGAAAGATTTTTAATTACGTAGACTCACCAAGTGTTTATCAAGAACTGTTTTATTTCTATGAGTTTAACCCCAACATACTGTGGGGGAATGAGTGCGACTTGATTTTGTGAATCAGCATCTTGAGAGGGGCTCCAAAAACACGCAAGATACTGCAGCAAATACATCTCATTCATGACAAAAAACAGCTAAAGCCCTGGAGAATTCCTGCTCCCTGAGAAGGGGCACTGATGATCATGTAAGCAAGGAGCTGAGTGATTTAAGCCCAACTAAGCCTGTTTTCTTCCCCTAACACCAGCTAGTTTTGTTTCTAGGTAACTCACTTCTGGCTTAAACCTGTGTATGTGGGGTCTGAATCAGCATAAAATCATCAACAAGAAGTGGTAATGAGCATATGCTATGTAGAAAGCCCTGCTGTCAAGCAGGTAAGCAGCCACATCAAAATGAAACCCACCAAAATCATATCTTAAGATGGGAAAACACCAGTGTCCCTTTGCAAAGTGTGGGGAGTAGAGAGAAGAGTGAATTGGTATCACTTAAAGAGGACAGGCAAAAGCAACCAGTGGAAAAAACAAGATGTTCAATGATGTCAAATCAACAGAAAAGGTCACCTCTTGCTGGCAAGATGCTGGATGGGCAGAGGTAAAAATACAAAGGAGTGTGTGAAAAGAGAGGTGAGAAAGGAAAGTGGGAAGGATCCACCTCAGAAGAAAAAGAGTCCCTGGGGCTCTCTATTTTCCTTCCTCCATTGCCCTCTCTCTCATTCTCAAGTTTTGCTTTCCCTTCCAAAGCACTGATGGAGCAGGATGGGGCTTTGTCTTACCTGTAATTAGGAGGTGCTACTACAAGCAATTGTTGCTACCTATTGTCCCCCAAAAGTATGGCTTTATATGCAACGGGTCAACGTATGGTCAACAACTAGGCACTATTCTTCCAAGAGCATTTAGATGACACATATTCTTTAGAATTCCAGATCCACAAAAATCCAAGCATATCAAAATAAGGAGCCTTAGCTCAATTGCTACAGTTCATATTTCTGCCATGAAGTACATGGTAGTCACCACTGGGAGCCATGTAGTGGTTTTAAGGATGCTTGAAAGCTTCTCCACTGCTACTTTTATCAAAGAAAGTTCGTTTCGGGTATAATTGCTTTATTCTTGTCTCTGAAGCCTATGAGATCTTTCATCTGTCAGCCTGTTGTAATGTTTCGCCCAGTGCTTCACATTGCTCTATCAAAGCTAGTAACAGCATCTCTATCTCCTGCTACAGACATCATTACTTGCTTGCCCGGCACTGCGCTCACAAGTCCCCGGTGGAATCAGAGTTATCACTGAGTTTGTGCCTGATTTAAACATCAGTCTAGTATCAGACAAGCCACTGTACTGCTCCTATGAACTTGGCTCTCTGATCATGGGAATGGACTTGCAACAGCAGCCCTCTAATAACTCTTTTTCCTTACTTCACATCCTTCTTGCATTTCCCATCGGCCGAGGTGTTACTGAAGACAAGTTTGACAACACCAAGCAGCAGCGAGCTGGCTCT
Organism: Nothoprocta perdicaria; assembly: GCF_003342845.1. Classification (NCBI taxonomy): domain Eukaryota; kingdom Metazoa; phylum Chordata; class Aves; order Tinamiformes; family Tinamidae; genus Nothoprocta; species Nothoprocta perdicaria. Next base: position 2,673,662 of record NW_020455533.1, read on the forward strand.
GTCCCCAGTGCTTGTGCAGGACCTGCCTGTTGCAGCCCGGGGAGGAGCAGACTCTGCCTGCTCCCCATGGAAGCAAGACTGACTGTTGGATGTGGGAAAGCGCCAGAAGAGATGGAGCAGCTCAACACACATCCACTACTGCAGAGCAAAATGAAGGAGCCTCTATGGGATGTGACAGAGGATGTGCTAGGCCATCTGAAACACATATTGAAGGCTAATTTGCACTCCCTGTGTGGAGAGGCTGGGTCTCGGCTCAAAAGGCAGCACACTAATACCTCCCAGATGCGATCAGTGAGAACATTCAGATATTGCAGTGAAGAAGGTTTTCATAAGGCATTTTTTAAGATTTAAGCATCCTATTGCAGGTGCCATTTTGGCCTGGCTCTAACATGTAGGAAACAGAGGGGAAGAGATCTGTTTCAAATGCACTGGATAAACCACCAGGACTAAGTTCTCAGCGGAGCTGCACAAGCAGAGGTTTAACAGTAAAATGCAAGAATGGCTTCACAATCTAGTTGCACTGGGAAAAAGCTGGGTCACCAAAAACATGTTAAAAGCTATGGAAAGTGACAGCCTTATGATACTGTCCTGAACTGATTGAGAGCAGTCAGTTAATAGGGCCAGTTAATGCTAGCAGGTATTTGTAGAGCCGTTGAGATGAGCTTAATCAGATCTATTCGGTGAAGTTTTAGGTTGGATTGGGAGTTTTCTTGCCTAATGCACTTCATATCCTTCTCTGAGCCACATAGCCAAACAGTGACAGCCAGAAAAAGGAGCATTTCTTTAATAAGAGGTACTTCTGTCTTTAAGTATCTTATGAGAACCCTGTTGAGACTCTATGGAAAAAGAAGTGCACAGCCTTAGTAGCAGCCCTAGGAAGAGTCTATTGATCAGTACTAGTTGGGTCTGACAGGGAGTGAAAGGTCATTGTTATGTTTGGTACCTCATGACAGGAAATACCAAACACTTCCTATATCCAGGATTTAACTCAAACATCTTTAAGCTACTTTGAGTCATATCCTGCACCGGACAGTCAGCAGGACCTATGTTTTCATTCCCTTGTTATTGAGGTGTAAGGCAAACAAATCTGAGAGCCTTTTACATTTGATATTTTATATTATTTATCTCATGTCCTCCCATTCCTGCTTCCAACACAAACTTTTCTAAATAAAGATCTTCCTACAACAGAGAAGGTGATAAGGGGCCAATGTCTCATCACAGCCTGCTCCTGGGCCATCACAGTGCAGGTACCTTCCCATCCACCAAAGTAGCTTGTCCAGATACCACATGCTCCGTTTCTCCTCACCCTTTCTGGATACAGGAAACATATTAAGGATATCACAGGTCTCCTTCTCAGGGAAGTCAAGTGCCTGCAGCTGCTGGGGATTTCAGCTAGAATCAGAATAACTCCAGAAAAGTCAAGTACCTTCAGGAAGGGCACTGCCATCTCCAGTGCAATGCACCCATATGTTTCTTCCCCTATTTCCATTAACTGGCTCCTACCCCTCCACACAAGTTTTTTGACAGAGAGAAAACCAGGACTTAAAGATGTTTATGTTTTCCCACTCTTTCAAAGGAGGAAAAAAAGATCCACTTAATATAGCCTTGGAAACAAAGACAACAGCATGAGTAAGTAAGAAAGCACAGGTGTAATTTCTGGGCACAGTAAGAAGTCTTTTAAAAGGTCTTAAATGAGTAGTGTGTACATGTTTACCACTCCTGCAGCTGACATATAACTGCAGGAGCACTGCGCTACGGGGACAAAATGAGAACTTGCAGAGGGCTATTGAACACTGGGAATTTTCACAGCGAGGCGGAACAAAATTATTTAGCGCCAGGGGGTTCTCTAATTTTGACGCAGGGGGAAAAATAAATCAGAGCCTTTGTCCAGAGCTCGTATTTCCTCTCCAAGGGCCAAACCCATCCTTGGGGTGGTGCTGCTGCCTTGCATGAATGTGAGGGGAGGCATTTTTAGACAGATGGCACAAGAAAACACACAGATACTCACTCAAGACTTACCAAAGGAGTTTTTTGATTCTGTTTTTTGTTGCCTTGCCTACCTAAACTCTCCTAATTGTCCCAGGGTTCATACTTTAGCATGTATTTTAATATGTAAAACTGTCTTCCACAGCTAGTATTGAGCCCCAGGGAGCCTCTGGTATTTTAAACAGCTGAGCTGGTGAAACACTTGAAACATTCACGGTGAGAGGAGATGAAAACCCTCCTGAGATGCGAGCGGCTGCAATCATGGCTATGGGGCCATCATATCTTGCAGCTGAGTCTCATTACCTTTGTTCAGGAGATACAGTCAAGTGAAGACTTGTGGAGGATGAAGGCCCTGGTCCTGCCATCTGCGCTGGACTGAGCAGCTCCATCGGCCACCACTGATGGACCCACCATGTGCACATGGCAGTAGAGCAGGACATAGACCAGTGTCTTCATCCTGCCACCACTGAGACTGCTGCCACTTTCACCATTGATTGGGAAGGCAACGGCACTGTGGCTCACAAGACGGTGCTCTTCTATGGCTGCAATTATGCTATCTTAAGTCATTAAGCTCTTACTACCTTTTGATTGTTTTCTCTGATATAATATGGTTTTGGAAGGTGGCCACCATTCCAGATTCCAGCTTCTGCCTTGCTCCTAATGGGAAGGCCAGGATTTTCAGGGTGTGATCCTGCAAATTGCTCACCAGGTGAGGATTCTTGTGCCAATAACCTGTCAAACTTTACATGAGAAAGAGCTTCCCCAGGTCAGGTCCTTAGCCCTAGGCTTATACTGGGAACCCAACTGACTTTTAACTCTAACAAATACTAGTTAGAAACAAGTGCAACAAAATTGCCTGGATCTTTGCAAGTTTTTACAAGCCATGCAGCATGCTGGTAAGGGACAGCTCTCCGAATATGCCGAATGAGTTAAGTCATTTCATAGCATTAGATAACAGCTAATTGACAGCAGATATAATGCGTGTTGATAACTAAATGTAATTTGCCAGCTAAGAATGAAAGAGCCCAAATATCTACTAAACCAAGCTGGATGGCAGTTATTATAGGAATGTTCCCAAAGCTTTTGCAGCTGCAGCAAAACAAAAAAAGAAAACATGATGCTGTGCTGAAATACAAAAGAAACAGGAATCAAAGCAGATGGTGCAGGTGCCAGTGAGACAGCACCTCTAACGTGGTATGGAAAGGGCTGTGATCGCTATGCAAAGATGCAGCAGCCACTAAGAAATGGGGCTGGCAGAAAATATCATCTCACTACACCCGTGAAGCTACAAGCAGGACAGATTTTGGGGGCAAAATTGCATACAAAAACGGAGAGGAAAGATATCCCGCGGTATTTTATGGAATTAAATTAAACCAGTGCCTGCAGGGGTGAGAGCCAAGGAGCCAAATATTTCTTGCATGAAGGAAGGGTGTCAGCAATAGAGGAAAAAGTAGCATCTATGGTGTGCTGTGAGACTAGGAGGAATAACCCTTAGCCCAGAGCATGGCACCCTTTGCACCTTGCTGTTTTCCCTCTTTTCCAGCCCTCTTCCCTCCCACCCTCCCTGCTCTCTTACCCCGTTATGCAAGCTGCTTTTCATCTCTCTCCCCTGCTTTTAGCCGTTCTCCCCGCTCTTCTGCTCTCTTACCCCGTCATATTTCAGATGCCTTCAGCTCGCTTCTCTTTTCATTTCCCAGCTGCATTGTCCATTGCATTATTGGCCATTAGCTCCAAATACATTTTGATGAATTTCCCCCCTCTCTGCAGGTCAGGGCTTTGTTCCCTTGAAGGCCCCAGAGAAGGCGGCGAGGCTGGAGAGGGAAGCAAAAAAGCATTCCAGTAGTTTTCCATCGGCCGCCCTCCCGCGTGTCAAGCACCTCTTGCACTTGATGAACAAACGGAGAGGAGTCTGCCCCTGCATCAAGCAGTTTTACACAGTTTTTTTTCTGCAAAAAGAAACCAAATAGATGTCAGAGCAGCCTCCTTTCCATCTCTTCCCTGGGAGCTCCCAGGACACATCCTGAGCAGGCGAAAACTTTCTGCTCATCCACACTGCTGCCCAACTGTCCCTGCAGACCTCACATTTTGGGCAATGCATCTCGTTTCCACCTGGATAATGAAAGCCAGGGTGCAGAAGCAGGGAAGAAACCCCAGAATCTGGCCAAAATTGTCCTTCCATCGGGAGCATCCTGCCCAGTGGAGATGCAGCTCAGCCACAGCGCAAGCACTGGCACTGCTGGCTCTTCTGCTCGCTGAGGAGGAGATGCCAAATGCAATCCTGGAATCAGGCCTAAGAAGGCAAAGGGAAAATGACAACATGCAGTCAGGAGAAGAAAGCCCCGTTGTGAGAAATTTGGTCTCTTGTTCTGCTCTAAAATATAGTTTCAGTCAAATGGACCTTATTTGCACAGTTTTATTTGTCATCATGTTTGCTCTCTGCAGCCACATGATACTTTTATCTCTAATGAGAAAGAACCATAGAGGTGTCTGCCTCATTCTCTACCTTTACTATGGCTCCCTGGTTTCTTACTCAGTTATCTAAGGCACCACGGCAAAAAAAAAAAAAAAAAAAAAAAAAAAAAAAAAAAAAAAAAGAGGTCTCATCTAAGGTGTAACATCAACCTACCGTGTGTCGACAGTGCGCTTTGTCACTTCGGCTCTGAAAAAGGCTTACAAAAGCTTTATTAAGAGGCTCGTTAGCACAGCCTGATTTACTTCTGCAGACTTTACTCTTTTACTAGTTTCCAGGAGCATCGGCATCACTTGCAGGGCTAATGAATTCACTCAGATTTGCATGCTAATGAAGCTCCCATGACTCTCTGTGCTCTCCACTTCAAATCGATCCTTGCTGTTGCTTGAGGAATATTAATAGAAATAAAAGTAAAGGGGAGCACCAGGCATTTCAGTCAGACTTGCTGTAATCCAAGGCCACAGAGCAATTCATTTTTCATACATCGCACTGTTTTAGATCTTATTTTTTTCATCCCTTATTGACCCTAACTGCTCCAGAGACTTTCCTGCAACACAAGCTTGGCCAGAGACACAAGGGACCGCTTAGCTAAAATCATCCTGGCACACTGAATAAACAGGTCAGGCACCTCAAAATTATTCTACAAGCCAATGCAGCTCCAGGTCTTTCCCCCATGGATTTCTAAACTCCATCTCCCCTTGGCAGAGGCCTCACAGGGCTGCCCAGCAGAGAGCAGCTCATCTCATTTGGTGGCAGCTCTGGTCTAGCTGGTCATGGGGCAGGAGAACATGGTCCACCCGGGGACATGGGCAACAAGTTCACGGCAGTGCTGCTGCCAAGGCTTTAATTAATATATTTATAGCATCCTGGAGCAGAACAATTGCTGCCTACTAGGCTGCCTCCCTGAGAAGGGATTTTGTGCCCAGATACCTTCTTAGCTGAGAATATTTCCTTTTGGGCCATTATAAGAAAAGAAAAAGGAGTTGGGAAGCACAAGCTCAGATTCAAACCTCCAAAGCCTCGGTTATTTCAGTAGTTTTATGCTATTTTATAAAAGCTCCGCTATTTCAGTAGGAAACAGGATTCAACAGTCCAGTCCAATCCAACTGCACAGATAAATGAGGCACCTCTGTTAACTGGAGATGTTACCGTTTCATCCCTTCCCTAATTTTAGCAGTGATGAATGCTGGTAGATGAGTGAGGCCCTGGAATGAAATCCCAGTGCAGAATCTTATTTTTACAAGAACATTTTTGGCTTTTGATAGTGCACTTAACACATCCAAATTAATGGAGAAGAGGATTCTTCACTGTGCAACCTCCCATGCCTGCTCTTCTTAATTTGATACAATAGCAAGGCATACATTGAGATTAAAATGCTCTTTTGGATGCTTGGTTGCAAGAAATTATTCAGCAAAAGACACAGAATCATTTTCACAATCCCTCTTGTTAGTGGGAATAAATCAAACAGCTCCATTTTGCTTGCTGCAAAAATAGCATCATCCCTTCCTAGTTTTTTGTTTTTTTTCCATCCTTTTTTTCCCCCCCAAACAGAAGTAAAGAAAATTAAATAAAATGGAAAGCAAGCTGTAGACTAATTATCCTTTTCTAAATGACTTCATATTGTAAAATAGCCTATTGAATGCATAATGAACATCATTACCACCAACTGCTCATAAGCGGAGGAGAGCAGAGCGGTCACCCCTCCATCACCAGCACTTGTTTACGGAGCGGTGGATGCCGAGGTGGCCATTCCAGGGCCATTCTGGGAACAAGTAAGCTGGGCTGGAAGCCTCCGAGCTCTCCACGCTTTATTTACCTCCAGTGTCACCTAACGCTGCCTCCGGTCCCCATCCCTTGGCATCTTTAAGTGAGTGCTGGTGCTCCCCGCTCCCCCTGCGGCAGGGCTTTGGTTTTCCAGACTAGCAGCTTAGCCGGGAATGGGAAGGAAAGGCTGCTTCAGGGAGCTGCCTGGGTGGGGAAGGTCCTGCCCTCCTGCGTGGGAGGCTGCAGAGGGGAAAATCCACCAAGACACACACAGGGTGGAGAAGATGAGCCCAGATGTGACCCCCTGAGCATTTTTGAGCATTTACAGCAAATACTTCATGCAAAGTGGAAAAAAAAAAAAATCCTGGGACAGATCAGAGAAGCCCATCCCAGAGCTGCTTATCTGCCCCCTTCTCCACCCCAGCCCCACCAGGCTCTCACCCCTGGCCCTGTGCCCAGGCTTTCGCTCCTGCTGCTGACCCTGAGCGCGCAGCAGAGAAATCCACCCTGCTCCACCTCTCCTATCCTTCCAGAAACGGACGCCAAGCATGGAAACATGGATTACGCTTCCAGAGATGAACATACTCCTGTTAATTTTAGGAATGTGCCTAAACGTCATGACCCGGACAGGGTCTCCATCCCCAAACATCTGCAAGCCCCATTTGCACATTCCCAGGTGAGGAGGTATCTAACAGCCCGGCCTAGAGCACCCGGAATTTGTCCCTAATTGTTACAAATTCTATTAGTCCGTATTTGTGCAACTTGCATGGCAACAACTTGATTCTAGGTGCAGAAAACCAGACAGGCAGGAGCCTCAAAACCTGCACATCTGCACTTGGAGCAGCAGCAAAGGAGGAAAGGGCTGAGCTGGGAAACAAAGTCTCTCCTGACCCAAATCTCAGCTTTGTACCGCGCTCCAGTTGCTGCTTTCACTGCCTCATGCAAGTTTAGTTTTCTTATAAAATTGTACAGATTGGGCTCAGATCTGTTGCTAGCAGTGGCATTTAAAACCTTGCAACATCACAGACTTCTTAAATTCATGGATTTATCGGTGCTTTTTGTCCATTCTGCAGTACGCATGGGCTCTCCCATACCGTTCTGCTTTGCTCATGCCCTGCTCAGGTATTTGTACTTGGCTTAAGGAGGTTTTCCAAGAAAGAGCCAGACTGGGAGGCAGGAGGGACCTAATGGGGTCCTCATTTCCTTGGGGGATTCAGGTTGGGTCAACCACCATGGTCCCCTCATGGGTCTTTGGCCCTCATGGGTCTTTGGCCCTCAAGTCCTACTCCCATGGGAAGGACTTCTTGGACTTTCAGACACTCCTCTCATGCAAAGTATCGCAGGGAAACTTCTCTTTTCCCCAAAAAAGCCATAAAATTAATTTTCCTACATGACATATTTTAAAGGGCACTGTCAATTGGCTTTATAATTACATTTCTAAATCACTGGAAGATTACACTGAGGGGTGAACTTTACAAAGCCTGAATATTTTTATTTTTTTTTTTAAATTGAAAACCTTCTTGGGGCTTTAAATACAATTTTTCTGTGCTGTTACCCCCTGTAACAGCAACAGCAAGGAAATGGCTAGAATATGCCATGATGCCATGGTCTGTGCTGATTTTTACCCCTAGTTTAATACTAAGGTCCATAAATCATAGGGGATTTTAGTGCCTCTTTCAATAGAAAGGAGCCATTTGCTTAAAGGGCTCAGGCCTCCCCAAAATCATGACACCAGCCTGTTCCTTCAGAATCCTTAAAACAAAATAAAAAAAAGAAAAAGAAAATGGAGATATGATGTTCTGGAAATTCTGAAATGGTCCACAACTACCAGATCCTCTTGTATGGACACTTGGGCACTGCCTCAGCCTAAATTCCAGCCATTTCCCTATGCCTTCAGTTTCCTTTCCAAGGAGAGCAAATACAGCACAATGTGGCTAAATATGTTCCTGATCTATATTAAATATCTTCTTTAAATACACCAAATATTTCATTTCTTTTCTTACTCAAAGAGTAAGTTTCATTTTTTTCTTACTCTGTTTCTTCTTTCTTCTATTTCATTTCTTTTCTTACTCAAAATGGAAGCAGCTTGATTTCAATTTAGCTCCCTTTAGCTCTCTTTGGAGATGAAAACTGGTTTAACTGGCTGTCTTTTTTCCATGTGAACAAACTCACCGCATAGTTTTAATAATGCAGAAAAAATAATAGGACAGAGAAGGCCAACTCTAGCAGTGATCGTGCTTGCTGAATGCACGGGGGAAACGATGGAGCTCCCTGTGCTCATCCGCTACAGGAATCTATAGCATTTTTTTCCAAATCATAATGCAGCCTCAGCACAGGTGAGATTTATTTCTCACTTTCCCACCTTCTCTTCCTTTAATATATATGGACACAGATTCTCTGCTTGTATAATCCATTGGCTTACATGGATTTACACCAGATATTGGCATTTGATCTATGACTAGCATGGGTCTTTTGGCTCTTGTTCGAGTGAAAGACTAAAATTCCAAGGACAATTAATAGACAAAAACTAGTTTTACATGTATGGAAAAAAATAAAATTGAAGCCTGATATCAAATAGTAGTCTAAATAAATAATCCTGAGAACACCAATTACTTCCATATCAGAATTCTACTGGCAAGAGCTGTGAAGATGCTGTAGCTGCATCAGACCAAAAAGGCATTTTTTGCATAAAATGGGTAGTCTGTTACTTAAAAAGCACAGCTCTTCACTGAATGTGACTAAAAAAAAATATAAAAAAAAGGAAAAGAGAAAAAAAAAAGCACAAAGCCCTTAAGATAACGCTTTAGGTGATCACAAAACCTGCGGCAGCAGCAGGTACTAGGAAATGCTCTCGTCTTTCCCAGGATGCTATGAAAGCAAATAGCACATGGCTCCGGAGGCTGATGACAGAAGGGGATTGCATAAGGACTGACATGATGGCTTAAATAAAATCAAATTATAATAATAAAATAGGATCATAAGGTAATAACCAAGAGAGCTTAAAACAAAACAGAACAAAACCTCTATGTATAGCAGAGAACTTACAATATTTGATTTGTGGACTGTATTGAGCATTTAGGTTTTGTGTCTCTGAACAAAGTGATTTCACTTTGACTGTCAGAATGTTGGTGATTTTAGCCGCATTTGGTGTATTTAAACCAGACACAGTCTGGAATAATAAACACCAGTTCAGAGATTTGTCTAAATATGTTTGGCAGCTCCCCCACCCTTTGATTTGCAAAATGTATACAGCACAATAGAGCCTATGTTGTGTGAATTACCACCCTCTGTGGGGCTCGTGCGTTAGACTATTTCAAACATACAAAATTGAAAGCTCTCAACTTAGCCTAATTTAATCAACTAACACAAAGTAATTTCCAACAACTATATTTTTTTGTTTCAGGCTCTTAAAAAAAATAGAAACAAATACAAAGCAAAACAGAAAATATGGGTAGAAGGAAACCAGACCCATCATTTACTGCTTCCTTGTCCTAGACCAGCTATCGTGTCTATTCCCAAATATTAAGATCAGCAGTGCCAGCTCCTGAGCCCAAGCCATCTTTCATAATTCAATAGCAGCCAGAGCTCCAAGCCCCCCATACTTGACATTGCTATGGAGACTGCGTGGAGGAGATCTTTTTCATTAGCAAGGCTATCCATCTCCTAGTATAAAGCAGCAGGAATTAGTTTCAGTTCCAGGGCTTTTTAATTATGCTCCAATATAAGTGCACCAGTCAGACAAAGAGGCCGTGTTACCTCCTAGACATCAGCGAACGGCGGCTTCTCTTTAAGATACTCTACGTTTGCTCTTTACATTGACTTTCAATCTGCAGAAGCCATTTCTTGCTATAACTCAATATGCAAAAAATCTCCCTGTACATTCAAAAAACCTCCATGCAATCGAGGTGAAATTTCATGACTTACATAATCAAAAATGTAACGAGCAATAGCTAAAAATTCAGATATTAGACAATATGCTCAAGTAGAATGGGGCTTTCTCTTTGCTTGTGCTCTTTTAAGATATTGTCCATTATTTTTTTCAGTAATTGTACAGTTCTGCCTTGCTATTGCCAGTATGCCCCATTATCAGTCAAACTAATATGCCTGGAAAAGAAACCCCCCAAAGAAATCCTCTAAATTAGTAAAATAAATACAGTTAATGACGATAATTAAGTCACAGGAAATAATTGAGAGATTATCAAATTACTATCTGTAATCTTTGGCTTGCAAATAAGATAAGAGTTTATAGAACTAATCCCCTCTAATAAGAAAATGTTTTTAAGAAGCAAGGGGAAAAGGCACAAAAAAACCCCCTTAGGGATCACTAGGTTTCTTCATGACTGCAGGTATTTTGCCAGTTTAATTGCCCAAGTCAAGATTTTTTCTAGTTTGGAATATTTTTTTAGGCAGGCGTTGCAGCACTGCCCCTCAGGGAGGTAGAAATCTCAAAGTTCAGGACTGAATTTCTGGCCACCCAGTGCAGAGGAAACCCTGTTGGCCACCACAACTGACACCAAACGTGTTTACTCTCACAACAAAAGTGTCTGAATAAATTACATAACACAGCACATAAATTACTTTAAATGATAAGAGATGGGTTCAATTTAAAGTTCCCATTCTGAAATCTGACAATAAATTAGGGGCAAATTTAAGGCTGTAATTACACAGACTTTCACCAGCAGATATTCAGTCTGAAGTGCTGCTAACCTTGAGCCAAACGCTCCCCAGCCTCTCCCAGACCAGTTACATAGTGATTTATTACCACCAGTCACTTGATTTGCCCCATACTCAGGGTGGGCTAAATCTTAGCCACTCAATAGCTAAAATATTTAGATTTAACAAGTGGATCAAGGAAAAGAGGAAAAAGAGCCAACATCCAGGAAGAGGAAATAATGCGATAGGTAAGTTGATATTTTAGGGGGATAGGTACTATCTTATGGGGAGATTGTTACGTTTTTGTCCCTGGTTTTGTTATGAATATTCGCAGGGCTGTTTGGCATAGGTGACTTAAGGAGATCTAAATACAGCCTGTAGCAAGTCAATTAAGGATGTATTTAATTTTAACATGTGAATAGTTCTTTTGGATCTCATCCATGGAAATCAATGGAAAAGCTGCTGATGGTTTGATTGGCTTCGGATCAGAGCCAGCAATTTTGATTGTAGAGATCAAATGTTTAAAATTAAGCATATGACTAATGCTTCACTGGATTAGGGAATCAATTAATGGAAGTGGGGTGCTTGTTATAAGATTTCCATCAACTTTCATGGAGATGTTTTTCCTAAACACAAATTGCATATTCATTGCCCTTGAATGCAGCTAGGTAGCTCTGAAAAAAAATTAGGAGGATTCATAGAGCCTGGATCCTCTAATGAAGCTATTGTAGGGCTTATGTGACTCTGTAGAGGAAATTAAATCATTGCATTTTAAGGCATCATACCAAGACTTCATATCAGCAAGGTAAGCATCAGAAAAAGATCTCATCCCTCTTTATGCTGAAAACTCTCCAGAGAAATGTGAAAGCTCTCTTTGCCATAGAGACAAAGAGAGTTTCCATCCTTGTCCTAGAGAAATAGTGGTCCTGATGGCCATGCTAACCAAACATCATCCTGCTGCCATGAAGAGGAGCTACCCATAATGTACCAAACACCTTGGCATCCCTGTGCACACCCCTACATGCATCCCTGCGTGCGCCAGTGCCTATCACGCCGAAGCTGCGCATTAAACCACAAAGTGCTTCTGTAAATATTGTTTCACACTCGGATGAGCAAAGCATGTTTTTATCTGTGAGACAGCACGGGGTGTAAATTACAGTTTAATTGAGAAGTCGCAAACGCCAGCTTTAGCTTTCTTATTTATTACTTCAGAAGGGGGCGGCTGGCTTGCGGCAGAGCTCAGAGCGGAGCTCCACTCTGCAGCAAGCTCACTCCTGGTTTTGTCAACTTTCCCTACTCCTTTCCCGCCATCCAGCGAGGAATTGCAAGAAAAGGCTCTGCCGATAACCATAGCAGGAGCTGGTCCTCCCTATGCAATATGCAAGCGTGATTCTACCTCCTTGGAGCAGCTGGTGCTGCTACATCTGTCCGGGAGCTACCGACAGCATCTCCTAGATTGGGCACCTGACCACGGCCAGAGGCTGGTGATACGGTGGTGATGCAGATGTTCTTCCTCCACAGGCCAAATATCTTTCCTGTAAAGCTGCAGTTGGGCAGCAAAACAAATATTTCAAGAGTTTGAGGGCCTGTGCAGGACTTTGTGCTGTTCACATCTCTTGTACGTCACCACCGTGTACCAAAGGACCGCTATTCAATTCGGTCTTGGCAGGAGTGTGAGATCCTGCAGGATCTCCCCTTGGTGGAAAGAGTCACCAGTCGGTGAACCAAGCAGAAAGGACAGAGGAGGAAGGAGCCAGCTGTACTAAATCTCTGCGCCTCCCGGGCAGCTTTTGCTGGCTGGGTGCCGAGAGCCCTGGCTGGAGCTGCTTTGCAGAGCCCCTGCAGCGAGAGATGCATGGGGAACATGAAGCACTTCCAGCTGGGAAGCAAAAACTACAACTGCAAATTGTACCCTCGGTGTGCAGGGGGTGAGTCAAGCCCATTAGCTAATCCTCACAACAGGCTTTTGTGAGGCTACTATTTTGTTCTGGGGAAATGTATGATCTACTGATTACACAGTATCCCAACATGCCAAATGTATGCTTGAAGCCAGTAAACAATAAATATTTAATTAGCCGGTCATTTTGACAATAACAACAGGCAACAATTAAACTGGCTTTTCATTTTCCATTCATTTAGTTGTCAGTCTCATACAGTTACAGTTAAAACTCAGCTCCTGTCTTGATCACAACCTTTATTAAGATTGCAAGGATGGAGAACAGGTAGGTTTGCTCTATGCCTTTGATCTACGTCTCTCATTTCTCCTGCTGTTGTACAGACAGTGGGTAGGACTCAAATAGCCATTAATATAATGCAAGTTGATTTTGATTTTTAAAAGCTTTTTAAGTCTTAAGAGCACCAACCAAGAACTCGGATAGCCATCACACTTGACAATGTGGCTGTGTTTTAATCTGAAACTGATAATCTACTCCATGCCCATCAGGGCTTTTCTCACCTCTCTCATCCTTAAATGCTTTCCTCTCCCCCGTTCAGCCGTTTTCATCTCTCTTTACTCCTTTTTAATCCTCTGCTGCCAGTGTGTCCTCTGCCTTTCTGCTGAACCTCGAAGATGCCTTCCATGAGGGCGTCACATTTCTAGAGGGAAAAGGGAAGAAAAGCCACGTGGAAAAGCCATGAAAAGCAGTACACAATGCCTGGTCCTACCTAAAATCTTCACACAATTTCTGTCTTTTAATTCAGCACTTTCACCAAGTCTTATTAGGTTTCAGTGAATCTCAAAGTCATTTTCAATTTGATTTTGACTTTCATGAGAACCGAAAACTGAGCCTGAAGTCCCCCCTGTACCATAGAGGTAATGTCCTGCAAAATAAATGGAATTAATTTTGAAAGTCAGCTTTGAATCAAGTCTGCTGTGTTTAGGCCTTTTAGACAGCATCCACAGAGTCACAAGGAGCTGATAAAACGTGTACACAGTTTTAAATATCCTATTGTAATGCACTGTAAAACTTAATTTCAAACAAGACAGCTTAAAAGCTTTATGGATTTGATTGATGATATAGCCACTATATTGATGGCTGAACCCAGCGTACTGTTATTTTTGCTTTGTCTGGCTAACAAAGTTCTGAATGATAACATATTTTATAAAAAGCTTTACTATTTCACTGCTGCAGAAGTGACATTAAATAACGACAATAGTCCCAAGGCACAGCTCCATGCGGAATTCGTCCTGGAGACAACACATTTACATAACACAAGCACGAGATCCCTTCCAAGTACAAGGATAACAGCCAAGCCCACCAAGAGAAGAGTGCACATGAGCTTACCATAAAGCGAAGGACGGGAGAAAAGGAAATTCAGGGAGCTGAGCAGTTCACTCGATGCCTCCACGCTCCAACACAGAGCTACCCAGGGTCTTGGTCCATGGGCTCCAACCCACCTGGTAGAGGTCTGTGGCTTTTGTGTTCTAAAAGGTCAAATGTGCTCAAAAGTCAAAAATATTTACCCATATTTTTAATTTTATACATTTAAAAGTGTCCCAAGAAAGCCTCCTGTTCGGACAAGCTCGCAGGCAAAGGTGTCCTCCTCTTCCCCAAAAGGACACTAAATATTTCAGGTCCACTATTTCATCATTTTTTCCTGTCTCATCTAAGAATAAAGCTATTACTGCCTTTTACATAATGGTCTCTACCTAAACACACAGAGAACTGCAATTTTGAGAAGATTTCCTTTTTGGATTTTTTTTTTCAGTTCTTCCCCTGTGGTTCTTTCATTTATGAATCCTGTCAGCCTTGTTTTTTGCTCCATTTCCCCACATTCCCTTCAGTTCTTGTGTCTCTGTTGTCCTTGGGAAAGGTAGATCCCTACCAGGACACAACACAATTAGAAACCAGATCATTAGCAGGTAGTTTCTCCTCCCAACAGAAAAAAGAAAGTAATTTTTTGGGGTAGTATCTGATAGATCTGTGGACACCTCTGGACCATTCCACTTTGCTAGATTCAATGAACCCCTTGACAAAAGTTAATTAGAGCATTGCAGTCTGTGAAGGGAAGGCCCGCTGAGAGATGGTGGAAGCATCTCGTTCCTTGCAGTAGTTCAGCCAGAAAGATACTCACCATGACTTTTATTATTAATAAATGCACCATATGATAATTATACCTTTTCCCAAGCTACACGGACTTGAATCCAATGTTTTTGAGCCTCACATGTCTCTCAAAGTGAGTTATAAAGTTCTTCATATGCTCATTCAGGAGGTGATGTATACATGAAACTATTACTGTTATTAAAAGAAATACTAGCAATAGGGATGTGAGCCTACCTCAAAGCCTCCCTCATGCTCTAGGTTGGACCTACATGAATAGTTTCATAAAATAATAGTTGCTTAATTTGGTAAGCAGACACGACTGAAAGAAAGAGGAAGACTGGTTTCCAATCTCTCATAATACATGGATTTTCTGATATTTACTCTATTCTTACCCACTGTTGAAACTGCCCTACAAGCTTAAAAGAACAAGGAAAAAAAAAATGTTCAAACTAAAAGCCTTAAGGAAAACAGAATAAAAACTACTCACAGCTGCTGAAATAAGTAAGAGCCTTCTCTGATACATGGTGAATGGTCATTTTTCCTGGACAGCTGTTTTCAGGCAATGAAGGGGAGCAATTCTGGCACCAAGGTCCTTTGAAACTACTTATATACGTCTCTAAATAGATGCATCTTATTAACCATGCGTGGCTATTTGTTTAAATGAAGAAGTACAGGGTGAATTCTAGTGTCTCCTGATGACTGGTTAGCTAGTCCTTACAAGTGTCACTGCTTTGATTTTACTAAAGCTCTGATCTTCAATAGATGGTCACTAGATGACCAGAATTTTGCAGACAGCAAAAAGCCAGCTGTAGCTCCCACATGTCATCAAAAGGCTCAATCAGGATTTGCCATCGCCGAGCTCACATGCACAGGCTGGGCTGCACAGCTGCAATGACTCCCATACAAACGAGATCCCCCTTATCTGTGCCCTGGCTCCAGCTCTCCGGTACCTGACTGTGCAAAAGGTCTCCATGCAATCTCCTTTAATTTTAGGAAGCCTTGTTTTGATCTTACATAAATGAAATCTGCCCCACTTTAGTTAGTTCCAGAGGTCAACAGTCTCCTTTACAGTAAAGTTTAATGGGAACAAGAAATAGGGCCTTAGTCCAGGGGAGAATATGTTGCAGACGTTGCTAAAACTGGATCTGGTCCTGGGAGTGCTTGCAGACATCTGGATACAGTGCACAGCAGCAATGCTTCTGTGGTTCAGCAGCATAATTGCAATAAATAATTCAAGAATCAGTAAATGATACTAAACGTAAAATTTCTCTCTGCAAAGCAACCAGTCACGTCCTAATCTGCAGATGGAATGCCTGAAGGGTTCAGCAGCAGACACAGGGGAGCACACAGATTCCCCTGGGATTAACAGGGACTGCAGCTTCCCACAAAAGCAGAGCTCTTCTGGTGGGCTGCTGTAAATGGACAGTCAGTCTCTGACACGCTGGTTATAGACTGAAATGGAATTTAATCGCACTGTTCAGGTCACAGCTGGGCTGTTGGATTCCTCAATAACCTGCCTGGAGTGGTTGCCTGTGACTATTTCCAAATCAGAGGAACATACAGATAGCCCAGAGCTGCCAGCGGTGCTCCTATGCCACCTCCAGCCTTGGCAGATCCTCCTAAAAGCCACCACAAGTGGCCCTTGACACAGCCCTGGTGATAATTCATAGCTGCACTCCAGGTCAGGGAAGATGAGCTATCAAACTAGGAACTTGGGTATTTGCTATTATGTAATATTAGGCAAAATAATACATATAATTAATAACATAATCTACAAGTGATGGAGTGGCAATCAGGAGAGGCCAAGCTTGGAAGCATATTCCAGCACTGTTTGCCACTGTCTGCTACTATTGAATCATTTGACCTTGGTGTATCTTCTCACCTTTCCATTTATGCAAAATCTGTCTCATTTGTTTAAGTCTTCAGGGCATGATTTGTGCAATACTGGTGTCTATGGAACGGATCTCAGATCTCAGGAGGGGCTGCCGGGTATTACTGCAGGACAAGTGACAGCAATGGTAATTACACCAGGGGAAGTGTCGGAAAGAGTAAGAGGACTCCATGTGTTTTCAGAATTGCACTACATAGCATTAAGGAATGAATTTACAAAGCAAATTAAGTTCTAGGTTCAGTAGTCTCATGCACGGACTGGGTAGATATTTTAAAATAGCCACCTTTCATATTCCAGAGGAAAGCCAGACAGGAATTTTCCTTTACGCCCATTACTCTTTTCTCAAGTAATCAAGACCTTGGCCAGGAGAATATGCAATAACTCAGAGATACAAGGTATAAATATAGAGGGAGTGGAGAAGAGAATTTCTCTCTGTACAGGTGACATTCTGCTATACATCACAAATCCTGACACATCCACACCAGCAGCCTCTGATCTAATAGAGGAACTTGGCTTAGCTTCTGGTTATAAAGTAAGTCCAAACACAAGGCTACGGGGAGGAGACACTTTCATCTGGGAATGCAAGACCTTCAGTCATGTAAACGAAGTAGCAGCGGCTCTTGCTTGCTTGGATTTCAAATAAGCAAAAAGATTTCAGCAAAAAAGTCCAAAATAGGTTAATTAAAAAAGAAAATCCCCAATTTAAATGGTGCTATTAGACTAAATATCATCCTGAACTTATCACTCTTACACCCTTTCAATGTTCTTGTTTTTTTTTGCATTCAGTGCTTGCACAATTATGTATCATGATCCGAAGGGAGAAAGAAGGGAAGGATTAAGATAGTCCAGAAGAACCAAACATCTTCCAGTCCTTTCTGGGAGCCTCATGAGAAAATTAAACATTTAGCCATATGCAATCAGAACACACTCCAGATCTTTGCATTCTTGGCTTCTTTTCTCCATTCAGCCAAGCTTATTTTGCCCTCACCTCATCTAACACAACCGTCTTTCCTTAAAAAAAAATGGGCCGTGGAAGGTGGGGACCCTTCTTTCCCACCTCATCCCTATCAGCAGCAGAGCAGAGCAGGACACTATAACCACCTATGAGCAGAATCCACTGGCTCAAACTCTGGCCTACTTGAAAACTTCCAATTAACAGCAAGTCATTTGTCCCACTGATGCATTGCAAACTCCAGTTTCATAAAAGTCTGTAATCGCAGCTGATTCCTTGGAGCACTTGTAAGTCTGACTCACATTTGAGTTACAGTTTTGCAAAGACTCCCTATACATATAACAGGCAGAGGGCAAATCCATCTCTTTCTGTCCCCCTTCACAAGCAAGAACATTAAAACGCTATAAGCACATGTGGCAGGTGAAGCATATTTGCATTCAAATGCAATTATATCCAGAATAATGAATATATGTGAAAGATTTTTTTGATCCAATGCCTCCCTTTTGTGAATCTCTGAGTCATACTGGCCTCACTTTCTTCCTAGTGATTTTTTTTTTTTTAATTATTACTAATGTTGCAAGGCACTATAACAGTGGAAAGAAAGGTTAGGTTTTAGTTTGCATCTCCTGCTATCACTGGCAACATCATCAGCTAAACTGCTATGAGCAATGACCTACTTCACATAACGGAAAGAAACTAGGTGTTCTCACATCTCTAGTTGAATTGTTATGATTGTCTCTTGGAAACATCATGTTTGCCTTGTAAAAGGATACAATTTTATCCACAAACCATTGAGAGAGACTAGAAAGGGAAGTTCATAAGGTTTATAATCCCCTTCAAGTATTTAAAAGAAAGGCAGGAAAAAGTCTAAAAGACTGGACTTCAAGTTTTAATCAACAGCTTAGTTCTTCATTTTGTTTTTCACTATTGAGAAAAGATACCATGCAAAATGTCCAATATTTTACTGTTTTGATCCTAACCTCTCTCCACCCTGCTCATTCCAATGATTGATATTCCCCTGAATCACTACTCACGTTAGGACATTTCCTCCACGAAGACACAGTGGGATTGCAGCAGCAAATTTAGCAAAGGAATCATAGAGGAGCATCAGACAGGAATATTACTGATCAATGGCAAAAGGAAAAGATTAAAGATAGCACCAGTATTAGTGCACTCTGTGGAGCAACGAGCGAAGAAGATCAAAGGGATTATCAAGCACAAAGAGAGAGCTGGTGGCTATTAAGCTATCAAAAAAAAACAGGAAAAAAAATGTTAACAAAAGATAAGAATCACATTTGCTTGTTTCACAGAAGGGAAGGTGTTGCAGGAGTAGGTATTAGGAACCGCAAGGTCTTCAAACATTGCTTTAAGGATTGTAAACTGGTCCATAAAATAAATCATGGGGGAAACATCATGGAGAACTGGGTAGAAGAGCATCTATCCAAAGCCATCCTGGCATCGAGGTGCTGCCTAGAAGTAGAAATGAGCTAAAAGTGTCTTGGTAGCACCGCTGCAGCTTGGAAAACACTTATTTTACTGCACAACATCCTACTTTGCGAAGCAAATACTCTTCTTTTTGAAGCATACAGCCCAACACCACAAGTGCAGAGATCTTCAAATATATAACATGACTACAGAATGTTAAATGGGAAGAGAGTATTGGAATATTGCTTTTAATATCCTGTTGAGGGAAACAGATCGTGAGGCACCATTGTACAAATAAGCTGTTTTTGTGGGCAGCCAATTGTACACCTAAAATATCACTGATTTAGTGATAGTGTGGGGACTTACAGACACCGTGCAGTTGTGTGCAGTAATAAATAAGACAGTATGTTGGAACAATGGGAATTCAAGTAATCAGGGAAAAGAAAATCAGGACAAAAGGTAATAACAGAATGGGAAAAGTGGAAAATAACTTCTTCCAAGTTTCCAAAATCATGATTACACCACCACTCTGGATATCAAGCCACTTCCTCTCTCTGCCCCAAACAAAAGAAGCAAAGACTCCAAAATTCACTTTTCCAGTTTAAAAGGAAGCTTTAAAAGAAAGACCTCACAGATTAAATAACCAGGATCCTGTTTGCTATCACATGTCAAAGAGGTCCTCACCTACGCAACCAGACCTCATTTGGAAATCATCTACTTTTGCATTGCTCTACCACTGTCTGGTACCAATGGTACCATTCACCACATTAACATTGTCTATGTTATTACTGCAAACAGATTTCAAGAAATCTGTTCCTACTTTTATTGCACCAGTGTAATCATCATAAAACCACTAATTATATCTCATCTTTCTTAGTGTATATGATAGCTAAAAATAACTGTAAAACAAACAAACAAACCAAAACAAAAAAACCCACTGCCCTTTCGCTCAGATGCCACAAATGGATTCTAAAGTTCAGATGTTTCTGTTGATGCATTCTGGCCAAGAACAGACATAACAGCATTTACACTGGGTTTAGGGTCTTTTTGCAGAAGAGGATTTAGTAGGTTTCAACTTCAACATATTTTAACTGTTTTTGTGGAAAACTTGAAGCAGGAAGAAAGGGTGAGCCGGATTATGAATCCTCTTACACCTTGTACAACATTTATAATTAACTGTAAGGTGTTTTTTTTTTTTTTTTTTTGCTACTGGGAAGTAGTCTTGCTGTAATTTCTAATTAATGATGGCCCAATAATTCATGAGATCTTTTATTCATGGAGAAACCTACATATACTGTCAGAAATATTACACTCTAAAAATTGGTAGCAGACAATCAACCACTTTTTTTTTTTCCTTTTTTTAATTTATACTTAATTTAGAAATGTTAAATGACTAAGTTAAAGAAAATACTCAGTGAAGGCCAGAGGTAATGCCTGTTAAAATCTATGTGAAAACTCTCACTGGGATGAGATCCCAACACTTTGGGATGAGATCCTCAACACAGTTCAGAGCTGGAATGACTCCTAGCTATAAGGAATCCATTCTATGATAGATCCTCTCCTTGACAGCTCCGTGGTTGGGAAGCCACCATTCCTGCAGTGCTCAACCCAACAAGAGCAGCCCTGGCTGTGTCTGCAGCAGGCACTAAGGAGATCCTGCAGCATGGAGCCATCCAAGGCTCCTGCCTTGTCATCTCCTGCTTGGAAAATCCAAGCTTGCACTGGGGCTGGGGGAGCTCTGCTGCACCATCCTCATGCATCAGCCTCAATCTGTTCTCAAGGTCTGACCAACATCTTGTCTCCGGCCGTCGTGGCTTTCACACAGAGCAGAGGAGAAGGTGCCCAAAGCAGCAATGAAGGTCCAGGAGAGGTGTGCTTTGCTCCCAGTGTTGGCTGGCCCTGTCTGGGCTATGGCTGTGATTTGACAGCCTAGCAGGGTGTAAGTGCATTTAGCAGCAGATGTGGAGGCTAATCTGCTCGTAGCCCTGATGGCTCTAGTGGTACAAGGCATGGCCAACGGTGGGGTGACACGTGCTGAGGACACCTAAACCAGAAGGGGATAATTGCAGCAAGAGCATGGGAATGACCAGCAGAGCAATGCTCCATTGCAGGAGCTCATCTTCCCTAGGCAGCACTGCATTTCAGACAGCCCCTAAATGTCAAGGGAACATCAAATATGCTAATAATACAAAAAAAAAAAAAAAAAAAAAAAAAAAAAAAAAAAAAAAAAAAAAAAAAAAAGAGCCTCCTATATAAATGTTTATAAAATGGAAACCAGGGTGTGCAATCATTACCTTAATTATTCTAGAAATCTTCCAACTACATCTGATCTGCTGAATACAAACACAATTCTAGCTGCAAGCATAACCCTGGAAGGGAAAGAATTCCCAATATCAAAGAAATCTGTAGCTCTGGAGACTACAATTTCCTAAAACAAATTTCTAACTGTTCATGCTGGCAATTGATGCTGGCAATAGCTTAGCAAAGTGAGAGAGTCTATAATGCAGCATATAAGTATTGCTTAAAGATTTGGTAAAAGAATAATATTTTACCTTTCAAAATATAACAGAGACAAATAAGGTAATGAAATCATTAATCTGCTTGCATTGCCTGCACTGGACTGAGTCAGATGAGCTCAGCTGTGCCTCCTACCGCTTGCACTGCAAAACACACATCGCTTAATATTCTTAAAAGGTTAATAATAATGCTGATAATATTTCCTGATAGGCAAAGGAAGGATGTGAAGCACCAGGCGCAGAATTCCTGGGTCTGCTTTGCCCATCCAGCTTGCCCACTGATTTACACTGCCTCTCTGAGCAGAGTACTTAACTCCTTCTGCAAACTACAGCCCACAGCAAAACAGGCAAACTAACAATAATCTGCCTAAGAACAGCCGAGGGAGTCTTAACAAATCAATACTGCAACTTTTGGACACAAATCAGCAAGGCAGGGGAATAAAGATGAGTAAAAAGGATGTTAAACTACTCTGGTATATACAAGAAGTGGGGAAACTCTGTGTTTCCCCAAATAAAAATGAGTACATGTGTTATTGGTTTTGTTTTGGTGTTGTTTTACTGCAATGGTGTTGCTTACTGCAATGGTCCTTGCTTTGTTTCAGCCCCATTCAGGCAAGATTTGTTTCAAGACACCCTTCCATGTGGTCCAGACACACGGAGGAAGGTGAAGATGGAGCTGCCTCCATCACCGTCGGCTCTTGAGTCTCACATAACACGGGAAAACGGATCCCATGGGGACATGGATGGGGCTCATCAGCAAGGCCAGCAGCCCTCGGGTTCTGCATCACTGCAACTCTTGGGATTCCCACACAGGCTCCATCTGAAACTCTGCTCCTTTTTAACAGAGCACTACCATTTTCATGACCAAAATAATACAGTCAGAGCGGGTCCAATCGAGGACGCTTCTGGAAGCTGCAAGGAAACACAATCCATCCTGCACAAGTTCATTAAGGATTATTCGTTAACTGTTGCAGTAAGCCCTATAGATAAGAGTTTTAATTCAAAAGTGATTGTGGGGGCTACAAAACACCACACATTTCAGAGCACTGTTGCTTAAACTAAAAAATCAGAACAAGCTCACTGAGACCATAACCGAAAACAAGCCCGACAGCCCTGTTCCACGTGGCCAGTGTTTATGTGGCTGCTCCAGCTTGGAAACCAGTAGTTTGGGAAAATATTTTCACTGAGCACCATATCAGAGGAGCCCGGAGGAACCTTTCTGCAGAGAACTATGTCTCCTGGTGTCTTTGTCTTTCAACAGCACAGCCCACACTATCACCATGACATTGATTTGCCACTAGGGCTCGCTGGAACAAGGAGGAATATTCCAATTTACAGAGTCCAAGAAAGGCGTAACTGAAAAAAAACTACAGCCCAGTCCTCTTAAAGCCTGACCTAAAAACCTTGCAGTATAAAACATGCACTAAAATATTTATGGCAGGTTACTATGGTTATGCATGTGAGTACATATTTCATACAGAAGAAACTTGAGCTTGCTCTGGCCTTACACAACACAATTCCAAGAGCGCTTCCCAACAGAAGAGCGAGTCCGGCTGTGCTCAGCAGAGACAGCCACATAAGATGAGCCCAGGAGACGTGACATGTTGGTGACCAGAGTGTCACTCCTGCTTCTGCAGGACTTTGCTGGTGTGGAGAAAGGAGCCCAGGGCTTCTTTGGCTCTCCAATATCCATGGCTACACAGGGAAGACTCTGGCATAAGCCTGGAATTGCTGCAATGTCTGCAACTCCTCCCTGCTTCACTGCAGGGCTTTCCATTGCCCACTGCAGTGACTTTCCATTGCCCATGACAACCGGGATTTTCGGAGACACTGTCTAACCTCACAAACCCAGTTACACTGGATACCTCTGCTCATACACTACAAGAGATCAAATAGGCAACCTCCCATCTGCATGAAAAGCACAGACCTAGCAGGCCAAGCTTCAGTAAAGGCAAGAAAATTCCTCTGGTTTAAGTCAGCAGAAAACAGCAGCTCCTGTCGTGGGGAATAGATTCAAGACTCCAGAAAAACAACAATAAACGCTTAGCTCTGCCCGGAAATCAAAGGCCACACCCCGATGTTACCCATGCAGCACAAAGCCTTAATGTTCATGAGTTACTTCACTTGGAAAACATTGGAAAAACATAGATTCCAAGCTAGGCTAGCACGCCGCTTGATTTCTGAGGAGCAGCTATTATTTCTGCAGTTATTTACAAGTTCTCTTGGCTCTTTACACCAAGGAAACATTTTCTAGTGCAACTTCTCTGCTTTCTTTTTATATACGTTTGCACATACCTACACACACTCACCGTGAACACACGAAGCAGAGCAAGGACACAAGCGCATGTCATTGCTTTAAAGAAAGATGACGTTTTGCTTTGTCAGTACGGAATTGTCACAAAACGCACAGAATTATGATTGTGTGTGCGTTTCTCCCTCTTAAGAGGATTGTGCTAATTAAACAAGAAGAGATTATCAAACTTTGTCTACAGCTGATAAAATCCAACGACAAATTAAAATGCATGTTAAAGCTAATCCATCACATACTGGAAAATTAAGCTAGTGCATTCGTAATGTTTTTAACATCCTTTGTCCTTCACACAGTGCATGAATACTAGAATTTGGTTGAATTTAATATTTTTGCGCTTTAGCAGAGATATAGGATTGTACTTTCCATAGAGTTGCTAAAAGCTCATTTTCTTTACATGTTTAAGAAAACATTGGTAATTTACATTCCCTTTCATAAGTGGAACTGTAAAAGAAGAGAGGGGAAAATGCAAGCAGGCTGCATTAAAATAAACAGTTGCCTCTTTCGAGTGCCAACAAGTTCTGAAAAGTTTCCACTCATTATTACATACCTCTTGATGAGTCACAGCGGCAGAAATGCCAAAATGCCACCAAAGAAAGGCTTTTCCTTTGTTATTATTGGAACAGGAGAGAACAAGAAGTTCTAGTGGCTCAGAGGGGAACACATTCTTGCTGCCCCAGCCCTTGGGGCACGTATACATTTGAGTCATTGGAGCCATGATTAACCCCATCGAAATGCAGGGGGAGTCCAAAGCGGCACACCCAAGCCAGAACACTCCTGACATGAGAATTTGAAGTGCAGGGTGCTAAACTAAAGTACCCAGTCTTCAGCTACTCATCTGGTACTAGTTAAGTGGTGGGTATTTTTTTCCTGGCCTCAGTCCAGAAATGGTGCCGGATGGGAACATGACAATGGCTAAAGGAACAGATCTGAGCAGAAATGATAATGCAGAGGCCATGCAATCTGGAAAAACAATCCCAGCCTATCCACCGTGGGATGCGAGGTCTGCTCCTCAGTCAGCTGCTTAATCACTGTGCAGTTCTGGACAAGTCACGTCCCCTTTTTCCTCCTCTTTCTTGAGATTTCAAACCCTTTTGGAGGAGGGACCTAGTTTCACTAACGCTACGATATGGGAACACTGAATACTTAGCAGTGAACTTTAGGGCTGATAATGATACAAATAACTGCTAAGTGAGGGGGGAAAAAAGGGCATGATTTCTTTCAATGTAATAGTCTTATTCCTCTTAAAATAGCTGTTTAAATGGCTTATACGTTCTTAAGGCATTAGTTGTACTATTCTGACCATGAAGTCATATATGACGGAGTCATGACTGTCAAAAACATTGGCTTCTCCTTACGTACATAAAATACTCAAAGCAAACGCCTTTAAAAAAAAGAAAAATAAGCCAACAACAACAAAAAATAACACATTTGAAAAAGGAGAAAATAAATATGGGCTGAAATACCCTTGTCCACAGTTTGCCTTGAATCACTCCTCTTCATTTGCCATGTGAAGGCTGAAGACTGTTGTTATATTTGCTCATCTCACATTGATAGAGATTGAATGTGCATGCTGTGGCTGTGCTCAGGAGAAAAGTCAACCTGTCATGTCATACACTGAAGATGCCTTCATTCAAAAACTGGTGCTGGGTTCCCACCACTAACTCAAGATCTTGAGCCCTCCTGCAGTTTTGCAGAAGCACCGGCAAACTTAGACTTCTAATAAATCTGTTCATGCCTTAAGAGCATGGCCAGCACTGGCCTAGAGTTATTTTCATGCAGAAACCTTTTCACATCTCCGCCATTTATCCTTTGGCATGGAGGCTTATCCAGTTGGTCACAGGAAGAGCACCAACCTCCCTACACCGGTCAAGTGCCCACTCCGGCACAAAGAGATACACAGGAACATGACCTGCTCCAACTTCTTGTATCGTGTCTCTCCACACAGAGATTAATTTCTCACTCTAAACAGGAATAATATTGCAAGTCTCTGGCTTTCCTCCAGTTGAAAATCAAGTTAATTCCTCACAGTTCGAAGAATCAGAGTAACAAATTCCACATGTCCCTGCAATTGCTTTGCCCTTACACCGCTTTGTGTTGGAGCAAGGTCCATCTAGAGCACAAAACACAAGGGTAGTATTTATTTAACTGATTATGCTGCATTCTTGTCTGATGAATCACTCTCCACAGATGGTATTTATGCCATGTTCTACTTTCTCATTTGCAAATGATTGCTCTAAGACTCTCCTATATTGACTCTAACACAAATGTAATTGCATTGAATACAATAGATTTATTTGTTATTAGTATTGGTGACAATGAAGTTGGACGCTGGGCCTCCCGAAGTAAAAATGTTCCCCAAATACTCATAAAATTTAATATAGGATGCTCATTATTTAAAAAATGATCATTCCTGTTTTCAGCACATTATTGATACTGTTATTTTGTGAGTTTTCCACATGTACAATGGGTACATACAATTGTACGTAAGTCAATACTGCTTGACATTAATAAGACCTGTAGAAGGCTTTTCAATCAATATATTCTCTCCAAACAATATGTAGCTGTTTTGAGGGGGAGAGCGGGGAAGGCTGCTACGTTTTCACAGAGGTGTAAATAAGAACCAACTCCTGTAAGTCAAAGGAGTTGTAAAAGCAGAAACCAGGAAGACCACATGTGATGGAAACTTTAACATACATTTTCAATGCAACTTTGTGTCAGCTGTTTCTGGATTACAATAATTATATATTCAGTATCAAATGGCTTTCAAATATAGTGTCACAAACCAATCCTAGTGAGAAAGAAAATTTCTTGGGGAATGGTTTAACTTAATCTGCAAACCGCTACTCTCAGAATCTGTTTACATGAATAGTGCTATCAAAAATAGAAACCAATGGGAACCAGTTGCATAAAGACATATGCATAAAAACCAGACTAGAAGTTTCAAGTTAAAATTTTACTTTGCAGGAGTTCTTATCTTCACTAAGAGGAAAAGAGGTCCAGATGTCCTGTGATTTATAGAGAGATGACAAGGATTTTGGTCTTATTGTAATTACATGTAGGTTTTAAGAATGTCATCGATCTCGGCAGCCACCGCATTTTGAGCAGTATTTGAATGCTACCAGGTTTGAATCTGGAGAGCTGCAGGACGAGAGGTTAAGCAAAATGGAAAGTATTGCATGAAATGGGCCAAGCAATTCAGTAGATTGCACTTGTCCTTTGATGGAGAATTAGCAGGAACTGTGCAGAGGGAGGATGAGCTGTTATGTACCCATCCCGGACACTGAAAGCAATGACAACCTGGTAGCATTTTATGCTACTTATTTTTGGTGTCCTGGCCAAAGTGCAATCTGAGTAATTACATCCTGCCCACCTCTGCTGCCATTATACTTTCAATCAAATGTAATATTCTTCATATCCTGTCCAAAACAACTGTGTGCTATAAAAATAGCCAGCTCATTTTTTCCAGAGAAGTGACTATTTGAGCTGTGGCTTAGGGCTTCTTGCAGATGTAAAATAACTAACTAAATAAATAGGACTTGTGTATATAAATGTTCTGTGCATTCTGCGTTTTCTTTTCATACCAGTTGTAATACCTGATCTTCATGCATTAACAGAACCTTTTTAGTTATTTTCTGCTGAATGCCTATGAACCCAGAATCGCTCAGGGCATTTTCCAGCTTAGCACTGGGTGAATCCACAGTGACATCCCAGCTGGGAAGAGTTTGCACTCGGAATACTTAAGACAGGGCAGGAAAACATAAGCCCAGCAGAAGCAAAGCGACTTGGCCAAGGTCATCCATGTCTCGCTTCCTGCATGAGCCTGCAGACCTCCCCAGCAGCTTGGGTTCCTGCAACACTTGGAGAAACAGAGCTCTGCTTCATAGCTTTTCCTCTCGATTTGCCTATAACTTGGAATTTGCATGTAAACTCTTTGTCTTTTAATGATTTTTGGTTCCCTTGTGCTTTCCTCAGGCAGAATCTTGAAGTCTACTTTTACCTATTGGAGTGTTTTTAAAGTGCACGCTACTTGAGCTGCTGCAGAGTGGTTCCTTTGGCAGCTCAGCTGGCTGAGCTCGGTTGGGTTGCTCTGACATGTCAGCAACCACCTGGACTGAGCCCCTTGCTACGAGTTTAGCAAGAAGCTGAAGACACTTGGAAGTCCTTTTTGGGGCAGAGTATCATGCCCAATTTATGTTTCTCTTCATTTTCTCCTTTTCCATGTGAGAGGAGAGAAAAGGAAAAGCCACACTGGAAGGATCCTGAAGTTCTGGCAAAGCTCCGGCAGAGGTGACAGGATTTTGCCCAACTTGGGACTGAACAAGGAACTCAAGGAGTGACTTTTATTACTAGAAGGCTAAAGATTTTAAAATTCAGCTTTTGGTTGTCAAAGGCTTTTGCTGCACTCTCAGACATCAGCATTTGGATACAGATTGGACAAGATAATAAAGTACATGCTTCATTTTGAGGTCAGCAAGTGGCTTATTTCTTCTGTTTTACTGCAGTGGGAATAATCACATGGACAAATCCAACATGTGCCAATATCCACCCGAATCAAGACACCTTAAAAACACAGGAAAGAAGCCTGATGGATGATCAGGCTTCATAGCACCAAATCAGTTCCAGTTCTCCAGTCTGACTCTAGTCTCCTCCAGACTGGAGATCAAACACTCACACCTCTAAAAGAGCAATACGAGGGGGCTGGAGGGAGGGTATCACAGGCACAAAGGTCTGTCCCTGAAATTATTTTCTTTCTTTCTTTTGTGGCGATGCATTTCCCAAACCTACAGATTGTTCCGAGGCAGAAAGAGGCAAAATTGCCACTCTAAAAGCTGCCAGCTGCAAAGCAGCCGTGGGCCAGCGCGGCCTCCGTTATAACCGTGCTCCAACGACTAGTGTTCAAAATAAATTGTCATCTCCTTTCTCCAGCAGCTATTACCATTTCTGTGCATGAAAGGTAAATGGATGTTTCATTTCATCTTCTACCCGTGGAAGCAAAATGCTCTCGTACGTGACACACTTGCAGTCTGAAAAGTAATGGCAAAATACAACTTGCATTCTTAAGCTTGGGCTATATTTAAATTTTTGCCAGCCCAGCCCTGACAGTCAGGGGTGTGAAGAGAGAAAAAAAATGCAGCTTCTTACCAATGTACAAAAATCCTCATAGAGACATGGTAGCACTGAAAAAAATGCCAATATCACTCGGAAGTCTGGTTTAATTTATCAGAACATAACTTTTTTTTTTCCTGCTACAGCCTCTTTCTTACTAGGGGAGACTGCTAGGCTAGTGCTGGCTCTGTCCACCTGGCTGCGAAGACAAATTTTGAAGTAACCACAAACTCCCAGAGAGAGTTTTGGGAGCCAGCGTCCCCTCACCCGACTGGCTTTTCTTCACCTGTGTTTATCTTGGCCAAGGCCAGCATCACACAACATTCCCCGAACGTGCTTAAACAGATTTGCTCTATCTGGGCTATGCTAAGAGAAGAAAAAAGGAGCTTGGAGCATTCCTCTCCTAAGCCATCAGGGTAGGCTCTGCAGTATCACTTCATATCTATTCAGGGGTTTGGGGTCAAAAAATCAACACAAATTGGCTTTGGAAAGGTTATAACTAGACAGTATATCTAAGATTCCCATGTGCTTTACCTGGAAAATTATAGCTTCAACATTATGCATTTTTAAAATATAAAACAAAAGCAAAAAACAAAAAACAGAGTTAAAGAAAGGAGAAAACTGGTCCCTCATTGCTGTGTGACCCTGGCTGCAGCAGCTTGGGCTGAGCAGGGAGGTTCAGCAAGGACATGCTGATCTGCACTGATGGTGAAAGGGGCTTTCCAAAGTACACAGGCAGTGCACCAGTTTTCAACCAAAGCTTCTAAAAATAATCTTTTTCATATTAAGCTTGGAACATGGATATTGCTTTTGGCAAACAGCTTACTGTGTTGAAGCTGGAGGAATACTAAGAAGAAAAAATTTCCCACAGTCCTGTTATTCGATTCACTTTTATATATAACATAATAGTAGCAATACAGCCCTGTAGAACAACAGTGACAGCAAGACATTAAAGCTCTGCAGCTCTTAACTGGTCCCACTCTACTTAAGTATTGCATAACATATGGTACAGTATGTGAGATGGATCCCCTCTTCTTCCTAAAAGGATGTTAACAGGTAAAATTGAGGGAAAAGATGACAGGGACAGTGCCAGAGTCTCAGGTGCAGGAATGGTAATCCTAGTGAGAGGACATAGGAGCAATTGGAGAAATAAGAGGATTAACCCTAGAATACTCATCTAATCCATCTCAGATCAGATTTCAAAGGGGATTTAGGCACCCAATGATGTGAATACATGGTTAAGTGGATAATTCAAAAGACCCGCATTCTCAACTAATTTTACTACCATTCCAATGGAAAGTAGGAAGTATTTTTGAAAATCATTCTGGACCAAAGATGCATTGCCAAAAGACCATTAAATAAAAAATGTTATTGAATGTCAGGGCACCATCTCTGAACCTTCAGCTGCAGAACACTAGAAGCTGGGACACTTCTTTTACAAGTTCATTATGTGCTCATGTTTTTCTTAACTTTACTGCAGACACCCAGTAGACTTTCTAAATTTTAAGTGTTTGTAAGTCCTTAAGGTACCTCCCATCTACCTCTCATGATTCAGCTGGGTCAGGAGTACACTTTTTAAGCAGATTTCCCAATCATTCCCACTTCGATTTGCAGTATAGACCAGTCTCACAGCTGGTCTCACACACTGTCTTGTTTCAAGATGAAAACAAACTAGGACAGTCAGGCTAAAGGTACCCCCATTGCTGCTGGATGTCATGTCCACGGGAGTAGACTAGAGCTTATCTGAATTATTTGCTGACAGAGATGCAAGCAGTAAGTCCATCAGAGCACTTACTATCTGAGCACATATTGGGGGATTGGAAGTAACAGGAACATCTCGGCCTTCCTTCCCAACCAGAAACAAAACCATTTCTCAGATAAAGAAAAATACAGATTTCCTTCTTTAAAACAGCAATCTGACTACCTCTGAGAAGTACTATTGAAAAGAGCATATATTATTAGTATGTTCAAGCCAGTAATATACGTAAAAATACAGATTGTGTCTGCATGTGTGTGTGTTTACATGTGCACAGGTAAGAAAGTAAAATAAATCAGTTCCAAAAATGTCAGAGCTCCAGGCTGGCTTTTAACCACCTCTAGGGCAAATTTCAGCATACAGAGCCTCGCTCCTGAGACGCTCATGTGGGGCTCTTGCAGGCACTTGTAAGAACCTGCTCAGCAGTTTCTTCCCTTCATCAGAAAACAGCTGTGACAGCAAAGGGAAAGCAGATGGCCCCAGTGGGGAAATGTCCATTTTGTGGGATTTCTGTCATCCTAGGAATGGCAGCTAAGAGATTTTAAGCAGGGGGTGCTCGGTGAGAAAGCAGAACAAGGGATGCAATGGCAGCAACTTGTTTCTCAAAGAGATGTAAGGCTGCATTGACAAAAAGCTTGGAGCTCCCCAAAGCCACAGTCTGAGCATAGGACAGGATGGGTGACACCCAAATAGCTAAGACATCACAGATGGACAAATCTCTGCAGATGGAGACAGATGGACTACATTTATCCTCCATGATCAAGAACCAAACTCTTCCCTTTATACATTTATTGCTGCTATGACCAAAAGCAAAAGACAAGGACCACAGTCTTGTGGTGCTTCTGGAACATCAGCATCCTCAACATCCAACTACTTCCATCTACTGCTGCCACACAGCATTCCTTGGTAGCATAATGAAG
The DNA here is from genome assembly GCF_003342845.1 of Nothoprocta perdicaria. Taxonomy (NCBI): domain Eukaryota; kingdom Metazoa; phylum Chordata; class Aves; order Tinamiformes; family Tinamidae; genus Nothoprocta; species Nothoprocta perdicaria. The sequence goes on from NW_020455533.1 coordinate 2,705,455, forward strand.
AGGAAAACACATGCAAAAGCAGGGCTGAAGAGGGCAAGTAATGACAGATGACAAGAAATGGAAGGAAGACAGCCTATTACTCCCCATACTTTCATATAAAGTTCAGTTGTCTGGAGGGGAAGTATCTTGCTCTTTCTTTCTCTGGTCCAATTATCTTAATACATTCATTCTCTGGCACAGGTTCATAAAAATAAATAGATAAAACAACTTGTTTGGAGAGTAGATAAAATTGACAGTCAAAGTGAGAAAACAACAAGAGAGTCACAGAAGAGCAACACAAACATTATCAGGGAGAAAACGATCAAAGAAGGTTCCCAAGGGATTTTAAATGCCACACTCTGCTTTAAGTGCACACACTTACCAATAAAACCCTAACACATTCCTTCTTCACAGCACAAAGCAGCCAAAGGTCTAGTTAAATCTCAGCTCAAATAAGAATTTTAACAGATAAGGACCCACCTCTATTAAACACACACATAAACATACACACATTCATGCATGCATTGAATATTCTGCAGTCTTCCTAGAATTTTCCCTTGTTTTTAGAATAATAAAGGGCTAATTAAAGACTTAGTTCATAGCTAGGCTGCGATGGTTCCCCTACCACCAAAAATTTGCCTTCGAATCAGATAGACCTCTCTGTCCCTGCAAAAAGCCTGCCATTTTTATATGTAAAGTATGTTGAGCTTTATTTGAAATGCTTGTTTCCACAAAGAACTTTTATAGATGCTTTAATGGACTTGAGAATTGTCTGTAGGGATAGAAGGTGATTTTATTTTTTGACTTGAAAATAATTTTTACCTTACTGCACACTTTTGCCCTTTTTCTCACTTTGTACTCATTTTAAGTAGTTAAAGCCTAGTTAAAAAAATGCAACTGCCAGAAAAGTCAACAACAAAAGGTTGCTTTTATTTTCCTAATGGTATGTGGCATCCTTAAGATCACTCTTGAGTGAGGAAGCAGGTACTGCTCCCTGTGAGGTTTCCTTTCTACTCTTCCCCTCTACTTTTCTCACCCTCTCCAGTATGCGAACCATGATAGGCAGTGACTCTGGCCACCGTGATGGATGGCACCTCCACCTGATTACACGTGGGACCACAGAAAGTCCCAGTCAACTGGGATTTGCTTCTGTACCAAGTCTTACTCACAGCTGAAAAGAGTCCCCACCAGTAGAGTCCCCACCAGTAGAGTCCCCACCAGTAGAGTCCCCACCAGTAGAGTCCCCACCAGTAGAGTCCCCACCAGCTCCTGCCTGCAACATCCTTTCAAAGATCTAGGCCTAAAGCTGGGGGAGCTTTTGCTACAGTGATTAGTTTAGGCTGAAAGAACAGGTTGGGAGAGGGATATTTGGCACAGGGGAATTTTCAGAGTGGCTGAGCAGAGATATTCCTGCTGCAGCCCTGGAAAACCAAGCAGTGGGGTTGAGGGTATGGCATCCATAGGGCCGCTCAGCTCCGTGCAGGTGGAAAGGCCTGGCGGCCCTCATCCAGAGGCGACCCAGCACAGGCCGGGGCCTGCACTCCCAGGCCCTTTTCAAGTCTTGACAAGCACATTTGACAAGAATGACCTTTTTGGTTGAAAAACTGTTAATGAAAAGATTCTGTGACTCCGCTCACATTTTCCTTCATGTGAAGAGCACAAAGCGACCAGCACACTCATAACTCTAGATTCCCCTTGATTTTCAGTGCCATAAGCACCAGATGATATCGATGGCAAGTTGCTATATCTGCTTTAAAGCTGAACACAGTGGTAGGACCTTTTTTTGTTTCTCCTCCCTGCAGGAAGATCAGTAAAATACTTGCTTTTTCATTACCCGTGAGCTTGGGTAAATGTAGTAGCTGTTTTTGTTTGTTTTTCTTTTAAAATAGTATACAAGCGTAAGGTATAATAGTATATACATCTTTTAATACTTCTTATTTAAAATCAGATAGTGTTTCAAATTATGACTAAATTTATGGTTTATTGTTTATCAAAAGAAAAGCAGCAACAAAGCCTAAGGAAATAGAAGTATTCTTTTATTTTCAGAGGAGTGAAAAAAGGCACTTGCTCCAAAACTATTTGATCATTCTAAACAAATTTATATTTTTTTCTTGTGCAACCTGCACCCACCACCCCAGTCTTAGCCTCCTCTTAATTTTTGAGCTGCACATTAAAAATAAAGAAAAAACAGAAATCAATTACCCAATGTTTTGCACTTCTCTAACAAGGATCAGCCCTATCTGATGAAATACCCACGATCGGTCACTGTAAGGTTTATCGTGTACCACACATGCTTGGTCGATGGAGTAACAGCTCTGTGCTTTCAAAAATCAATCTATATTTATCATGGAGTCCAACCATTCTGAAGAAAGAGCAGGATGAGCTTTTGCTAAGCATGCTACAAGCTGGGATGTGTGTGCCGGAGAGCGCCCTGACCGCACGCGGAGCTGATTATTGATATAATTATGCTGCAATTTCACTAAAGCAGCCGATCCAGTAAATCAAGCCCAACTGTCCGCCCACTTGCAGTGAAGAGACTAAAACCTGTCAGCTCGGGGAAGGAGGAACAGGTGGCCTCATTTGCAAAAAAAGGCTGCTTCTTGCACCGCCAAGTGCCACACATAAATACTCACATGAACTGGGGAAGCGCAGAGTATCCATGCTTTGTGTGCTGCAGGTTTCGGCCACTTCTGGTGCACATAGGAAGCCTGACATAACAGCCTCTTAATCCACACAACAAATCACCAGGGATGGGCCAAGTGCTGCCATAAGTTTTTTGCTTTTTTAAATTTTTTTTATGTCCCTGCTGACCACCATGGGCAGCCCTCAATGCCTGGCCTGGCCATGGCACCACCAACACGCAAGGAAAGAGCGAAAGCCCAGGCGGTATCACAAGACAAATGGAACTAATAAAACATGAATCTCGTGAAAATAACCCTTGCTGCAGCCCTTTCCCGGAGAGGCAGAGAGAACAGGGCACGCGTCAATCAACCTGTTTTGGCAGGGGCTGCGAGGCAGCAGGAGCAGGTGAAAGGAAATCCTGCGGCGCATTGGGATGCAGACAGCTGCCTTCGCCGGCTCACGCAACACTGATCTTTAAGCTGGGGACATTGTAATGACCAAACTGCGAATCTGCAAACTCAAGGTTAATTCCCGTTTTCAATAATGGATGGGGAAAGCTGGAAATCCATCAAAACTACAAATACGAAGGAAACACTTCTGAAAGCAGATGTCTCAAGAAAGCACTGGGTATTAAATGAAATGCAAGTATGACAAATGCGGCAGGCTCTCAGCTTCAAGTACGCTCTCTTCCCAAAGTAACCCAATGGAAAAGATGAAAATAGCTGAGAGGTGCAAAAATGTGAGGCGCCTTCTAACAGGAGCTTCTAAGAAGCATCAGGCTAAGGAATCCCTCTACTACATAATATTTAAAGGTGGAAATCCTAAAGGATTTAACAATCCAGAGTATATAAGCTAAAAAAGGACTTAGAGGAGTTGCAGAGTCTTGTTTGGGCCTCAGGACAAGCTCAGCAGCACAGGGAGGCTTCCAAATCAAAATTAGATCAACATGAGCTGTAAGTGATTTTTAAACTATGATTTAGGCTGTTATCTCAGAGAGTTCAAGCTCCTGCTTTAAAAGCAGAAGTACAGACACAGTTATCAGCCGAAGTACTGGATAATAATAAAAAAGGCCAAAGTGACCTTTGGAGTCATTAAGGCCCTATTTTCCTCGTTGCAGCCAATCTCCTCTTACAGTTCCTTTTACAAACATAAAATATCTGAGTCCATGTCTTGGTACTCATGTTATAACCCCAGAGGTCTACAGAAACAGAACAGATCCCATATAAACATGCATCTCCTATGCCTTAAAGGACCATTTTCCTCCTCAGATGGAAAATTCCATCCAGGGGCAGAAACTCTATAATGACATTCACAGACCAACCCAGTGGGCAAAGGTGGCATTTTCCCCAACTACAAATCAATTTTAATTCTTTTGTGTGATTTGAATGGACACAAAATACTTTTACAAAGTACTCTGTTAGTAGCAGCCTACCCTTCACAATCTAACCTGCAGACCGCTTCCCATAGCACGCAGTAATGGTTTTCCCCTCTCATAGCGACGGTGACAGTGGCCGATGTAAATCCCCCCCGTGTCAGGAGAGGCGACCCTGTCGTGACCTGCCACATACAGTAGTTGAAAGAGATCCTGCTTCACTCATAAAACGGATCACTCTCTCCTAATAGTCCACAATTTGCAGCTATCATAAAAACACCCCAACTGTATTTACTAGGTGGTGGTGCAATTCGGAGCTCCAAGGTTGCAGACCTTGGATACTTCCATCCCCGTAACTGGCTTGCTAACAGGAGTCAGTAACTCACAGCAAACTGCCACCAAATGGCACCGGAAAATAAAACTCCCTCATAGAAGGACAGGCAGCCTCCTTGACCTTCCAGCAGCACGTGCCAGTACAGCATTTGAAAGTGTGGATAAACTTTAGGAACAGTCACAGGATCATAAGCAGGAACTTTTTCTTTTCCCACTTGTCACTGAAGTCTTTAACGTGGAATATAACATTTTTGCCAACTCAGTGTCTTGCCACCTTCCTCTACAAAGCAAGCCATACCGATGACATCTTCCTTATCAACAATAAAAAAATGATGTATAACAGACTGTGGAGTTATTCAACAAACAGCTTCCAAAGATCACCTTTACTACAGCATATAAAACAGAGCTAGGACTCCCTTTCCAGGATGTCAGAGCTTTATGAAGCATCCACTGCACGCTTGCAGCTGCTCGGTTTGAGAACAGTGTTTCAAGAAGATATATGGTGCTGTGCTTGCCTCAGCACCTTCCCAGCACCCTGCAGAAAGGTTGCCCGTGACGAGGCTGGCTATCAATGAGCACCATGCAAGTCACGCAAAGCATGGAGAACCGTGCACAAAAGGCATCCAAAAGAGCAAGAGGGCAGCAGAAGAACCTGGAGCAAACAGCTGCCTTTAGATGATTTCTGTATATTACAATTTGCATCTTATTTGGAAGCAGTAAATATAAAGTTATCACAAAGGACTCCATGCTGGACTAAAAGATTGGGTTGCATAACAGAGGTTTTCCGCATTTTAGAGTCCAGGTAGTAGAACAGAGTGCATGGAAGAAAAGGTAAACGGATTTACATGTAGGTTTCATCACTTCTAAGGTCCCCAGAATGAAATCCTCCCTTTAAAAATAGCCCTAGTGGACTATAAGCTTTTTAGATATACAGCAAAGAAGTGATGTCTGATAAACAGACATAATTAGAAGGCTGTAATGTCTCAGCTGCTCACTTCTTTTGATACAGGCAGCTGGCAGCAAGATGTTTCAATAGGCAGAAGAATGAGTAACTTCTAATGGATAAATATATATCTTTTATGTAGCATATATATAGGTTAAACATGCATCTAAATGCATGCACACGCATGGGTACTAACAGGATAAATTTACAGAACCAACTGCAGTGAGCAGCCATTGATATAGACACTGAGCTAACATTAAACATTTAAAATAATTACAGCTTTTAAACCATGGAAACAAGAATTTTTGAAGAATATTTCTGCTATCTTTTCCTCCAGCATGAAAACTTCTCAACCATCTCCACCTGTGTAAAAGCAGAACTTCTCTAAACTAACAACGGAAGTGAATTTTGAGGCTCACAAGGACTGGGCAAGCTAATTCAACAGCTTCTGTTGCTTAATCTGATCCCAACAGCCAGAGGTAGGATGCAATATCAAAATTCCACGCTCAATTTCCCAGTTTGAACAAATGATGGGCCTCAGTAGCCTTTAACAGTAGAAGCCTGAGGCATATACTGAGTACAGGCACAACCCGCTGCAGCTCATGCCATCTACAAGAGGCACAGACCAAACACATGATAAAAAAAAAAAAATAAATAAAATTAAAAGCTGAGGAAACCAAAATTTCCACATTTTTTCCTTATTTTTTTCCTGAATTTCTGTTTGAAAATAGTCCTCCTTAATGGTACCTACGACCTCCTCGTTGCTTTGTATGGCCATGGACCTGAATTCAGAAGGCAGCACCACACAGCGGTGCCTTTGCTGTGTGGGAAGCGTCACTGAGGCTGGTTTTGCCCCAGAAACAGAGTAGCTCTCTGCAGGGGGGATGCCTGTATATGACCCTTAACACCAAGGGGAGAAGATTTTAGGGCATCTTAGATAGACCTGAGAGCTAGACCTGACACCTGATGCTTTCATACATCTAGAATTTGCTGCTCCCCCATAAACTCTGCACACATTTCTATAGGTCCTTGGTTGCTGGTATATTTAATAGCATTTTTCTCCTAATGTTTTGTAGTCAAGCTGAAAGGGAAGTGAGAGGAGATGCCTACAACTTCTCTCCCTGATTGAAGTTCCTGGAATTCTGAATTGTTTTTCATCAAAAGGCTTAAAAAGAGTATTTTTCTTGGGTAAAAATAAATGAATGAAGAAAAATTGATCTTTCATTTCCAAGAGATACAATTGAGATCACCTTGTAGTCTGGCAGGAGAATTGATATGATTTGCATTACCAAGGATGACTAAATGGAGTGTTAAATTATGTAGAAAAAATGAAAAAGAAAAAGTGAGGGAGAGATGCAAATTGATATTCATGACATCAACAAGGTTAGAAAGAAAAAGTAGTGAGTCTCTAACATGTATTCTTGGACCATACAAGCATTAATTTTACATTCTGTGGACACTACACTACTCAAAGGAATCTTTTGCTTTTGCATGACACCTCTAGGAAATGATTTGCAATTATACACAGCAACGCTGAAATGTGATGCTGCAGTAATCAGTGTCTGCTATAAAAACATTAATTATTTCTGATAAATTCATTCTCCGGGTGTGTTCTGAGCACACAAAAAAGTTCAGCGGGTTCAGCAAGCTCTAAATTCGACTGCAGAAGAAAGAGGTTGCATTTCAAAGGTAGCCAGCAGTTTCTGGTATATCAGCGCTGGAATCTCTCAGCTGTTAATTACCAAAATTATTTTGAGATACCCATGCTGTGTTTATTATTTTAAAACATTTAGTTATCACTTCAAGTAGATTTGTAATTTTTAACATAGGCAAAGGACCTCTTTGCTCAGCTGCTGTGCGCACCAAGACACCTTGAAGCTGCTTAGAAATATACTTGGGAACCTACTTTAAGAACCAACCCAACCTACACTTCCAGCTTTTGAGAGGTTTTTTTTGAGTTTTGTGGTAGCTGGAGGTTTTTTTTTTTTTTTTTTTTTTTTTTTTAAATAAAGTCTTTGCTTCTGGAGTCATAGGTTAATCCTGCACGTTTATCACTTATGACAGCAGGGAAAGGCATTGTTTTTAATCATTCAGAGAAAACTATTTAGAGTTACATTCATTCTCAAAAGCTATCATTTCCAAATCTGCTGTTTCAGGAAATTAGTTCCAAAATATTTAGGAATCAAAATAAAGAGTAAATTCAGCAAGAAGTTGGTAGCAAACCCTCCTCAAAGCTGTGATCTCACCTTGAGCACATAGGGTGCTGTATAAAACTCTTCCTCGCTCAAAACAATCCCTGGGTCAGGTATCTTCATGCTCTGTAGTCATTTCCCATGGGTCCCAGTTTTCGTATTTTCCTATGTTCCTTCTGTTTTGCCAGCACCCTGGCAATTGCACAAAGGTGACAAGATTTGAGCTTTTTCTCCCCCAGGGTCCAATATTAAAAATATTAGGAAGAGCAGTAGGATTAGGACAGAATACAAGTTTTTGGCTAATATCAGAAAGAGAATATGTGGTGAAGGCACTCCTAAAAAATCCACAACCCATTAGGTAAATATCATCATCTACTTTACAGTTTCTTTGTCTGCAAACTTCTCTCTTTAGGGGTATTTTTTCAGAACTGATTTGAAACTTCTGAATTCTTGAGGGTGGCAGTACTTAAAAAGAGCAGATTGAAAAATGGTTTTAATTCAGAATATCAGTGAAAAGTTGCATTTTACCTCTTTATCCTCTGGTGTTTATATAGCTTTTTATTACTACATTTTATGTAGATGCTACCTGTACATTTGCTACCTTTACATGTTTATGAATAAAATATTTTTGCAGATGAGATCATAGATCAAGGCTAACAAATGCAGTAGTGATTTTTTCATTTGTAGCAACACAGTGACCTTTTTTGCATTGCAAATTTCAATGTATTCGGAAAAAATAAAACATGCTGCATCAAATAAGGATATACAAAAAGCCAAAAATAGGAATTTGAAAAGCAAGACGTCTAAAACTCCCCTTGACCTGCATTTAACTATTTTGAATGTCTCAGTAGCATACTCCCGTAGTTTGGTTCTTAATAAAAAATCAGGAATTATCTTGATGTCCTCAGATAACCTCTCCATGAAGTTTGATGGAGGCAGAACCCACTGGGGTTTTTACACTTTTCATCCTATGTCAGGAATATCATCATTTTCCAGTGCTTACTGCAGGGCCCGCTGATAGCGCCAGCATTACTGACAGTCAACACCGAGAAGTTTTCTGCACAACAGTGACATTTACAGCAAAATGTAAATCACCATATTTAACGTGTCCATTAACAGACCCCAGATGAAAGGTAAATTAAGCGCCAGCATTCAGATACTGCATTTCCAGTTGCAAATAACCCCTATTTATTTTGCATGAGGGATATTATTTCTTCAGAGAAATTTCATTGAAAATAGATCATTCCCTAATTCTCCAGCTCTATCTAGTCACACAGAGCTGCCGATCCAGCAAATGTGCTGTTTCTTCACGCATTCTTGCCCCTAAATGGAGATAGTTCACTTTATAAAAAGAAAACAAACTTCTAACATCTTCTTAAGCCCCTGCTAGGCCAGAATAACAGCAGTAAGCTAAAGACGTGTAAACACTCAGAAAGACATAAGGAAATGTGACAAATTGTTCCTTTCATTCTGAGGAGTAGAAATAATTGTTGTCATTCAATCAAAGTAAATTCTAACGTCTGTTCCCAAACATATTCCCAATTAGTTTTTGCAAAATGTTGATATTAGAAATAACAAGATTATAGCATAAGAGCACCCGAGATGAACTCTTAAGTGTTACTCTCCCTCTATTTTGAAATCTAACACTTCTTTCAAAAGATTATCCTATAACAGCACATATTCCCTCCCTCTTGGGAAAGGATTTCTAATTTCAACCCAATTTGCCTTAGTTCCTTTCAGTTTGTGTGTTCCCCCCTTAGACCTTCCTGTTTTGTGTTTAGCGCTGCACTTCTCAGTGCTGCCCATAGATAACCGACACTTCGGCAATTATCTAGCCAAACATCTGGGCAGCCAATGTATAGTCAATTATTTTAATACTGTCTGTTAAATGAATTGCTCTAATCATTTTGGCTGCCTCCCTCTGAAGTCAAATGAGCTTGTCAGCATCTTTTGTGTTTTAAGGGTCAAATCGAGATCGGGCTCAGCAACAGGCCATATCTAGTTCCATTGAAATCAAAGGCAAAACTCCCGAGATCCTCCCTGCAAGCAGATTTTGGCATGTACAACACCGCTATGAAAATTCCAGCCCTCAGGACAATATGTCCTAAATATTTTAATGGCAGCCTCCTCAGTGACATTACAGAGGCATCTACCTGTGACAGCTCCCGCTTCATATGGCAATATTATATTCATTTTGCTTTAAGCTGTTACCTAAGGTCATTAGTGCTTCCCAAGTCCCCTTTCACCTGCTGGTTACCCACGTGGGGATTATTTCTTTTGCAGATAGTTTAAGCGCACATTATGACAGCCTGAATTTTATTTGTTCTGCTTTTTCCATGTTCCCACCCTTTAGAAAAAACCTTACATCTTGCATTCATCTCCTGCTTACCCCATCTTCCAGTTCATGGAATAATAAAGGCTTAACACTAATCCCCGAAGTGCCCCTAATGAATATTTCTCTCCAAATTGATACACCACAGCTTGTCCTTCAGCCAGTATAGACTCCATGTGATCATGCTTATAGCCAGCTCTGCTTGCACTTCTTCTCCAAGCAGGATTTTGTGAGGCTCCAGAGTCAGCCTGTTATAAACTGTAGACAGATTATAAGTACTGCCTTTCCTCTAATAGCTGGTTTTGCAATTTTAATAAAGAGGCAATCAAGCTAACAATGGTTTGGCAAACCTCCTCTCCAAGGAATCCACATTTCAGCCCCGGGTGCACAGGGCTGGAAGAACAGAACTATACATAGGAAACTAAACACTCATTTCAGTCACCCATTACCTTTTATTCTATATTTCCCAGAAGCTGTTAGGATCTCCAAATGCAAATACATTGATAGGTGCTAAGACCTGTAAGGGACATCCTGCACAACAGTAATTTTAATAAATTACTTAAAAGCTTAAATTAAATACTTAGGTAGGCAAACTAAAGGCAAGATAAGGGTTTATCTATAAAGGAAAAGAATTTGGAACAACCATCCCATAAGATCACTTATCATATGGGAAACTCCTATTGAGAACCAGTGCTTATTTACCCAGGGCAGTAAATTCAGACTGTAGAAGGATATGAAGTCAAAACGGAAAAGACATTTGTGACCAAATCCACAGCTGTGCATGGTCCAAGTCTTGTTTTTTTTTTCCCTGAATTGCTTCGGACTTGCTCCATTCCCCCAGGAACCAAACCAAGTTAAAGCCACGAAAAGGCGCTCACTGCAGAATAGATGTCTCCACGGAAAGTTTCTGTGCAACATTTCGAAAGTTACTCCATACCTTTCGTACTGGCAATCTATTTTGTGATTGATCTACCCTGCGATCAAGCCAAAAGATGGCAAAAAAACCCAAAAATTCAGGCTGTCAATGTGAGACTTGTAAAAGCTGTCCTAAAATAAGAGTCTGGGCCTTTTACCCTTTATAGGGGTTTCAAGGTACATAGAGATTTTGTCATCCTAGTATTTCTTTCATTACTTCTTCAGAACCTCTAGGCTAAGAATTATTGGCAACTTATCCCCTTGTTCAGTGCATTATCACCTCATTTGTTCTCCGATTGCCCTGCTCTTCATGACCTAAAATAGGCAGGAGATGGTAAATCAGCCACTGGGGATCTTGCAGAGAGCTCCCCACCTGCTCGCTTTGCAGGTGCTGCTCATTGCAGCTCCCCATCGCTGCCCAAAGGGCTCTTGGAGAAGACCTGTCCATCTCGCATGGTCACAGGGGCTGCCAGCCTCTATTCTGGGGCTGGGAGTCACAGAGACAGCCAGCAGGTCCCATCACGTCTTTGTCACCATTAAAGATGCCATCTCCTGGATGGCCTCTGGATTTCTGGATAAGAAAATCCTCCACAGACCATTAGCACATCCTTCTCCTTCCTTTAACAGCCCTGATGGCCCAGTAGGTCCCCAAGCTGTTGAAATGCAGCTCCTGCCCCTGATGTCCCAGGGACCTGCAGTTTCCCTTCTCAGTAGCTGCCCTGGAAATATTTCATCCTCACTCTCCCACTGCAAATACTGGTAAACCTACGGGGTCGTGCTGCAGAACACAGCGGGAGACACTTATATCCATGTGTCACACAAGCCAGTAGCAGTGTGCTTACACCAAAAAACTATTCCACCAGGAAGCCAGGAATAGCAATAACACAATGGCAAAAATAAATTTAAAAAAGCATATTTTTCATGTTCATTATCTTTAATCTAGATATGGTAATTTTTTTTTTCTTTTTTAATGAACAGACACACACAGAGAAACTGCAGGCGATTTATTCTTCAACATATTTTTTTCCTGAATTGCCCATGACCTCGCTAGCTGTATATTTCTCTCTACTTGACATTATCACAGAGTGAAAGAGTAGTTTTACCTTGCACAGAAGACTTAAAAAGAGTCATTGATCTTGGTTTTCATTTCTGCCACCAAGGGAATGCACAGGTATTTTTTCTTCCACAAATGCGGATTTGGGTAACAGCCAGCTTTACTTCTCTGGTAATATACACCACCCGTGTGAGTGTGGCTGAAAAGATGCAGCGGATGCTCTTGCCAATGAAACACGAGAGCAGTGGCATTTGTCATGACATGTCTTTGACATTTCCTACAGCAAGGGGCAGATAATATCAAACTCTTGCTCATCTATTCAACTTCCTGGAGAGAGGGAGAATTCTGAAAATAAACCCAATGAAAATCGACTACTGGATTCTTGCCCTAAATGTTGCAAGAAAAAAAACATGTTTATAAATGACCACACCGCAAGAACAGTTTCTCTTTGATTTACCCCTGTCTATGCAGTTACAAATCACCCTCTGCTAGGGCACACGGCTACAGGACCTTAGAAGAGCACAAGGAGAATAATTGGGTACGAATCCTCCAACAGATATCCCAACAAGATCTCCACACCAAGAATGAAATGCCATGCTCGAAAGCTTGAACATGTCATGAATTGGTAATGAAGAGTAGCAACAGCTACAGCAAAGCTGAGCATCCCATGCAATTCAGCTATCACTAGCTCATCAAGAAGCAAATGCCCTGGTCATCCAAACCAGCCAGTGACCTCAACCTCACCTTCTCACGTGTCCTCCAAAGCACAGGGCAGCCCAACACTGCAAGCTTCAGTGAAGAGAGGCTCTCCTGGGAGAAATGTCATAAAAAACTCTAGATGCTTTTTGTTTTGGTTTTCTAAAAATACATTAACTCCCTGCAGGAGTGCATGTTCAGCCCGTGCAATACCTAATACTCAGGATATTCAGATGAGCAGACAACACCTCACATTCAACATCTGCAACGTTGTCCTATTATAACTAAGCACATGTTAGATTGCAAATTCCATCTCAAAAGGCAGCTCCTGCTGCTGAGGGCACTGAGCCAAAGATGGGGAAAAACCAACAGCGGTGCTCAGCGTGCCTTGGAGCGGGTCCACCTGCACAGCAGAATCCATCCAGGTCCCTCAGTCTTTCAAATATTCAGCATTTCTTTCCCTTCCAAAAACATGACACTTCAATGCAATTACATAGTATCAACGAGCAATTGAGAAGTCTTTTATAGTGAAGACTCCCATTATTTTTATCAAATCTCCTACAGTTCACTTTCTAATAAAGTACATTTTACTCTGGGCAGTGTTAGTGAATATGTATGCTTACTTGACAACTCACAACAGTTGCAACCTGAAGCCATAACTCAGCACCTAGTCATATAAATTCACATTAAAATGCTAAATCCTAAAATTGTTAAACTTGGCCTTAACCCCTTGCGAGTCTAGGCTATATTTATTCCTTTATCATAATAACCACTGCCTTGTTTCATTGGTACTTCTGGTCATTAGACTGCATGCCCAAAATGGTTTATACACATGGTGACTGCCACATGCTGGAAAAAGTTTCACTGAAGCCCGTGGTGCACAAATCTAAACATGGGCATGCATCTTTCCAGAAAAGAAGCCTTAGTTTAACTGTCTGCAAAGGAAACTACTTTTCAGGACATCGTATTGTACATGCAGTTGATGACATCTATGAGCATAGAACACTTAAAATGTAAAAAATGTAGATATCAAGTAGCAATAAACCCAGATAATCTGCACATTTAGTGCATTTTCAAATATAGCACATGCACACATAATATAGTTGCATTTTTTAAGTAGAGAATCTGATATTTAAGTAGTAATTTAATGTAAAAGATGTCTTTCCAGAAGGAAAAAGAAGGATAAAGCTACAACAGCTGAACCACAATGGACTTCAATCCATCAATATCAACATCAGAAAACTCAAGGCCAGGATTGCTCCACAGCAACAACCAAATGCCACAGGAAAATAATAAAGTGCTAGTCTCGAAGTAAACCTTCCTCACCTACATGGTGTTGCACAAATGTGTGCATTTTATAGGTACTTACTTTATTTAGCATTACAAATTTAAGTTAGTGCATGTTACATATAAGCATATCCATATTTCATGAACCTCTGTGCAACTTCAGTATTACCATATAAGTGGTATAGATTCCTTTTCTGCTTGCAATGGAAGAATGTTTACATTTTAATGCTCCCTAATAACATGCAGTCTGCAGGAATTCACAAGATGATGAGGACTGGTATCCTAGTGATTTCACAGCTGCAATTTGTTTCTCACTGGGTTTTCTTGCGCATGATTTCGTCTCATTTTGCTGATAACTCCCCGTTAAACTCCGGGGCTGACACAGATGGACCTGGTGGCACAGTGTCCTATGCTCATCCTGGGAGGGAGCAGTGTGGTCAGGGGACATCCCTGGTGTGGTCTCTCACCTGCCCCTGGATGCCATGGACAACTCACAGAGCACTTGCTTGCCAGGCTGGCAGCCTTTGGACATGCAGAGTGTAAAATTTGCACCAAGCTGCTTTTCAAATGGCTGAGTTAGATTCTGACAGAACGGAAGGAGCCTTGATTAAGTGTAAATGATGTTTTCGTATGGTAATGTATTACCTGGCTGGGACTGAGCATGCAGTGGTACAAGGTGCATGCGAGGTAGAAAAGAAAACAAAATCCTTATTATGTTTAGAAGAATAAACCTTGAACTCCCTCCAAGGAAAACAATGTCAACAGTCCCAAGATATATTTGAAACGGAGTTATTCAGGATATTATATCTCATAACACTAAGATCTAGGAATGTATCTAGATCCCACCAGAACCTAGTGACAGTAATTGCATGAAGACTATTCAATGCTCTGTCAGCAAAGACCACAGCACCAAACACCCATGGCAGAGGCAAGTGACAGGGAATCTAACTCCCTGCTTCCCTGCATCAGAGAGATGCTCCACAAAAAAAGAAAATTCATAAAATCCCCCCAAAATTTTAGGCTTCTCTGGCCATGGAGAGGAAGGAGTTGCAGCTGTGACACTCCTCTCTGGAGCAGGCTGCAGAGCGATGCTGCTCTGGTACTGAGCTCATCACAACTGCGGGGCAAAGGCTGCATAGGCTGGATTTTGTAGGGCATAAATGTATATGTTATTCTAAAACACCGTTAAAAATTAAAATTAAAAGCAAAAGCCAGTGCTGAATTTCTTGAGCTCTCTTCTCTGTAGCTTCCCAGTGGGGATGAAGCAGACAGGGCACCTCTAAACATGCCACACATTAGGTCACACTCATCACTTGATCAGGATGCCTATATTACTGTTAACAAAAAACTCTCCCCTCTGCTTCCAGTCCTTCCAAATCAATGCAGCATTTGCCCTTTGTGCTGTACGTGCCTCTGTGCCTCCATGTTCCTAAAGCAATTTGCTGCATATGGGATATTTGTTTTTCCTCAGATGTGACCAGGACTTTTGCTGGGAGCCCTTAGTGTGCCGCTCTTTCACATATGGCCTTGCTGGGTCAAACCATGGATGGAGAAGCAACCACTGTGTGGTTCACACATCTGCTAAGCTTTGCCATAGCTTCTTTTCCCCGCTCAACCTATTGAATCTATGACAGTCCATCTCTGGTGGTCTTAAAATGGTAAACGCGGGCAAGACTTTGGCCCCAATATTTATAGCACTATAGATAATCTGCATAGAAAATGAATACAGCTCAGTGGAGCAGGCGTTATTAGTTAATGGGACATTACATCCCGTCCATTCACTTTTACCATCCTTTAAAATTACCTGATTGTGCCAAATGCCTAGCGAGGGCAGGATTTACAGGAACACTCAGCCTAATGTCTCCTCGCGAACAAAATTTCCATCTAAAAGATTCCAGCAGAAATAGTACACAAAAATAAGACTGCAGAAAACAACTAATTGTTGAAACTATGTCTGCTTTAAAACACTAATATTGAGCATGTACTGTCAGTGTTTTTATAAGTGACTATGTTGCTTTAATGAAACAAGAGTCTGATTTGGAGTAAAAAACAGACAGAAAGAAGGGTTTAAGATGAACCACCCTTCAACAGCCGTTTAAAGGTTGTTAGAAGACAAAGCCTGGATAATTGGACCCGAAGACACCACCTCGAGCTCCCACTGAGCTACAGAACTAGTTCTGGCAAAGTTCACAGCCGGGAAACTCCAAAGACAAAAACCATCAGCAGGGCTTAACAGGAGACAGGCGCCCTTGACATTAGTAGAGCTGGATCCCAACACAGATGACTTATCAGAGACTAAGGGAACATTTTAGGTGAGACACATGCACTGTTCGTGGCTTTAAAAGGACAATTCAGGCTTGTGCTTACTAGAAAATATTGAGGGTGCCTTGGTGGGATGTTTTATTGTAGATCAGGAGTTCACTGTTGAACTACACCTCTTGATCAAGCCTTGACACCTCCGAGGATGTAAGTCTCAGGATGGAAGGGCCCTGGAAGATGTGCTCCAGAGGCACAGTGTGCTCCAAGCACAGTTCAGTCATTTGGAGCAGAATGCTGCTAATCAGGACCAAACCCCCTGAGGTAAGTCCTTGGCAGCAACTGCTTCACTCTGTAAACCTGCTCCTGCTGAGGAGCATGACTTGCCAATGTTACCAAGTCATGGATATTTTGCAAGAGCACATGCGCCCTCAAAATCGGCTCCTGGAGGGGAGCAGCTCACTTATCCAGTTAAACATGGGCCTAACGATGGAGCACTCAGAGCAGTATAAACACAAACTGAGAACAAAATAGAGAGGAAAAATATAAGTGGCTGAGCTGGAGTTGGCTCTGAACCTCCTTGGGTGGAAGGCAGAAATCTGGCCACAGGGATGCCTTTTCATAGCCCACTACAGCCCTCCAAGGCCAAGCAATGAGCAGGCTGTAGGACCTGCCCCAGGTCACCAGACAACACGGAGAGGAACAAATATTAAATGAAAAAAAAAAGCCCATAAGACAACCTGAAGACTTTAGCTGTGATATCAAGATGCTAACGTTTGAAGTTTACGAAATGTATATTCAAGTAAGCTCCAAGTCAATCAGAAGTGACTGAAAACTGCGTCGGTCCAAACACATGGTCAGAAAGGTCACAGCTGGTGTAATTATCCTTGCCAGACTTAGCACGCATTCAGCCATATGCTTAAGACTTGCCAAGAGCTGTACCACAATCAGAATTCCTAAACGAGTGTCACCTTGTCTAAAAAGAAAACCAAAAGCTTTTCATAAATTCACCGAGTCATTAAAAATAAAAATCCCATTTTAAAAACAGCTCAAGATTGAACACAGGTAATACTTTGTCTGGGAAAAATATGTCCAAACCAAACTCGTTCTTTCCCCTAAAGAAGATCCTAGCTGCAGACACAAGCCCTGGTCAGAAATACAAACAAGTATTCATCCTGAAAGGGATCACACGGGAATGACAGTATGACAGAAGAGGAGCAAGAGACTGAAGCCTCAGAAACACTAATTATATCTCAAAGGGAAAGTAAGATCAATAAACACTACTTTTACAAAACTAGGAAGAAACAAAATAGCTTTAAAAAATAAACAGGAAAAAAGGATGCATATTGTGCTATGAAAATGGCAATTTCAGAATAGATTTTGCTGCTGCGACAAAAATGGGTTCCTTCTCTTCGGTGTCACCGCCACGGCAATCTTGGCCCGTTTCTGTGCGAATAGGTGTTATGATAGTCCTCCCAGGTTACGTCCTGTGCTAAAGACAGGCAGCACCAGGAAGCTGCAGGGACACGACAGTGTGCGATTGCAAAGGCAAAATCATAAAGATTTTAATGGTGACCTCCAGTACTCCTAAAATGGATGGTAATGAACTTAAAAATCTATGGGGGTAGAGATTGCTTTGGACAGAGTAAAAGGCAAGGGGAGAGGTTAGTCTCAAATGTCAGAAATATTAGCTGCAGAGAAGTATAGGAAGCGAATCAATCAGAATAGAGCTACTGGGTAAAAGGATTAAGTGGCTAATAAAAGGGATATGCTACTGACCTCCAACATAGGAAGCAGTTGATAATGAGATAAGTAAAGCTTATGGAGATAATAAGGGTGTAATTATGGTGGAGTTCAAACTACTAAGTGTATATTAGGAAACCCCGAAGATATATAAAGATATAAAATTCTGAATAGCCAGTAGTAGATGACTACTCTTCAGTCAAAAGTAGAAGAAACACTTAATGGTATAAAAAGATGTAACTGGATTTGAGCTTAACCTACAACCCAACAGGGGAACTATATAGACATTTTATACTTCTTTTTAAGAAAGTAACACACATGGAGATAATGGAGCAAGCGATCCGCTAGGATTTCTATCACCAGCGGGTCCTCTGCGCTTGCAGAGCATCACCTAGGACCTGAGCACAAAGGAGATGGGGGCAGCGGGGCAGGGGAACGTCTTGCCCAGCTCTGATGCTGGAAGCGTAACGCTGCTTTGCGTGCTGAGATTTGCTGTACGGTAGCAACCCACACGTGGCTCAGTCCTGTGAGATCACACCTTATCTTGCTGCCTGAGAGCTCCCTGCAACCCCACAACCTTGCGTTTTGTTTTCCCGTTTTTTTCTGTTTGATACAAGGGATACCATCCACTGCCAAAGACACACCATGAGCAACTGCGCTCCACAAATCCCGTGTTTATTGGAAAAGCACAAGGTAAGTTTAAAGGGTCACATTTTCAGAGGGACTTCATCAATCCTGCAATCAACTGATGGTGCAAATAGGAGGATTTGATTTCTTATCATCTAATTTGTGGGAGCAAATAACAGCCCTATCCCAAGAAGCTGTGAGCACTTACAGTTCCCATCGACTTCATTTATGCTATTTGTGCTTACAAATCAGAGAGATGGTTCATCTTTAAGTTCTATAATTTCCTACTGCAATTGGTTGTGCTTACAAAATTGCAGCTGCAGCTGATTGCTGCAGCAGCCCTAAGGGCTGCTTCTGAAGATGCAGCCTTTGATTTCCGAGAGGCCAACTTCCAAGGGATGTTGGAAGACAGAAGAAAACAGCGCACATAAAGGGAGTCGTGTTTTAGCAGAAACGACAGGTACGTGATTGAAGAAAAATGAAGTGACAGACAACACGCACTCTTAACAGATCCAGTATACACTGCTATCTGGGAAACACAAGCAAACAAAGCCCAAAGAAACACTTTTCTGAGCAACCGTCAATCACAAAATGTAAAGAAAAAGGAAAGAAAGTAAAACACATGCAGATCTCACCAAAGAACATTACTATCTAAAGTCTACTATTCCTAGCTGAAGCAGCAACAACTGTGTATTAAATTGCATGTATGTCACTATGCATGCAAGTGAGGAGTTTGAATGTGCAAATGACTACTTAATTATATAAATGCATGTAATGGTACCATTTGCGTGCACTGTCTCCAATATTACACGATCAACATAAGTATATGATTGAGTACATGATTTTGCATTTATACTGCTAAAAATATAATTCCTACTGTTTGATGCAGCTGTAAAACACTGGCACAGAACTATAAGGTTAAGGGAGATTTTTTGAAGAATTTTCTT
Organism: Nothoprocta perdicaria; assembly: GCF_003342845.1. Taxonomy (NCBI): domain Eukaryota; kingdom Metazoa; phylum Chordata; class Aves; order Tinamiformes; family Tinamidae; genus Nothoprocta; species Nothoprocta perdicaria. Next base: position 2,724,753 of record NW_020455533.1, read on the forward strand.
TTGTCATAAAAATATATTTAAAAAAATCAAGGAATATACTTGGGAGTACAATGCCATAACAAATATATAATTTATTAATCAGATTCAAGCATGTACTATGAAACAGAGACATGGGAACTGGCTTGAAACACAGGGCAGTGAACTATTTAGGTGAAGTATATTTTAAGATCATGAAAATTGCAGCTAAAAAAAAGCTATTAGGCCACTTTGTCCATGCTTTACCTTGGTCCAAACCAAGCCCTGGGCCTGATCATTCATTTTTAATATTTTCTCCAGTATTCTTACAAGTTCCATGTAATGAAACTTCTACCACTTTGGTAGACAAATCTACTCTCCAGAAAAGACATTTCCCCAACACAAAGAGCTTTAATAAACCAAACCTCTCTCCTCCATGTGTCCGATGGCAGCCTTTTTTTTTTTATTCCTTTTGAAATGCACTGCACCGATGCCTTCAAAGGGACATGAGGAACTATCACATACTCTAAGAAAACCTTATACCTAAAGAACAATCCTTCAGCTCATCTTCTGTGTTACTGGTTTTTGAAGATAATGGCAAGTGGAGAAAAGAAAGTTTGAAGGGAAAAATACTTCAGGGAAGGTGAGCTACAACTTTGGCTATAGTGAGAAATGCCAAGATGAAAGCAGGAGGCCAGTGCTCATTCACTCCACTTCGATATCAGCTTGGTCCCATTTCCAACTCGAAAGCATCTTTGTGTGCCTGATGTGCAGACTCAGCATTGGGTCTAAAGCCCACACTGGTTTCTTCCCCCTTCCCTCTCAAGTCAGTCTTACTGACAAACAAGAGCGATTTTATGTCAAATTAGGCTCCAAAATCACCAATCCCTGATTTTCACTGGACTTTGGACCAGATTTTGTTCCCATGCACGGGGCACTATATTGTTGCCACACTTGAGATATCTCGCAAGAGGAACTCACTCCCTCTCTCTTTAGACATTTATAGGATAAATTGTTAGCTGCGTCCCAGCTAGATCCGGTCATGGAATTTATTATTCTTTTTGAAAAGATATTCCATGAAAAAGACTAAACAAACTTCAAAAATGATCTCAGAACATTTTGAAGGTTATGATTTCAAAAATAAATCATTAATAGCTGCAAGAACTCAGATGAAAAAAGTTCTTTTTTTTTTTTCCTCTCCGTTTTTTAAATCGGCTGTAATGCTGAGGTCACTTAACAGCAGAAAGGAGAGGAATGTGACCAAGGCTCTTCTAGCCCTTTGTGCCACTGACACAGCTTTGACTACTTATTTCAAGCATGGCAGCGAACAGCTCTTGACCCTGTAAGCACCTACCCTTGGGTTGGGAGCAAGAAGAGTTCTTAATCATCCGGTTACAAGCAGCTGGGTTCAAAGCACATTTTTTAAAGTCGTTAGGCTTAGAATATTATTTTACAATATTAATTTAAAAAATGGCATCTGTATTTTTCATGATTCTTAAAAATGCTGTTGCTTGTATCTCCTCAGAGGCATGAAAGGAGAAAGAAGCTTTAGTCTTGTCTCCTTATTCTACATTAAACTCTGAGCACTGCACAGTAAAGCCCCAGGGCTGAATTTTCTTTACTCTGCATGATGGATCATGAGACACACAATTTCCATTACTATTAATGGCAATTTTGTGTCAAATTACTACACATGGCATTTAGATGCTGCTCCTCTGAGTTACCTAGTTGCTGCTTTCAATATAAGAACAGAGAAAAATATACTTGGATATTGTTATTTCGGAATGTTGTTAACTGTTGTTATAGCTGTGAACATTTGTAAAATAAAATTCTTGAAATTTTTCATGAGGTTAATAAAAAAATCTATGCACAATTTTCATTCTTCCTGTAAAGCCACTATCACCTCATACTGCAAGAATGTCCAGGAAACAACAGGAAAATATTTTTGAGGTCAGTCCATAGGTCACTGTCAATGATAATTCTGGGGAATTCTGCTAAAGGTTGACGCTGGAGTATGGGACAAAATGCTATTGAAAAAGACTTAAAAAAAAATGTAGTAATATCTTAGGAAACAGCCTGTGTTTGAAACTGCTGAATAAATGAAACTGCAAGAGTCACAGAGAGGGCAATCGCTGTTACAAGCATGCACGTTACCATTGGCTTTGACACGCTGAATCAAAGCTTCTTGTGGGTTTATCACACCAATACACCAAGGACAGCGATTTTCCTCCTACATCACGTGGCAGCAATCCAGCCTGGTGAGACATAGCCAAATAAGCCCCACTGCCACAAAGTGCATGTCCCGTGTGCAAGGCATGGCCATTGGCGAAGGTTTGTTTCCTTGTTCTTTCATAAATTTTTCTTAAGAATACAAGAAAATGATTTTTAAACTCTCAAGATCTCTTTTCTTCCCCTCTCCCTCTACTGTATACTGTTTTTCCCATCCAACTTCTATCAACTTACTGATGCATAATGAAAAACCTAAACAAATGGAAATCTGCTTATGTTCTACACTTTGCATTTTCTTCAATGTCTAAGGCGGTATCGGCTAAATAGACAGGTTCCTGCTCTAAGCTATAAAATATTCATAAAAACACTCGTGTGCTGCCTCACCCTTACCCATAGTCTACATTTTGACTTTCTCCCCAGAGTCAGGTTCCCATGTCAGAAGTGACAGTAAGTAGCTTTTTAGTGTTGTTAATATATTATTATGTCATTTCTTAGTGCTCTCTCTCTCTCTCTCTGAAGGGACTGAAGCCTGTGAAAATCTCTAACTTGAAGTTGGGGAATTTCTCTGCCAGCTTGTAACATAGCTCTGTTGTATGAACTGAATGGGGATTTGCAAGGAAAAAGATTCTGCAGCTGTTTTAAATGAATTCCACTTAAGAGGCATCAGAAATGGAACTCTTGGACACACTGGGACTCTCCTCCTGATCTACAAGAGGAGAGCAGTCAAGGGAGAACTGGAAGTTTCTCACTGACATCTAGATCTGAGTAAGCATAGAGACCAAAGCCACTACTGCTCCCAAAACACAAACCAGTTCCCTGTTGTCAGGTCTCAGTCCAAGGCCAAACTCAAGTGTTCAAGCTCCAGTTAAACCACATATACATTTTACTTAGAATCATAAGCCTACAAAAAGGCCATTTATCTCTTGGTTATGATTTTTCACTCCCCAAATCAGTTATTTGAATAATTAACTTGTGTTCCATTTTCCTGCTTGAGGATTAATGAAGACTTGGATAAAAATGACATAACTGTGACAGCATTATGAAGAGGGACATATCCTAAATTACTGCAATAATGACATCATCTTACTTGGGGAAATTAAAGAGTGCACCTTAAAGGGAAGAGACACAGCCCATGTTCTACCACATCAGACTTAAAACACCTTGGCAGATTCTTTGCTTTCTTATCCCCAGTCAACTCTCGCTACCACCAAGCAGAACGCCTGTTTGCAAGGATTATATGAAACACAAATCCCCTCTATATGGATATGCAACAAAGAGCACAGTACTAAAAACACAGGCCAAACACCAGCCAGCTTTGAGATCTATTCCTTGTCAAATATCCTGGTCTTGAAAGATCTCCCTGAAGCAATAAATAGTGAGACACAAAGCATCAAGAGGCTGTAGATCATGGCAGCTTCTCAAGGGGATGGTTGAGCTCATTGTTCATTGCCCCAAAGTCCTTGGGAGTTTACAGTGCGACGTTAAATCTAAACCTTTTCACTTGATGAGCTGCTTTATGATGGATAGTGTAAATTAGTTTAAAGTAACTTTTTGTCAGCCAGAACTCATGACATAGATAATTTAGGAATGTCTTTTTAAGTGCCTCTATGAATTAATGTTTTCATAGTTTTCCCCAGGTTACAGGAGAAGATAAAGGTCTAGTGGTGATTATTCTCCTACTTTTCATTGTCCTATGTGGACATTTTTATTATTATTATTATTTTTATTAAGAACCTAGGTAGAAGTCTATCTAGCTGACATGTTAATGGCTGTTAACATGAGTCCATTTTTCTTTCTTATAAAACGTATGTTCCCAAACCTGGCAGCTCTGGTTTTAGGAAGAAACTGGGGAAAAAAAAAATCTTTCAAATGCTTTATCTAACTCAAGGATTTGTGAATTTGAAGAAAATAAAGCAGAAGGACTTCTGTTTCAAAATTTTGCCAAAAAAAAAAAAACCAATCCTGATCCTGGTATGAAACAGTCATGTCTCTTGGGTTCTCTGGGGCTTCACAAATATTTTCTTTGGTCATATTTTTCCAAAGAATGCCCATCATCAAACATCAGCAAAGCACTACTCAAATTATTGGCCACTGCTAATCTCCTCTATTTCAGATGAGTCATTTCTGAGTTTTATTAGGAGGTGGGAAAAATCTCTTTCATCTAATTCCCAGCATCTTCATTCATGCATGACAACTTGTCTCCAATCCCCGCCTCTGCAGTATGCATGAAACAAGATGTCTCAAAGCCTAATTCAAGAATTTAAGTACTGAGCTGAAAAAACTGCTGAAGTTTCTCATATTTTTGTAGCACAAGCTAGAATTATTAATAGGCATAAAATACAGGGCCTATTGGCCACAGCTGCTCTGCAGTTGGAAATACAGTGAACTTGTGCAAGAAATTCAGCTTCCAACTGTTCTATTTGAAGTGCTAGTGGAGAACAAGGGTCTAATCCTTCAAGGACATTCATAACTTCTGCCTTGTGACTGCCAGCAGGCTTCAAGAGAAACAGTTAGGGTGATAGATTTAATTGTAGGCCTAGGACATTGCAGGATCAAGGACTAAGACTCTACTGAGTGGTAGATAACCCCAATTGCAAGAGTCTATGGAACCTGCTAAACAGCTCTCACCAAATACAGATTGACTCCCGCTTTGTACAATGATAATGGCAGTGTCAGCTAGCATTCATGGATCTGCAGAAGAGAACCAAAAAGGAAAAAAAAAAAAATTAGGCCTGAGCAAAAAGGAGAAACCTTCTACCTTTGAACAGAAAGGAACTGTTCTTGCAGCTGAGTCATTTTTCTTTGCATTTTTCTATGCATATGCACATTACGATGTCTCTGAAGAGAGGTTTCACTTGCCCAAAGTAAATATTCTCCCATCCTCATCCTCATTTTTGCTTTCAAATAGTTTTGCAAGTATGAATAGGAACATGCTAAAAGCTTCTGTTGTACAACTGAAAAACACCAGGAAGGAATTTTGTCTGTATTTAATTGATTTTACTCAAGCCACATGTGAGGAATTAAACCGGCTCACTTTCTTCCCCTCTACCATACACACATGTGGTCTTACTTGGAATATTTGCTTCAGTTCTAGAAAATCTCTGCAGTTTTGATAAGCCCCAAAGCGTTCTCTGAAGGGAGGTTTCTGTTAAACAACTTATCTTTATTCACCTCAGTTAGAGTTTCTAAGAATAGGATTAATTAGTTTTAGACATCTCGCTATCAAAAAGGTTAAGTTCTTCTTCATTAGGAACAACCTCATCTTGTCTCCAGTCTCACACTGCTATCATCTGTAATGACGCACCAGAGAGGCATCAGACACACCATGAGTGAAAAGGCTGCTGGACCACTTGTTTATAACCAAAGCCTTAATTCATTGACTAACAGAGATGACAACTTCCCTAATGCGAGTTGTGCTTTTGCTCTGCACACTGAGTGCTTGTCTCATTGCTGCTGTTACATTGGGGGCTAATTTAATGAATAATTAAATAATTTAGCTTTTAACTAAATTAATCATTTAGCTAATTCATTAATAATAATCCTTTGCATTTCCGTGGTGCCTTCCAGGCTAAGATATCAAAGAGTTTCGTAAGCATGAGGGGGAAGTTCACCCTTCTTCCTCCCGCATATAGCCCGAGTAAATGGGTTTTAAGATAAACCACACCAGTTGGCTTCAAAGGGAGGAAAAATCCGCTCTGAGATAAGGGCAGGGGGCAATGGTTGTCTCAAACAACCAGTCTGACATTTTCAGCAGATGCAGACTTTACTCTCAAGAACCACTTCCCTTCAGTAGAGCAGCATCCATGACAGCAGGAGGGATAGGATAGAGCTAAGGCTCGGATTTATTTCCTTGCGCTGCCAAAGAATGTGTGTGCTCTGTGGTGGCTAAATACCTTAGTCATCCATGCACATGGAGCATGTGGATCTTGCCTCTTATTACAAGAAAAACACACCCAAGGTCCCATAAAATGATAAAACTTGCTAGGTACAGATCAATAACTGGAAAAAAATGCCACTAAGCTGCAATTTCCACATGGCAGCTTTAATTGATTAGATATTAATTGCACGAACCAGGAGGTCTGTGTCTCATCTTCATACACACCGGGGAAACTGGGTCAAAGGGATGCTAAGCAGCCTGAGCGGAATCAGGGAGCAGGTTTTGGGCAGAAATGGCATAAAATCCGCACTTCTAGTCCCCCGTGTGAGGGGCAAATCCCTGCTTCCCTCACATCCAAGTCAGGTATTGACACTTCCTTACTGAAACCCAAGCTTTACCTCGGGGCCATTAAATTTTAAAGCCATTAGTTATAATTTCCTCATCAATACACTATTGTTCCTCTTATTTCTCTCTCCTTGGTACCTAAAGAGCCTGCGAAGGTGGTTTCCATACATTTAATATAATCTTTCCATTTATAATAATTTTACCATCTCAGTTTGTTTCAATAAGGAGCTATTTTTAAGACAGAATGGAAATTAACTTCTCGTACCTATTGAAAGAAGCTGATTACGTAGAATCTTGCAGCCTGTTGTGTTGGAACAATCATAAATCACTGTTCTGACTTTTATTTATTTATTTATTTTTAAGGTTTAAGCAATCCTGAAATCCTTAATGACCCTCCATAGCGACTATCTATCTCAAGGAAGACTTTCTCTGGGTATTCAGGAAAAACAAACTAACAAAATCCAAACGGATCGAGCAATGCTTGATCAAAGAGACCTATGCAAAGAGCCCCTTCAAGCCTAATTTGCAGGGCAACCTCATAGGAAGGACAGGAATGGCCTAAATCCGTAAGGGCAGTGAAAAAGGCTGGAATGGAGCTCCCCAATTGCAAGGGAATCGCAGGAAGCAGGAAGGGCTGGGTGAGCTGCAAAGGGTATTTAAAGGAAACAGTGACAGAGAGGAAAATTGGCTAGGCTCAGTAAAAGCAAACAGTTATTTAATGCAAGGTTGGAACTTAAGCATTTGCTTAAGTGCTTTGCTGGACAGGAATATCCTCAGGCTTGAAACTGAGCATATGTTAAAGTGCTTTTGAAGCACTGAATCACAGCTTAGAGGAAAACCTTGGAATTAGCAAGTATCCAGGCTGCTCATAGAAGAGCCACAGCACATAGGCCAAAGTGTTCCCTTAAGCCAAAATTACTGATCTTAAAAGGAATAAAATAAAAAAGGTTGTTTTTGCAAAAGGGTGATTATCCAAGAGCTCTCACTGTCTGCTCAATGTATGTGTTCAGTGGGCAAATTCATTGCTGGGATAGTTTTCCACAGGCCGAGGAGGTCAATGGGCCTGTGACAACTTAGAGATGAGTATCTATTTCCTAGATGTTCACTTAGTCTCACATCATACTTTGATATTTTGCTGCCTGTTGTAAATAAAGATAATATTTATTTAATACTTGGACAGCTAGTGCTATTCAACCACCCATAATCAGTGGATTGCTCTTCCTTGAATGTAATGAGAAGAATCTTTCTAAAGACACTCCACTGTACTGTCTTGCCCAACCAGTGAGTTTACCCTTAATGAGGCCAGGGGAAAGAAGAGGCTACTGTGGCATATTAGCATGCATTTATCACTGCTCTCCAAGTAACAAATAATTAGCAAAGCGAGTGTCATGGAGATCTGATTGTTCCTGTGAAACATCCCTTGTTAGTTGTCCCCAAGATCTGCCACAAGGGCCTGTCAAATTTTCGCTAATGTGCATTTTAATGGATTCTTAGTAGCACCATTTGCTACTTCAAAAGATCACGTGTTGTCTATTTAACCTTGAAAAGCCCAGTGGCTAAAAGTATTTTGGAATATGAGATACTTTTCTGCCTAATTTGTTCTGCAGGCATCAAATAGAACACATGCCATTTGAGAATGCAATTTAGTATGATAGCTAGTGTGATAGTTCGGCACAGGACTTTTATATAACAGTTGTTTAGTTATTACCCATCTTATTTATTGGCCATCCAAAGCATAAATTGGAAAGAAAGCAAATGCAATTCTTCATGTTAAAATACTTAGCGGTTTTATATTAGTGTAACATTTGCAATTCAGACTTTAAAAGATAAGTTAATACAAAAGCTAGTTTAACTGCTCGTATAATTAATCAATTTTATAGTATTATTTGGAAAAGTGGAAATCCTTAGTGTGGGAAATCAAATCAAAACATAGAGGAGCTTGTATTTGCACTATTTACACTTTAATATACATCATTTATTAAATTATCAAGTGTTCGTTAAGCTCTTTGAAGATGAAGCACTCTGTGCTAAATATCATCATCATATATTTTGAGTTTCAATATTTTGACACAAAATATGTTTCAGTCAGATCTAGAGGATACTTTATCTTGTTTGTATATTTTGAGGAAGCAGTTAATTTACATAGGTTATTAATTCCCATGGTGTATTGAGCACACTGCACAGCCCTGGATTTTTGGTATGAATAAATAAAAGCAAGCTTTACTTTGAATCAAGTAAATTGAAACTTTAGGATCTTGTTAATTCTCAGTGAGAATAAAAGCATCACTTGAAATCCTACTCTTAGTAAAGATCTGCTTTTTGTTTCCAAGTAGCAGAATTTCACCCTTTTCAGGTTGAATGTCTGGAAAGAATGCTTCAAATCCCAACCGGTGGTTTACTTGGATGATAAGATATGATACCATATGAGGAGCGGGACACTCTGCTAACTTCTGTAGGGCGGATTAAAAACAAAGAACAAAAACAAAAACATCATTAGAGAAAGATTACTCTGCTTTTCCCCCACCAGAGATTAAGAACAGATGGGAAACTCCCTAATAAAAGGTAAAAAGTAACTTGCATCTGGTATAAAAAAAGGCTGTGTAAACCTCAAAACCATTATGTTATGCAGTAGTGTTTTTATAGTGGAGCTGCCTATGGATATTAACAAAGAATGGTTTGTTGGGAGAACTTTATTAGAAACTTATTAAAATTTAGATCAATTAATATATAATTAGACCAATATTAGCTTGATAATTCATGTTGACTACATAGTGGTTGCTTTTTAATATGTGTATATTTCTTCTCAAGAACATCTCCCCCCAAAAAATACTGTCTTCTCCAGATTTCCATACTTCCATAACATTTCCTTAAGTTTCAACAGTGCATAACATGCCGACAAACTTAATTAAAAGTACAATTAATTTCCAGTATGCACTGTCTCGAGCTTAAAATTAAAGCTCATTTCTCTTTCCCTTTTTGTAGCAACTGAAATCCCTCTTTTAATCTCTGTCCTACCTCGGATGGCTGCAAGATAAACTTTTGCTAACGCAAGTCCATGTGGACCAGTGTTCCCACATCCTTAAACGGCATGTTCCTGGCAGCAGAGAAAACACTGCCAGGCTCCACGAAGGATATACATAGCATTAAGAAAACTGCTAACCAGCTGGAGAAAGGGAGTGAGACATAATCCTTTTAAAGCCATGTTTGGAAAAGACTGAGAATACAATTAACCTCTGAAATTCTATGCTTATTGGCCCACCCAGTTCAGCACTTCCCAGGGACCATTTATCTCAATAGGGGAGCACAAATGCCATGCTGCACTGATTTTAATCGGTGTTACTTTAACTGAAGAGTGTCCCTAGAGTCACTTAAGGGTTAATCCTTTGCTTCTCATGAAAGGTAACAGATTTTGATTAAAGGGATCGCGTTGGCTGCTTGCAAGCCCAAAGCGGACACATACATCCCAGCTCTATATTTAATTTTAAACCTGCACCCTCAAAGAGGAACGTAAGCCATTTGTACCAACAGCAACTAATCCCAAAAAATGTAATGCACTGACCTCAGTGAAATGGAAATTACAACCACAGCTTAGCTCGAATAATTACTTGCATAAGGTTTTAGTGGCAAAGACGTTTACAGAATAGCATATGGATGCCTAACGAAAACCAGTCCAATTTTGGGAGAGAAAAGTGTTCTTTTCCCAACCACATTTCAGTTTTCCACAGGCAAAGCATCTAGCAAAGACTCAACCATCTTGTTGATCCTCAGGCCTTTGTCTTTGCCTGCTGCTTTGCCTTGGCCAGCTTAAAATGGTAAATAGACTAATCTTTGCTCACCAGTGGGAATGTTCTATTTTGTTTTTTAACATGGGGTTGGGTTTTAGGCAGAGTTCTGAGGAGGTCTGTACAGTTTTTCTTACTTCTTGTCCTCTAAATGCCAAGCTCTGCAGACCTGCATGGGATATCACCTTGCAGACTTGTTCTTGAGAACAAAGTTGGAGTGCCAGAGGGAGCAGAGAGAGGTTTTTCATGCCCTGAAGAGTGAACCTGGTCCTTTTGCTGAAATTCTTACAAAGTAGAGATAAATTATTGAAAGTTTTTTTTTTCTTCTGAGAATAATGTGGGAAAAGAGAGGGAGAACCTTCGCTGTGTCCAGAAAAAAGCCAAATAAGCCAACCACAAGAGAAAAAAAATAAGACAGATGTGAAATATGTGGTCAGCAAGCAAAAGGCCACCCTTGTTTTAGACTTTAATTATGAAAATCTTTCTTTTCTGACAAGTGAAATGAATTTAGTCACTCATGCATAGTGTGAAAGTTGAATTGTCTGAAAATTAAATCAAAATAAAATATGAAAACTACAAATGGGGCTTTCATTGCCACCAACAAGGGAGCCATCCTTTAGAGGTGACATTTCACAGCAGTCCCTGAGAAATGCGATTGTTCATAGCATTAAGTAAATTACGGTCCCCGAACAGCGTGGAAATAATTGAAAATGTTTGCTGTTTTTAAACAAACGCTATAAATCCCAGAAGGCTGTTCCAGTATTGAAGTAGAGGAGAATAAAATGTTCTAAGCAAAAAAGTATAAGTAAAATGCCTGATGGCTTGGTTGACAATCATAAAGCTTCACCCTAACTACCAGCTGGAAGTAGTTTTCCATTTTCTGTTAATGGCTGCACTTTTAGAAACTTTTCCTTTCTCTCCCTCCTCCTAGCCTACACTCACACACGAAATGACAGTACTTAACTAGACGTGCCCTTCACAGGAACAGGCATGTCAATGTACAAGCCCTAATGTAATGCAAATAGGGGCCATGCACCATGCCATGCCATTCATGTCACAGGTGGAGAAAATGGGATCGTGCCCAGCCTCAACGCAGATATATTTAACACATCCTAACTGTGAAATATCCCATTGGAAAGAGGTCCCCAGCACATTCACCCAGAGGTTTTCATGCGCATTCCTACATTAAGCAAGCAAGCAGGCCAGCAGACACCTCCCATCCTTTCCCATGGTGTATTTAAATAACATTTCATAAAAAATGGGGCTGCTGTTGCCTGCTGCCAAGTCCGGGTGTGCTTCCATGAATGTGTCCATCCCTTCTGCAAGTGCAACACGCTCCTGGGCTTCTTCCAGGAGCCGTAAGTGAAGGAGAAGGAGGCACCACGACTCAGTGCCATGCACGAGCCTGCATGCACATGCAGCTGTGGGACACAACCCTAGATGTCAAGACGGTTACTCACTGCAAGATGACTAGATTATTACTCAGAAGGATCAAAACAGGTCACTGAAAGGTTTAGAAACCATGGAGCAGACATATAAACATTGCTTAGGCACCTGTTTATGCATACATGGGCCTAACACGCGTTTGCAAAAGCACTTGCATAAATTAATCACCCAATTTGTACCGATCACCAAGGTGTTCAGGCTTAAGTGTTTTTGAAACTCATGGTAGATACCAAAAGACCTTTGCAAATCAGTTCCTCTGCCCCTTGAGGGGCATCTCCCCCTTGATCAGATAGGTTAAGGACTAGCTGTGGTTAAAAGTTAGCACGGTTCTTGCTACATGCTGCTTCAAACACATCCAACTAGTCTCAAAGTCACTACTGATCTGAATTTAAAACACGGGAGTGAATCGTATTACCACATGTAAACAGCAAGTCTAAACAAAACTTTGCACAATTAGAAATGTCACTCCTTCCTTCAGCTACAAATGTGGCTTCTTTCATTAAGACAGCATGAATACTGCCAGGGTACTTATATTTGGGGCTTGATTTTAAAAGCACATTTTGCTCTCCACTAGCCTCTTTTTTTTATTCCTCATGTGAGCTAAATTCCTTTAAAAAACAACATAAATCTTGCATAAAACTCCATGAAAAAAGAACCTCTCCTTTTTCATTGCAAGGATGTGTGGATAGCCCAACTCCATTAATTTCAATGGGACTGACTCTGTACCATCTGTTTTCTGTGCAGCTGCTGTATTGTAGTGAGTGGAAGACAAAAAAGTATCCTTGTAAGCTCTACCGATGACATCCAGAAATAAGACTATAATTGGTGGCAAATCTTATGAAGTCTGCTGTAATCATAACAGTGAAAGGGATTAGATTGTGATCTAAAAGAAGCAGATTAGTTTTTTACCCCCCTGCCTCAAAGAGGACATGCACACGGAATCCAAACCCAGTCCCTTAGGCATAAAATAAACCAAAACCATCAGCAGAAGAGACAATTATACACAAATTTATACAAATACATCTTTCTCTCTACTACAACATCATCAGGTAACGATGCACAGTGATCACATGCTGATGTATGTGATCCTTGCAGGAAATAATTTGCAGGAAGGGAGGATGCCAACATATGTCTACTGCATATAGTCATTAGAATGACAATACACTAATCTTCCAAAACACCAGCCTGGTTTTTAGTAATCTTAATCTCCACTCTCATACCAAAGATCTTAATGATTTGCCTACACAGAAGCAAACAGACTTAGTTCAGTGCAACCATCCACAGAAAGGGATAGAAACTTTCAATTTCAAGAGGATGAATATTTTCCAGAGAGGCACTGGGAAAACAACTCCCCAAAGCTGCCAAGTGGTTGCACAGCTGCAGAGTAAGAGAGGGGCTGAACTCAGTACCTGTAATACATCATTCCCAAGCAAAATGGACTTAGTTCTTATTCATGCTGCTGTGTGAGGTCTGTGCCCTGCTACTGCTGTTAAGCATACAATAACAACTGTGACCATCGCAGGATTACATTCAGTATTGTTCTGTTTTGTGATCTAAAAACCACTGCATCTTCATCTTAATACTGCCCATGTTCGTGAATGTGTTTTTGGTCCCCAAAACAATCTGTCTATGCTTGAACCTTTTGTGATAAGAGTACTGCTTTGCAGGACTAAAAGATGTTATCCTTATATTTATGACTTGGGCAAATTGTTTCTCTCAACTTTAATAAATAACGAAGTCTTAGTGCGTTTTGCAATTGGGTTCTTAGCCTCCTAGAGCTGCAGTGTGAGCTGGAACAGAGCACTGAGGCCAGACGGAGGCTGAAATTCACTCCACCAAATAATTTGGAGAACAGAATGACCACGCAGAACAGATGATGGCTACAAACACAGTCAGAGCACCATGGAGCGATGCAGGAAACATGGACCATGGCTCTGAGCCTTCCAGGACCCCCAGGATCTCTTTTGGGAGCCCAAAACCTGCTCCAAGGTGCCAGTTGTGCCCTGTTTCCTCCCGCCAAAGTCAAAAACTACTTAATAGGTAAACTAGGGCCCTCAGGAGCATGACAGATAAGACAATAATGAAGACAACATGTAACTATCAACCATCAGCTAAGGGCACCATCCTAGACTTGCAGATTCACCACATGCAGTTATGTCCATGAAAGCAGAGGCAGATTTTCCAGTCATTGGTGAGCCTGGACAACATCCACCTCAAACCCACATTCTGCTGGAAGATCTTCTTGCTTTCCTCCTTTTCTTAGGAGGACAGCAACTATGGCTGGAATCAATAGAAACATCATCTGAGATCTACACATGTTCACAAAGGCACCTTGCAAAGATTTTTCGATTTGCACTTACAAACAGGGTCCAAGGAGTCTCCATCCTGCCCCATTCCCAGCACAACAGAGCACCCCAGGACCAGCTTCTTCCCAGGACAAGCTCTGGTGGCTACCCAGGGAGATGGGAACTTTCATTCCCTGTTTTTCTTTCAGGCAGCCATTTTATAGCTAATCCTAGTCTCAGAATAATGAAGCGGCTTTTGCTCAAAAGAACAGGATTTCAGCTCCAGGTACTTAAAAATGCTCATAGTGTTGACATTTACATTTTGTACATGGCAGAGTTATGGTGTATTTACTTCAAACATTAAAAATACAAAGTGTTTCAGATACTCAAATACGTGCCTTAAAGGAAACACTGTAAACATCTTGTAGAAGCAAAATTCCCAAGTGTTAGCAAATAAAAAAGCGTCAGGGAGAAAACAAAGGAAACAAACAAAAGAAGAATCTTTGCGAGAGAATAAAATAGCTAAAAAGCTCACAGGAGAAATTCAGAGGCCTTGTTTAATGACTCATGTCTTACTATAAAGCTTACCACTCTCAACCATGTACCACTCTTAATTACCCTGGTATAAATCCAAAGAGAGTCTATTGAAAGCCTCAACTCCTCTGAGCTCACGAGAACACAGCTCAGGCCAACGTAGCCAGACTTCCCATTTATCTGCCTCCTTTCCTGGTTCTGTACAGCATGGATATCAACAGCTCAGTCTCCAGCCTCCAACACCTTTGGGTGTTCCTCCACAAGAACATATGTGGAGCAAAGGCCTGAACAACACCAGGGTCAGGTACTTATCACCTCAGACTGACTCAAACACAGCAGCCACCAGTAAAAAAGGGTGAGCGGCCTAATCATGAAGTCCACGACACCCCTGTGCCTGCACGCGCTGCTCTTACCTCCAAGCCCACGCAGAGATGTTCCATCACTGCATGCAGGTTGCTTTTGCACATTTTGGGCTGAAAAAAATGCCATATGAGGCAAGAGGTACTCTGGATAAGCCCCAAAGCAGCTGCATGGCCCCTAGGAAGGAGCTGCCCTAGGAAAGAACCAATATATATAAATAAGGAGGCCCCTGGGGCAGAGCCCCAGCCCTCACCCAGATGCCGAGAGTTATCCCTGATGATGATTCCCAGCACTCACCCCATGCAGGAAGTGAAAAATCACCCAATTTAGGGCACCTGGAGTGATATCCTTGGCAGGGAGGTTTACAAATCTTTCTCTTTTTTATGCTGGCTTGTTCTAAATTTTTTGTTCTAAATTCAGAAATCCTTTGATGTTTGCCAAGTGCTTGCGAGCAGGCTGATAACCTCAAGGTTGGGGCAGCCTTCAGAGCCCCTCACATCATATAAAGTCAAATTATTAGCATATGCCACATCCTAAAAATTTTCCTGATATATTAGTGTGTTTTATACTTTCTCAAATATTTGTGTGGGTGTAGGTGCATTTATAAGTGTGTGCATATGTGTGTGTGTATATATGTACATACACAAACGCATTATACATATGAATACCTATATATGCTAATAATTTCTTACAATATTTGCCCTAAAACCTTGATCCAGGATATTAGGCAAGGAGATGAAAATAAGTAAGGAGCCCTGTGCTGGTTATGTGCATACACTGGCAGTGAGAAAAACCCATTTGGACTTGGATAAAAACAGTTGTTGCAGAATGCATGGGAACAACACATAGGTGTTTTCTCAGTTATTAGCCCTCTCTGCCTTATGCGGGACATCAGCATTTGCATCTCAATTCCTAGCTCCCAAGAGCTCCTAAGGCAGAGGTATCCATTTGAAAACAGTGTCTGTTTTACAAAGGACTGACTTGATCCAAAATGTTTGCTCAAGACGTACAACTTCGGAGGTCCTACCATGCATATAAAAAAGCTTTTGCTTTATAATTACAGTGGCAAAAAAAAAAAAAAAAAAAACAACGGAGAGACTTTACAAGCAAGAATAAATGCATAAAGACTGGGTGCATCTGGACTTTGAATAATGTATGAATCCACATTTTAAGGTTGGCTTGTGAGAAAAACGCAGTACCCAAAAGCAACTGGAACTGTCTGATCACTCTGGCTCATTGATCTTCAAGGGTTTTAGTGCAAACACTCTGGTCCATGATACAGCCTTCCCCTGTCAAACCTCCTTTGAAAGAGTCAATATTTGTATGAATTTTGAGCTACATGCAGAATCTCACAAATTACTCCGGTAGCTTGAAACCCTTCTATCTAGCTCTGGGAGTGAAGTGTTATCAAAGTGATGTTTCTTCTTGATCAAGCCACTAAAGACTGAAACTGGGAAGGGAAACCCCTTCCTTTAGGCTGGTGGGTCAAGGAGAAGCAGAACATGGAAGAGAATGAGGCTCGACTGCCTCTCTCCAGACAGAAGGGATTGGACCCAGATTTTCCACCATCCACAACAGCCTCACGAGCTGCACTGACTGCTGCAGTGTTGGGCAGAGAGGCGATTCCCTGGAGGTGGGAATAGCAGGATGGAGATTCAAGGGGTTCAGGGGAGAAGAAAGGGATAAAAAACTGCCTGGCCTTCAGGGTCCTTCCCCGGGGGTCCAGATTATGGCTCCTGCCTCACAGGCTGGGCCTTGTTTTGCCCACTGTAAGTTTCACGTGACATGCAGGAATGTTCTTGGATCAGGATGTCCTGTCTCTCAACCACATTGCTAGGTTGCACAACTGCTTGCTCCTCTCCTGTGAATCACATGCTTAATGGGATTATTCACCCATTCATTGGGGTAAGTGATATTCTAAATGTTTAGATCCAAAAATAGTAGTTAGCAGGGGAAAAAAAAAAAGTAGAACTCTTATTTGCAGTGAGGAGAGAATGAATACTGTAAATTTACTTCAAAGTCCTTCATGTGGAGAAACTTTACAACTGGTAAATGCCCGGAGCAATGTCTTCATCTTCTGTCCTGTGCTGCTCCCTGAATACAGACAACCAAGTGCCTTCGTAATGGACAATCAGGCCATGATTAGGTACTAAAATGAAAATAACAGTGAACTTTTTGCAGCTGCTTGTAAATACAATAACCAGAGCTCTGTGGAAGACATAGAGGAGTAGCAAGATGTATGATAGACAGCAGTGATGGTGAAGGACACCAAGGTGCGCACCAAGGCGCTCCTGGCTGGTCCGATGCCAGCACCTGGGATCATGTGGACATAGGAGTGGATGGATAAGGAACTGCTGAGATTGCTCTGTAAATTATTGCCTGTGTTCAGCTGACACTTTTTTAGTTTCAAAAGAGGCATAAACGCTAGTCATGGGTTTAAACCATAAATTCTTAGAAAAGAAAAATCAACAACAGAAACCAAGCTTATCTTCATTTCATGTATAGGTTAGGACAGATCAGCTTGTCAGTAGAATATAATTTGTGGTCTCTGCTCAGAAAATGCTCAAAACTGTCAGAAAATTCCCCAAAGGTACCAACTTTCGGTTTATTTTGTACTTACTGCTCTGTAACTTTAGAATGGGCCAACAATAAACTACACTTCATGTAAAGTAATAAAAGAAAAATTCTCTTTTCTTTCTTTACTCCAGGCTAAGACCCAGTGTATGGACTCTCAGTCTTCATGATTATGTAATAAGTCCACTATGAATTAAGTACAATGGCTCTTGTGGTTGCCACTATCATTATAGATTGTATAATATACCATAACTGGTTTCAGAATTGAATTTCCTGCATAGCTAACAATGATTTTCCTACTTCAGGATGATACCCATTAACAGAGATGCTTTTATATACCAGAACAAGCAAACAGCTGCCCTGTGCTGAGTTTTCTCTTCTACTCCATTTAATAGATGAGCAAATTTTAGATCCATGAGACTGATTTCCTCTATTATCCAACTTAAAGTCACATTACAGAAGAGGTTCCTTGTCACTGTTCTGTTCTTAAAAGTTGTCTAAATTTTATGGTCCTTACATTTACAGAAAATAAATTAAAGATATTTAATATATGGCTAGGAGTCCAGAAGAAAATGTCAGGGAACATCACCGTTTGCTTATTGCAAAGTGTTAAGTCCCCAGTATTTTGGGAATGTTACGTGTGTGTAATCTGTTGCTGTGTGTCTGCATGTGCACATTTAAAAGATATATTTGCTATTGGCCAGTGGTTGCTTATGCTTTTGCTGAAAATAACTGGAGATAAGTTTCAACTAAAAACAAAATCCAAGTTAAAAATTTTAGGAATTTTGATACAGAAATAACATTTACTTTAATAACGGCTGCTATCTGCTCTGTTATATCAAAGGTTTCATTTTGAAAGATCGATGCTTAATATCTACCTGCAAAATATGCATATGCAGTTACATTCAAATAGCTTTAATTGCCCAGCTGCAAATATTCTCTATTCATAAGCCAGAACTGTGAGCGTAATGCAGGTGGCCTGAGTTTGCTCTGAAATTGCGCATGGAGACTGCAGTCCAGTTTATCACTTTCTACCTGGATTCTGTCCTCTCTCTGCTATTTCTCAACACGCTGTGATGTGCTTCAGAAGGCAGGACATCCAGGACAGGAAAATTAAACCCCTGGGAAGCGGAACAGCTTTTTGATATGTTTCCTCTCCATGCACTCAAGTGCATAACCTCCTCTCACACCGGCGTGTGCTCAGCCAGCGAGCACCTCCACCAATATCAATTGAGAAACATCAAAAGTGTCCGCAGCATGGACACAATAAACTGAATTACTGCTGTTATTTGTTAGGTTTTTGGAGCAGTGAACTCCCAAGTCTCACATGCGAGAAGTTCCTATTTGTGTATGGGTATCAGAGCCCATACACAGACATTGCTGATGGGAATTCTGGAGATGGAAGCTCCTGAGTTTAAAAGCTGCCCCTTTGATGTAACAGAGCCCTTTCAGATCACAGGGGAAACACAGATCCCTAAATTTAGGTAGGAAAGAGCAAGATGACTGAGCACTGGGTTTGCAATAAGTACATGCTCTACCATTTTGTGTTTTGATCTCCAAGTTCATAAAATTTAGCCCAGCACCTTTCTCTAGCATGTGAAAGCGCAGTTCAGTAGCTCTTGTGGTTTAGAGACAGAGAAGAGCAGCATTTTGGTTGGAAATTATCAGACAACCTTTTTTTTTTTTTTTTTTTTTTTTTTTTTTTTCCATCAGAAACCACCCTAAATGGAACGGGCTTCACATAGGGTGTGTTTTGGGGTTTGATTGCTCTCTGCCAGACCACAGCTGTTTTCTCCCGGGCTCTCTGGCAGCTCCTGGGCTCACTGCTGAGATGTCCAAGCATCCAGTTTGGCAGCTTGAGAGCAGATCCCCTTCTGCCGAAGGTCCAGGCACCATGACAAGCTGGGGCCCTGGTGGCCTCGACCTCTGAAGGACATGGGGCACCCTGACATTTTGAGCTGACAAAACTCCGATATCTCACCTGAGGCCAGGGCTGCAGGACTCCCGGGCCCATCCATCCCGTGCCAGCCCTAATTGCTTCCTATGGAGAGGCAGCTGGCTGCTCCACGTCGCACTCGAGCATCAAGCTAATGCATTTTGATTTATCCAAATTAATTTCTCTAGGAATTTCCCTTTGGTTGGAATTCTCACCTGCTCGTAGCTTCTGATCTGATTTTGAAAAAAAAAAAAAAAAGGAATTATAGGAAAGACCTATAGCAAAAAGGAATTTTCATCCTTTCAATAGCTCTGACTCTGTTTTCTAAAAGTCCTTGTCCATGACTCTTCACATTTAGTCTGGTCAGGCTTTTGTTTTGCTCTATTCCCATTGTTTGGCTTTCCTATGTTGTCTCCGGCTTCTGATTATCATTTAAATTAAGCTCAAAATCCTATGCTGAGTACACGGATATTTTTTCCCCTCTATAACTCCTCTTGTTTCCCTCCACCTCCTTCCCTTCCTGCCACCCTCAGCTTTTCTTTTGTTTCTTTAGCTGCAAGAAAGGAGCCTTGCAATCAGTCTGCAGCTGAAATTCGGCTCTTCTGGGTGAGCCTCATCTTCTGATCTGGGAATTCTTGGACTCCCCACTCCCCTCTTACTCTTAGCGTCAAAACCTCAAGCTTTCTCTTGAGCATAAATTTCTTAAGGGGAGAAAGAAAAGAAGGAAGGCAAGGAATGTGCTCTTGAACAGGTCATTCTGCTAGCAGAAAGGGATGGCAGGAATAAAAGTAAATCACAAAGCCCTGACACTTACTTCTTTTAAAAGGACTGATGGGAGACAAGCATAAAAAACAAAACCCCAAAAGCAGATTGAAACAAGAGGGCGATCAGCATAGATCTAAAAACCTAATAAAGCCTCAGCCGTAAGGGAGAGGAGAGGGTTCCAGCAGAAGGGAGCATGAAGAGCACATGCTTGACTCGATCGGATTAGAAGAAATAAATAGAAACGCAGCCATCCCGGGGAAGGAAAACTTCCTGAGTCAGCATACGCACACCCGGGACAACAGCGCGACGGAGAAGTACAAGACTCCCGGTGACCTTGTGCATGTCATGCATTTAATTTTGGCATTCTTGTTTCCAAAAAGAAAAAAAAAAAAAAAAAAGAATCCACAGAAAGGCAAAAAAAAAAAAAAAAAAAAAAAAAAAAAAAAAAAAAAGATGAAAATAGGTGGAGCGTCTGTGGAAGGAAAGACTCAAGAAATACTCATTTTATCACAGAAGAAGAAAAATTAGGAGGAAGTTATCTTACCAAAGGATGCTAAAGTGAAGGCCTATCAGATGATCGCCTTTACTATCTCCCATAATACGAACAAGATGATACCCAAAATAAAAAGAGGTAATAGGATTATTTCTGTGCATAATGACTAATTAATCTGTGTAACGTATTCTAACTGGATTTAAGGCGAAAAACACACTGGTATGAGCTAGCACCATTATCAGCATTTATGTGCACACATCAGGCTCACAGTCTCAGGAAAATGAGTGTTCTTATAAATTTGCAAATTTACAGTCTTTTCTCTCTCTCTCTTTTTTTTTTTTTTTTTTTTTTTTTTTTATTGCAAACGAGACCTGATGACCATTAAGAGCAAGGTTAATGAACTGCAGAGTAAACCCTTCATCCATAGGGAAGGTCACTGAAATACAACCCCTCTCAGGGCCCGTTCAATAGGTTATCAAACCAGAGTCTGAAGCAGGCACTTTTCCAGGAGCGCTTCTTCACATTCAAGCCCTTCAGAAATGTTGGAGCCCCAGGACAAGCTGGGATTAGTTCAGTGTAAAAGGAAATCCAAGACGAATGAGTGGTTTTGGGGAGGCTTTTTGTACTTGCATGAACAATGGCTTTAGGATATCCGGTAATGTCTCTATAGGGAACAAAACTGGTTTTTGCCCTGTAAATGTTTTGGGTTTCCCAAATGTATACTCAGAATCTCCCTTGCTTCTGACTTACTTTCATATAAAGCAGAATCAACTGATTTGAACACAAACCTACACAGATGAAAAATGGACAGAAACAAAAAGGCAGAATATTCATAAGAAAATGGTTATCACTAGCAGATGATGAGTCCACCATTAAGTCTATTTTAAGTCTCACAGAGTTCACCTTCATAGTTTATATGTGTCTCCAAATGTTATGAATCATAAATCATAAAAGCCAAAGTGTATCTCCCTTCCATTGCAATGGTCCTGAATCTTTGTTGTGGCTTACTTAAAAACTAATTTTTGGTAGCAATTTTTTTTAATCTGTGTATCTATCAAGACACTCACACATATATGTTTACACTAAGAATAAAAACAGATTTGAAATAAAAATCATCCCAAAAGAAATGCATAAAGAGTATACACAAATATACAATGGGATAAATAAAGAACCTTACAACTGTATAAACAAAGTACCTAATAACTGTGGAAGATTCATCTGTAGTTGAAGAATCACCTAAAAAGATAAATCTCTATTCTAAAGTCAGCCTCAACTAGCCCTTAAAGTTTCTCTAAAGCGCAATTCACAATTCAGGATTTTGCTGCGATGTTAAATTATACTTTCAAAATATTTAAGATTCATTTCCCGCTAAGTGCCAAACTACATTTCAGGAAAAAAAGATGTAAATTCATAGTGAGAATTTAAGTAATATATTCCATGAAGGAACAGCAGAGTGCCACATTTCTTTTATAGTGACACATTAACCTCCTTATATCACTATGTTGAAAGGGAAAAAAATCCCTTCTATTCAAGAAGACCAAAAAGTTTTATTTTTCCCCATTACTTTTTGTTTGCATTTTTAAGATTCCTTTAGAGGAAGAGTTTCATGTATTCAAAGGAGGGCACCCACATAATTTCCATCTCAGAGCTCAGAAGGAACTGGAAAAGAAACTGCAGGTCTGGCAATATACTGCCCAAATTGCTATGGAATCCACATGATTGGAGAAGAGCAAACATATACATATAAGCAGTGGCAAACATAATACGATATCATGGAGGCAACGTAGACAGTTTTATTTAAATGAGGATGACAAAATATAGGCTACAGCCAGGGTCACATCTGTCATGGACAGAGATTTGGGCTGGAACCAGGGAGAGAGAATGGCTGTATTTTACTTATTTGTGTGTATATATATATATATATGCATATATATATATATATAAAAAATATATATATTTATTTGCCACAGGGGAAATGTCTGAAAGGTACACCATAAAAAGTTCACAGCTAGCTGTGGTGGAAAAGAACATGTAGATGAGTGGAGAAAAGAAAACACAACTAACATTTACCAAAAGTAGTTCATGCCAACTCACCTGGTGATTTATTTGAAAACAAATAAAAACAACAGATTAAGTAAACAGAGGAAATAGAGCTGATCTTAATTATATCAGTGCCTGGAAAGTAGCTGATGTGGTAAGTTGCTCTGGACATAGGAGGAAGGGGGGAGCTTCAAAGGGATCCTGATCTACCTGACAAAAGGCAGTTGTGAGAGAACTTGGGAGAGTTTGGTGAAGTCTCCTTAAAATCATGCCTTCTACAGAAGCTGTTGAATTGTCCCACTAATGACATAGATGCAAGAAGCAGAAGAATGTGGAATATCTTCAGTAATGACAAAGCTGGGAAGAGCTATGAGTGCAGAATGCAGGGAAGAACTGCAGGACACTGGGGCTGAAGGAGGTAGAAATGGGATGAAATGCAGCCTGCTGAAGGCTGCAGACATGGAGACTAATAAAAGCTTCAGTAACAGCTAGAAGCTGCTGTTTTAAGCATTTCATCCATGATGAGAGCTGGGCATCCCGAGCACATCCCCAGGGCCCGCAGCTGGCTTGCCTGGCTCCTCTCCACCACCCTCCTCTTCTCACTCAGCCTCTCCTGGCTCACATGGCCAGAAATAAATGCTCTCTGGGATCAAATAGGGTATCCTCTTGCAGTAATACGTGCTGTGTATGAAGGGGATGACAAGCATTCTTCCTTACGTGTAGTTAAAATTCCCCCTTTTTGCAAGATAGTGAAGGAAGGATCGTAATGTTGGTTTCCCCTTCCCACCTCTGGCCTTGTTTGACTTGAACGGCCCCTTGAATCCTGCAGGCTTTACTGCGTGGTGACTCCACAGGAAGAAATGGAAAGTGGCCCCTGAGGATAATGCAAAATCTTGTGAAAAGGGAAAGATGCGGTTTTACCTGCCCCAAAGCTGAGGAAAGGCTTAGAAACGGGCCTCCAGCTTCGCAGGTGTGTTTCAGCCCATGGTGCTGTGATTCCTGCTGCTGCTTCCTTCTCCATCTGGATTCTGACCCTGGCATCAGCAGCAAAACCAAGTCTTTTACTCAAAGCGACAAATTAGTTTTAGAAGAGGGTTATGGGCTCTCAATCCCATTTTGACTGTGTCTCCTATCTCACGGATGTGGGCAATGCTAAACCCAGGATATATGGAGGATTTCAAATTTGCTCCTCTCTCATCTTTCCTAAGGCAGGCTTAAGCGTTCCCTGCTCTGCTCCCTGCCTGCTTTGAATCTCACTCTGAGGCATTAATCCTCTGCACCAGAGGGAATCTGAACATCTAGCATGGTGCTGCAAGCCCTGCTCCTGGAGCGCTGCCCGCAGCAGCCACGCACGCTCCGCTCGGAAATGCCCAGCGCTATTTATGCCTCCGAGCTTTGGTTTCCAATGGCAGTAATCATCTGAGAGGGCATCGACCAACCACTCGAATGACAGAGCTCAACCGTTGCCTTGGAACCTCGTATTCAGCTCTCGATGCAAAATTAGGGATAAGTACTTTTCCCTGTTAAAAGCGGCTCATCAAACCAGCTAGCCCAAGAGAGCTTTCTAAAACAGCATTCTTGGAGGCAGAGGTGTGCTCTAGAAACAGGTTTTGCAGCACTGAAATAATTTTTGCCTCTCAAGGAGAACGTTAAGGTAAAATACTGCATGAACAAGGGATCTCCTGTAAATAAAGTTAAGGGCTGAGTGGCTATTCTGCAGATGTCTGAGACAGAAACAGCCCTGAGCAGGAAGCAGAGGTTATTCCACGTCAGATCATTTGCATCCTGACATTTTCGAATTGCCACTGCAACATGAAATGCAGCAGACTGGTAGCAAGTGATAGCAATCCATAAAGCAGTCCCTTCCCCACCGGGAGAAAAGCATATATTTTTCAAAGAGCATAAACGTTAAAATGGATTCTCATCATCTGTCTTGAAAAGGAATCTCAGATGAGCTCACAGCCTCACCCTGTCTACCTAACATTATGTTCAACATGTATGGGTCACTATAGCTGATGTCCACATTTTCTGTGTCTGGGACCCCAGAGCAAGGCTACCAAGCGACCTTTCCTGCTCCCATATCTTTCCTACAGCAGGTCTGGTGATGGAGCAGGTGAAGGATACCAGAATACTGTCAATGACATCCTGAAAGACAAGATCAAGTGAATAGGAAACAATGCAAGAATATATATAATAGCTATAGTGTTTAAAAGAATGCTTTTGAATTCTTTTGGAGACAGCATATAGTTTCCTGTAAAAATCCAGATGCAAGAAACAGCCTTATTTCCCCTTTCTCCAGTTATTCCCCCACTTTTGCTCATCCAGTCTCACAGGAGTCTGCCCTCCTCCCCTGCCCAGGAAAAGATTCTCAAACTGAACAGCTTTGAATGCAGGAGTGTTTGACACGCAAGAAAGACACAGAAACTCATTGAGCTCTGAAATGTTAGCAGAAAATGAATTACATTTACATTAGGCCTGCTTATCTTCACGGATGGGACCATCGAAAATCAAATCTAGGTGGCCATGGATTCTCCGCATCCTTGCTGCTCGTAAGGAAGCCTGCCTCCTCACAAGCCTTTTATTGGGCTTTTTCAAAACTTTTTG
Source organism: Nothoprocta perdicaria (assembly GCF_003342845.1). Taxonomy (NCBI): domain Eukaryota; kingdom Metazoa; phylum Chordata; class Aves; order Tinamiformes; family Tinamidae; genus Nothoprocta; species Nothoprocta perdicaria. Next base: position 2,749,978 of record NW_020455533.1, read on the forward strand.
TTATTACGTCCTCTTCTGGTATCCTTCACATATAATGAAGGTTTAGCTGCTTAAACATTTCTAGAACTGCTGCTCAGCAAGGACCTGCACGAGCGCTTCTGCCAAGCGAGAAATGAAAGCATCTCCTCCCCGCGCGCTCCCTTCCCGTCACTGTGGCTTTTGATCACAGCTGCACACCTGAGGTTTTCTGACAATGCACTTGATTGTACGTCTCTTCTCACAACCTCTAAGACTTTTTTTTTTCCATTTTCATAGCTTCTGAGGGCTTTTATAATTATCTCCCCACCTTCCATAATATGTCCTTGTCCCCTTAGTTAAGTTGGCCAAGTGTAAATGTGCAGAACACAGCTGGGTAAATGAAGCAGCATGGAGAGGGGATGGAGAAAATACTGGGAGATAACGATTCATTTGATTTTCCAACACACCTTAGAGGGGAGCCTGGCCTTTTATCACTACCCAGGACCATGAAGCTCAACTCAGATGACCAGTGAAATCCAGCACTGAAGTTTCTGAAGGGTTTAGTTTAGGTGGATTGTCTTTGGCCTTTTCTTTACAAGTTATGAAACAAACAAACAAACAACTGTCTTTTTCTTCAGTAGTTATAATGTAAATATTCTCCTGAACCCAAAAATGCATTCTCTCCTCTTTGGATGCCATACAAATTCATGTCCAACTTTCATCTAGTTCAAAAGGTTTATCTTTTTGGTTTGCAATTCCTATGTCTGCTGTACATACCACCACTATAAAGGCTTATCAAGTGTTAACAGTGTTCATCTCTAAATTTTGCCACTGTTTTCTGATACATTGCAATGTGTTTTTCTCCTGTTGAGCTATATTTCATTAAGGGAATGTTATGGCTTTTATAATCTTTGAGTGCTAGTTTTAAGATAGATGTATATGAATATCTGTCATATTTAATTATCTCCTCCATCAAATTCAGTAAGTGGCCTATTAAGAGAGAAATGACTGGTTCATATACTCATTAGAAAAGGGAGATTTCATGGTACAACAAAGACAAAAGAAATTTTTTATTTCTGATCCTGTAAGAGAGTAAGAAGAAATCAGAATGCTTAAAGAGAAGTGTTTAATCTCTTGTAAGAGCTAAAACAATCCTGAGTATTTGCTTTATGGTATTGGCTATGAGTTATAGACCCATTATCAGTGGTTCCAATCCAGCTCTGTAGGTGGTAGCTGAAAGCTATTATAATTAAACGGATAGTTGGTGCCTATATAAATGAATTGTTGGTCTCAGCTTAGCTTTCAATGGATAGGCCACAAAAATCCACTTGAGCTCTCTCCTTACTACACAAACTAGGCATGCATTTTATGCTAAGATTACTTATTGGAAATGACTGAACTCCATGACAAGGCATTGAAGTAATTTTTCCTTTGCATTATAGTCAAGGACAGTATTATATTCCCTATCAGGACTTGACCTTGAGTAGCTGAGAACACTAGCTGTTTTTTTCTCCACTAGGAATTATTCTATGATAGATATCTTTGCATTAGAGCCGTCTCTCTTACCACAGAGGCACGTCATCGTTGGTAGTGTTGCCGTGGATACTGGGATCTGCTCTGTCCCCTGCTTCTGAACATTCATTTCACCATCAAAGCTTGCTCCTGCTAAACTGCACTCCTGCTCTCCTTGGAAGGCACCACCTGAAGGTCTTCTGCAGGAAGACTGCTGAATGGAATAGTATGGTCCCCTTCTCTGTGTCTCCTTGCAGCACATTTTGCAGCCACTCCTGTGGTTGCCAAATTGCCTGTCTCCTCCCTAATGTCTGCAGCAAATCATAGCTCATTGATTGGGTCTTTTTACCTTCTTGTTCTCTCATTGCCTTAACTCAGAACCTCTACGTGCAATATGGCATGGAAATAAGGTTCCTCATCACTTTGCAGAAGTCTTTGCATGATTGATATTAGTCTTTGCTACTCCAATAATTTTCGTCTTTGGCCTACAGCTTCTTCCAACTGACCCAACTGAATCCAACCCATCCCTTATTCCAATTGAAAAGATAAATAGGTGATTTTTCACCTTATTATTTTCACAATTTGATGCCTTCCCAGAATGCTGTATTCTATTGGTTTTCATAACTGGATTTCCCCTTCTGCTTTCCTTCCTTCTTGTATACTTTGGAGAATGCCCCAGGTTTCTCTGACCACCTCTCTAACCTCTGCCAAAATGGGATTCAGTGGCAGGACAGTTAGGGAGGGGATTATAAAGATGACTCAAGAAGACCAGAACAGTGAGATACACTGGGATGTTCTTGGGGAAATAAGCTGTCACTGGCTGTAGTCATTGCAATGTGGCCCCTCCATTCCACCCTCATCTTTAAAATCTCAGAAGGGTCAGGTTCCATTATGCTAGGTCTGTACCCAACACGACAAAATGCTACTTTCTTGTTGGGAATGTTTTCATGTACTACACGGAGATGCCTGTCTATCATTTCTTTGCATGTCACTAGCTGTCACAAAAACGCAGCTAAAGAAAGCCATTCTCACCTATCCGCTTCCTTTATATTCCAGTTCTTTTCTTCCTCCTGATCCCTGTGGCCCAGTAATGCCCATCTGTCCTTCTATTCAATCATGGCATCATATTGCAGGTATTTCTGCAGACAAATAATCTCACTTTACAATTTAGGTATCTAAAGTGGAACAAGAAGCCCGTTCTGCTGCTGAAACCAGTGAATACTATTTTTCATCATCATCAACATTAAAGTGTGTTTTCAAGTACTAGATTTGCTGCTGTGCTTCGAAATATTGGATTTATAACCTTAGAAAATCAGGATCTGAAGATGTACATATATTATCTACCGCAAGCATAGCTATTTGTAGTAATAGGGAGATTTTTCTACAGATAGCTTGTAGTGTGAGACTAATAAAGGTTTCATATAACAAAGCTACCTAAGGCTTTAGAGGCAGATTTCAATACAAGTCCTAATTTATATTTCACATTTAAATAAATGGCCAGACTTTTAGAAGTCTTAACAAAAAAGTTTGCCCCTTTTGGGCTTATGATCGAGGTTCACAAGTCAGGCTATGAAAGAGCCGCATGCTGCCGCAGAGACAGGCAGAAACTGCCACAAGGGAACATTGCTTCTTTTTCCCCACTTTTCTGAATTCCCCACTTAAAAACACCATCCTGGACATAAAACTACCAAGCCTGATAAAGTAAGATAAAATGGCCAGACCCTTGCAACTTTTAATCCAAGGTTTTTTTCCTCTCCGATTTGCCTGGGACTGGCTCCCTGGGTCTGGCAGGGAGAGATGGACTGCGGGATCAGACCCGTGAACCCCAGAGGTTCCTCAGCTCCACAAACCTCTTCCAGCACTTCTCCCATCCTGCAGCCCCTCTGCAGTTCACCAGCCCTTAGAGGGTTTTCCAGGAAGATGCCCCAGCTGCCAGCTCTCATTTGGGAATGAGCATTTTTTTTTTTCACTTCCTCTCTGGTTTTCTGCTCCTGCATTTACAAACTAAGCCAGTGTCTGATGCAGAAGAAAATCTAGGTGAAAAGGTTTTTAAGAAGTGTGTTGCACTGTCTGCCCTATTGTTTTCACGAAAAACAATGGCAAGCTGTCAGATATCTTTACATATTTTTGTAAAGACAATTCTTACCATTTAAAACAAGTTAGAATAGTTTATATAGAAAAGATACCTGCTGCTCGTTCTGATAAAACAATATCTTTGTGCTTGCAGGTGTTCCACAATCTGTTGAGGAAATCTGTAAAAGAAGCATCTTGTGCTATATTTAGCTAATAAAAGAGAGGGAGAAACCACTACATTCTTTCATTTCTGTGTTGTTTGATCATTTGATTGTTTTGCAAGCCTTACACCATATGTTGCTAATTGACATACAAAGGATGCGTGCTCTGTTGTCCTCATTAATTTGTGGAAACTAAATATTTTGTCTTCCTCCAAAACTTGCTAGGATCCTGTTTGAAAAAATATGTAATTAGGTTCATACTGTTTGCAAAGTGCAACAAGGGTGTCCTGCCTCTGTCAGCTGGAGAAGAACGGAAGAAAGAAACCATGTGGATGAAATGTGCAGGCAACCTGGCACGAGCAATTACATTTTGCAATGTCCCTCAGTTAACAGTGTGCTGCAAAAGAGAAAATCAAACATGCAGTTCATTTCCATCCTGCAATGAAGACATTGCTGGAAACAAATCCGTCCAGCTCACACACGTGCAAGTCCCCCCGGGGACTGCAGCTTGCAGCAGCGCTGGGACACGCAGCTTTTCCAAGGCTGATTCTGCATATTTGGGGATAGCTCCTGTGCTGGCAGGACCATGCACAGCCTGACCCCTCCAAACGAGGCACATTTTCTTGCAAACCTTCATTCTGCCTCTTGCTGAAGGCACTGAAAGCTCTTGACGTGCCCTGGAGCACAGACTGCAGGTAGAGCCCCAACTTCTGAGCACCTTGGAAATACTAATTGGGGTGAGGTTAAACAGTCTTGGTTGCTTCCCTGCTTCAGCTACGCTCTGCATAATCCCCACCGCTGTTCGGAGGTTGGCAGGAAGAGCAACGTGACAGAGCCACAGGAATTCTTTTCTTCTCCCCTTAAATCAAGAAGATTTAGTGGCTGGTTTAAAAGGCCACAACTCAGGATTGCAAACCTGTTGCCCAACTTCCCCTTTTGCCCTCGGCACAATGACCTTGTGCCATACACCTCTAGGAAGCCTGAATTCAGTTCTCCACAAGAAATTCAATATCACTATCATGTTACAGGGACTCATTAACATGAGTAAAATCCTCTCATGAAAGGCACCATAGAGCAGCAGATTTTTATCTTTCCACTTTCTTGCAGTGATTGCTTTTCCATTCCTGCCATTCAGTGGAATGAACTTCATATTTATTTAGAACCTGGAAATTCAGATTTACTAGGCTGAAAACTCTGAAGATTTGGCAGCATACTTCTACTTTTTTAGGTTAAATCAAATGCATGCCAGATCAAATAGATGTGTGGACACACACCACCATTTTCTCCAGTACAAATTCTGAATAGTGTCCAATATCTTCATACATTATTATCATCTTTTTATGTCAGGAAGTAATCTCTGGTTTAGAAAAGGTAAAAGAGAAAAAAAAGCCTCCAACTCTCTCACCGACTATATATCCAAAAAGAGAACTGAACACAGCAGAGCAATAGCTGAACTTGATCAATCTTATACGCTGTCACACTCACGGATATATATCCTCTCAAAGATGAATTTTCTGTCATAAATCCAAACCACTAAAGCATGAGAAATAGGAGCACTAGATACAGATGATTATAAGAGGCAGGAGCCTCTGTTACTTATCTAAATATCTAATCAAAAATGATTATTTTCCGTTTCTAGGCTTCCCTTCCAGGTAGAAATGGAATATTGCCTCTTTATTAAGGAACAGATGGGTCTCTGCTCCAGATCAGCTTTCCTTCCAATAGCAGCAATACTCTTCATCACAGCAACCCTGACCATTTGCCTGAAACTCATGAATTACTAACAAATGCTGTGCTCGGTAAAGGGATTTGTCAGTAGATCTCTGAGAAGAAAAACAAAACAAAAAATCGCATTCCTGAAAAGCCCCTAGCCAAACTTACAGATAATAGCACCAAAAAACAGTGACAGAACTTACTTATTTCTCTGTGTAAGAAATAGGGTAATTCAAGCTTGTGATAGCTAAAGGACACAGATTTGCTTTCTATTTTTGCAATAATATACAAGGAACAGCACCAATAATTGCTGTAGTTTGCACTTCTGCAGAAGTTTCATTTGGAGCATCACAAGACTAGTGCGTCTCAGATGTGAATGCCCTGTCTGAGAAGACTAAACCTGATTTCATGCTACATTTCCTGCAGCACGTTACACATGACATTGTTGAAGGAGGAGGAGAGAGTGTGTCCCAAGCTGTGGTTGTTGTGCTGGTGCAATTACCTCACTGGTGTAATTTAGAGCAGTGCTGATGCTGCCATAACCTGCACATCACCAGCATTAACCAAATCCACAGCCAGAGAGGACATGGGGACTCTGTGAGTTCTACCAGATGTTGAAAATACGAAACATCTTTTGGCTTCAAAAAATAAGTAAAGCTTTGGTGAATAAATATGCCACATCCTTTGAGATAGATGGCATTATATCTGCTTTATAGTGGGCTATGCAGAAGTATACTTAGCTCCTGGTCCAATGCATGTTGAGATAAATGGAAAAACTCCAGTTGCTGTAAGAGGATATCACTTAACGAAGAACAGCTTTTCCTAGTTTTATGAACTTGCCATTAGCTCATTCCAAGCTTGCAAACAGAGGTTTTCAACAAGTCACACAATAACTGCAACTCCCTCATCAGGCAGGTCACATCAGTTCTTTCCCTAGATAATGAAGAAAACAGAATTTGTTCCTTCGCAGCAATGTGCTGCACCTTTGGATAATGCCCCCACTTTTATGTTAACATCACTTACTGATTTCATGAAAACTTCTCTCACATTCTTTCCAAACTGCCTTTGGTTCTTGGAGGCCACTCTACTTTCTTTGGACTGACAAGTGGTCTAAGAGATTCCTGGATAGGGAAGACTTGCTGTCCAGTGCTGTCCACATGCTCCAGTTCTGCTCAGAAGGAATCCCTAATAGACATGCTGCTTGGTGTTCACTTTTTGGACTCTCAAGATGTCTATTAATTAAAATGTGGTACCTTTTTTTAAATATTGATGTAGTCCCCTCTGCCCTTTATAAATATCAGCACAGTCAAAATGTCCCATGTGTTGATGCAGTAGTTTGAAATCTGATTTTTAAATCAATGGGACAATTGATTTAAAGTTCAGTTTGAAAGCAAAGTCTTGCAACTAGTCAAAAGCCTGGCAATATTTCAGTCTGAGCTATGATGTTTTAAGGACCCCATTCATCCCATGGACATTTTGTGCTGGACAGTTCATTAAAGTTTTTGCTGCTCTGTTCTTCTCATAAAGACATTAGGGCTCTTTCCTGTCTGTCTTAAAAAAAAAAAAAAAAGAAAAAGAAAAAAAAAGAAAAAACAAAAAGCAAAAAGATCCAATTCCTTCAGTTAAGTCATTCTTTGGCGGTGGGAATACAGGAAGTAATTTCTCACTGCCAGCTGGGAAACCATTAAGTTTGACTAGGTCAAGCCCTTAACCCCTCTTCAGCATTACTGATCACATTATCACCGTTAGAGCAGTGCTATATATATATGAAGAGAAGGACAGGAAAGATGATGCTAACACAGGCTTTCTCTCCTGACGAGCAGCACTGGATAACTTTGCTTTGGGGTCTTTGAGTTGAAGGTAGGAATATATGTTTTTGTTCTACTTAGTTAAGAAATACCTAGAAAGAAGAGCCTGGGAGAATAAAATGCAATTTTGCCATCCTAGGCCTCAATGCTATTTACTAAAATATGGTGTCAGATAAATAAACAAGCTGCACAGTCTTCAAAATAGACAAATCAGTTTGGAAAAAAAAAAAAAAAAAAAAAAACCAAAAAACAGCATTTTGACTGGTAGGGTCCATTTTATATTCAGCAATTCGTGTAGCTCTTTCTCCATAAACTCAGATCCCTCCAGTTGAGACTGACAGTGTTTTACACACCACAGATTTTAAATATCAAAGTGACAGTTTCTCACGTGTACTTGTCCATCAGGAGGAGCCATGATTGCTACTTGGAGGAGATGTGATTACCAACCTGCAGCCACTGTGATTACTCTTTTCAATCTGCTATTCTGTAACTCCCGTTTTTTGGGGTTGTGTTGAGGGAGGGCGGTAAGTGGCTGTGATGGAGCGTGCTTTCCATATACACTTCTTTTTTTCTGTCCTAGTTTCTCTTAGCAATTGTTATGAAATCACGTTCTGTGTACATTTCTATCTGTTGGATCCTCTTAAATGTTTTACACCCATTTTTATATTGATAGATGTTAAGATCCTGTAAATTTTCCGCAGGTAAGCAGGGATAAAAGAGACACTTCTAATGTGCCTACTGAGGTGAAGATTACAGCCTGTGCCTGGTGCCCAAGAATATCTTTCCTGCAATGTTTAGTTTTTTCAAGAAACAAAACTCTTTTGTACCTATGGGAAAAGTTATTAAACAGAATTCAAATTCACACAGCAGCTTTGATTTGAGATGTGTGCACAAAGCATTGCTGGTTCCAGTGTTCTTGGAGCTCTTTGCTTCCAGACATAGTTTGGTATATTGAGGATATATGCAAACCTCGCTCCACGCTCCCGCATAACTATATATCCACACTGAAAAGCGTAGCTGTAATTGCTGGAAGAGCAGAGGAATTATTGGATCTTTAGTCTGCCTAGTCCAGAGGAAAATGATCTTAGGGAAAGTTCCTCTAAAGCTTATTAGTAGCAGTTGACTTATGACCTGTATCACAGTAATTTTACTTCATATGAATAGAATCAATTGTGTTTCTCTGTAGCGTAACTACTCACACTCGCATTATTTGCATATCTAATCTGGTTTTCAGATTGAATTTACTTTTTGTCCTCAATGATATTTCATTTTGGTTAATACTGCTATGGATCAAGCTGTGCTTTCTTTTATTTATTTTTTATCAGCTTTTAATTTGTCACTTTTCATATCAATTGATCGCAACTTCATTAAGGGAGAGGATAAATAGTAGCAACAGATGTATTTTTTCCTATCTTATTGAGTTTACTTCTCTCTCTGTGTCCCCCTTCCATGGAGCTTCTCTTGCCTCTAGATTGAAGTGTTTTTCAGTCTCCAAAATGTCATTTAGTCTTCTAAATGGAAGTGTCTCCAAACTGCTGATCATTTTTATTGCTCATATCTACACACTGTGTCTTTCTTGAGATGGGGTAGTCAAGTTCATCAAATTATTGCAGAGGGAGAGCAGGAAAGGAGGTTGTGGAACTGACAGTAATGAAGAATCTCCTAGGCCAGTGGTTCCAATGTGAGTTACGTCTCAGCTGGAACAGCATCAGGATCCACTTCACAACCCACTACAAAACTACTTTAGACCTTTGGACCTTGTGCTAGGACCCAGTCATATGCACAGGTTCTGCAAAACATTGGATGTACTTTTCTTACCAAGAAGAAATCACCTGGGGTTTTGGAGCTCCTTTCTACTTCTCTAAAAACAATTTGCAGTGCAAAATCCCAGATAAGTGCCAGGCAAATATGATGAGGAAAGCAGAAGGAAACAACATGCTTAATACATCCAAGAAGTAGATTTCAGCCCATGCTAGTAAAAAAAAAAAATCAATACCTACGTATGGAAAGAAAAAGAGGTTCTATAGCTATTTATTCATCATCTGTTATGTTTTACCACTGAAGAACTGTATGTATGTGAATGGCAAAGAACTTCCTCTTTCAAGGGAGTGAAAAATATTCTTAATTGTGTTGACCTTGCTCTATTTTTCCTCCAAACCAAGGGCAGATTACATGTCCAAGCAGCTAACAGCCAGGGCTGTAGTGCTACCAGTTGCTTTTCTGTGCACTTCACGTATTGATTAATGCCCATCTTGATTAATTTTCAGAGGACATAAGCAACGTCCTATAACAAATACTTGCACTAAGTAACTGTTGATTCATTCCAGACATATGATCAAAACCATTCTGAAGCTTCAAAGTACTTTCTCTTACAGTTTTATTCTTTTTTTTTTTCCCCCGTGTTTTGTCCTTGGTGGGGGGGAAAAAAGGCAGCAAAGGCATGCAAATGCAATCACAGGAGCCTTAGATGATGAATATTAAAACCCTGAAAGGTTGCAGCTTTTTTTTTCCTCCTTTACCTTGATATATATTTGTTGCCATGGGTTTGTGTGGGCAATGTGTAGGTGTCTGTATTAATGCTTTGCAGCGCATCAGAAAGTGTATCTGAAGCCAACAATGATTATTGTGCTTGTCCATGTGATGTTTACTCTTACATCTTGTGTTGCATGCTAATTAAACTGATGTAAGAGTGAATAGGTCAACACCATAAAAGTTAATGGCCCACTACTTTAAAACTCAAGACATTTTTAGGGTCATATTTATAGTATTAACTTTGAATGTCGAGCTGGTTGAACTCTGCTGAGTGCACTACTCAGGAATATGTCAAAATAGCATCTTAACTGTGAAATTAGTACTGGAATTAATACTGGAATTTTCTGCTATAAACAGAAAACCCACCACATAAAGCACGGTAAGTTAGGACAGAGTTAATTCCTGAGATGCTCCCTATAGCTCTGCCTTTCTGAATTGAGAGCAGTTTCTGTATAATGTTAATGCTGTAATTAAATTCCATTAAATTTAAAGCTCAACCTTTTCACGGTGAGTTAAAGAATATTCCAATATTGTTTTACTCATCATCACCGTAAATTGCTTAAGAAACTAAGACTTCAAGGCCAAGGTCCTCAAGAGGATACTGAGAACTGAAAAAGACTCAGAATTCATTGTTCAACACTCAGCTCCTCACTTTCCCACTTATCCTTAGGTGCACCGTATGGGCATATAGGAGGAAAAGACTAGGAAGGCTATTCCTCCCTCTCATGATTCCACCATGAGGGTGACATACAGTCACCCTGTGACCCTGCACTCCTCTCCCCAAAAAGAGATGGTGCAGCTGAGTGTACAGCAGGGTCTCTTGGTGGTTTGGAGCACAGAAGACAGCACAGGAAACACCAAACATTCCTAGGGCCACCAGAAATACTGGTGCATTATCATGGAGCTGCACGCTAGCTAATCTGGTCTTATTACTGGCAGCCTTTGACTTAACATAATGCTGCATGCATTCCAGAGCATCTCAAAAAGCCAGGTATCAAGTTCATCAACTTTCCAACGCCCATGTCCTTTTGTCAATCTTGTGCTTCGTTAACCGCTATTTAGGTGCTCACTGAAGAAATTTGCTGTTGACACTGATTGTCTCACTGCCTATTAGCCTGTCTCTAACCTTTGGGTTTATTGGAAATGCTAGTGAGACAGAGGTAACAAGGCAATTTGGGCATCATCTCACAGGTTCTGATTTCCATCAGCTCCTCTGCACAGACTGCCCATGCTTCTTGGTGCAACTCAACAGGGAGCAGAGGTTAGGAGTTCATGCTGTTTTGATTATTATGACAATTTGTACTGTCCTCTAAAGCGGGGGATATCTTGTACATCAAAAAGAACATCTCATAGCTAGCCTGGTCCAAAGCTTCTCGAGTCAAGTGAAATCTTTTTCGTGAGTTTGGGATCAGAGCCATTTAGAGGAGATTGACAAGGGGTCACAGCAACATTAAGGGATTTATTTTTTCCCTCTACCAGATATTAATTAACAATAAGAACCAGGAACTAAATGCAGAAGTATCCTGCCAGTATAGCTCAGCCTGTATTTTGATTCAAAGAAAAGAGTGTATATATTGTTGACATGAAAAATACATTTTGTAGCTCCTTCCCTTATACTCTCTAGTATCCTTCTGTAATCAATGTAAATTCTCAGAAAGAAAATATTCTAATTCTTATAAATCAATCATGCTGTGTTGTAATTAAGTGATGATATCAAAGGGAAGAAATTATAAGTGGATCTCTTAAAACACCTATTCAGTGATATAATTACAGCATACCCCGTAAGCAAATTAGCTTGTGCCTACATGAGATCTGACAAACTAATAAACACCTTGCTGTGTAAATAGAGACCAAGAATATTTTCAGCCTTAATCACAGAAGCTTAGCTTACAAAAGAGAAACGACAACTCATTAATTTTTTTTCCCCTTTTGAGTGAAACACTACTTCAGAGTCAGCCTTACTTCCTCATGTGTCTTTGACTAGTTCTTTCCATTTATCTTATTAATTTTGCCCATTCTTTTTTGTCATTAGAATATTTGCCTTCAAAAGGAGGCAAATGACTACTTGGTTTATTCACTGTTTCTTGGCAGGCAGAATTCATCAATACAAAAAACAGCATTCAACAACTCAGCTTATGTGCCTGCTGGACCTCAGTATACCCTTATTAATGTTGCTTACTAATGAGCACATTCAGACCACTTTCTATGAATACATCAGGAATCTTCTCAGTGACTAACAATATGTACAAAGCATAGAATGTTCAACAGGTAACCTTATATTTTTTCTTGATATAATTCTGAGTTTTAAATATATATGTGAATCATCCTAATAAAGAAAAAAGTCAATAAAATGTTGAAAGGCAATTATGCTAGGAATTGAATGCAAAAAGCAAAAATCAGAGTTAGATGGATCATTTTCATTTACTACTGCGAGAGACATAAAGCTACCAAATGAGAAGATACCATACTCATGCTGAAATGTGCAGTAAATATGACAGCACATCGTAAGAAATATTCATGATATAACTCACTTAAAGCTTGTTCAAATTAATATACTGCTTGCTGAAAATGTGTAGGATCTGCTAAGTTTATCTTAAGGAAATATATTGGCTTTAAGAAAGGAAGAGTCACTGTGGCAGCCATTAAAACACTTCACTGAGTTAAGGACCATTATACTGAATGTATAGCAAATTGAGTCATGATATCTCTGGAAGGGTTTTACAGTTTGAGAATTCTTTAATGAGGCATTTGAACTGCATGGGAGAAGAGTTTCCATAGCCTTCGGAACATGACTACAAAGAAGATATTGATCTGTAGATGGGATCCGATCGTAACCCAGATTAAAGGATGACAAAATCTTCAGGAGGCAACTGAAAAGATTAACCTGTCAAAGAGATATCCCTTAATGAGATTATCCCAAAGTGAGACTTTGCACAACAACAGAGATATTATTAAGAGGCAAAAATAGTATTAAAAGGGATTTTTGGTGTGAGCTGGTTTTTGTGTGAGCTGTTTTTTGTACATGTGTCCACGTACATGGGTGCCTGTCTATGTGCTCCAGTCTGACAGCTAGGGTTGAAATGCATAAAGGAAAAACACTGATCTGTGTGACAGGATGCACAAAGAGGATGCTCTGAGAGTGCTTCTCTTTTTAAGATTCATTCCAAAGCCCTCTATTCATTCTCACCATGACCCCAAACTCCACCACTCCTGTATTAAGCAAAATATATGTTACAAGTCTTGAGAGCACTTCTGAGGAATGATCAGATCTGTGCTGTCATGACTAGCTGAAGGGGCTGTAGCTCTGTAGACTAGAACTACTCAACTACTCATGTAGATTTATAGAAAATATGTGCTTTTAATGTATTTTATATATGCACACCTATATAAAGAATATCTATGCATGTATACACATGCACCAGCAATTCTTGTATTGGGGTGATTTGTGAGCCTGTTTGATCTTCTCACCTGTCAGAATATTTGCTATTTATATTTACTGCACAGGGAGATTGTGCTCTGCAAACTTGATCTCACAAACTCCTGCGCAGGTGCTTACCTTGTATTGGCTTTGAAAGATTTTTAGACTGATAGCAAACACAGAATAGGTCCTATGTAGCCAACCCTCTTTTTTCCAGGCAGGAACACCGCCACCTAACTAGCTGCATTTTAATGGTTGTCATTAAAAACTTATCAGTCATTAAATACAAAGCAAATGTTACCTTCTATGTTATGGACGAACATTGCATCAATCTGTTGATAAATGGTGATGAGCTGATCAGCAAAGGGCATTTTCCCAGCTCATTAGGATTTTTTGTCAGCTTGAATCATTGCTTTCTGAGGATGAGCTTATAATATAGACCGCTTAGCTTCCCTGGTGTCCATGTAGCACTGTAACTGTTCAAATGTTTGTTGAAACAGCATGAAGGTTTCGAGGAAACACAGTAGGTTTTGGAAATCAGGGCATGTCAAGGGAGTTACACCAAGGATTTAATCAGATCTCTTTGCTGATTTGTCATTCTATAATGAAGCAATATAGTCCTGAGTTAACTCTGAAGTTGGAATGATTACCACTCTGTATCTTGCCCTCTTGCTCCTAGCCATCATTTATACACTCAAGGCTGAAGTCTATAATTCACACATTGGTCAATCTCATACTGTCTGGGGAGCCTTGACTGCTCATAGACGGCAGTGCTTCCAAAGAGGCTGCTGCAAAGCTAGATCTGGAGCAGATCCAGGAATTTATTGATTCTCACTTGTCAAAAAATTATATCCAAACTTTGTTCCCCTATGAAAACTTTGCATTTATGCTGCAAGATCATAAGATCCAATAGCACCAAAGACTAAAGATGCTTCAGTCTAAATTATACAGATGCAAAAACACCTGTCAACCTCAAGAGCTACCTGAGGCATCCAATGAGCTCTTAAGATCTCACACCCTTCTTCATGACACCTCTGCAGAAGCACAGAAGGCCAGCATTTCCATGGCATCTTGACAAAAGTTCAGCTAGTAAAGTGACAAGATTCTTCCCAAATCACCTTTAAAATTCTCCCTTTGAAAGTCTACTCAAGCTTTGGGTGCCATGCCTCATTTTCTTTTATTTGATCTGTTACAGCAATGCTTCTCTTCCCTTTACCTCTCCCTGGGAAAGCACAGCAAACACCCTATTGCTAAATATTGGGAACTCTTCTGACTTTTGCTCTGGATTTTTTCCTTTTAGCTTTCCCCAATAATAAGGTCATCATTTGCTCTCTGCAGGTGAGATTCAGGGCTTCCCCCCAGGACTCTCACTATGGATGCAGCCATCAACCCCTTGCTCCCGTGAGTGATGTGTGTGAAACTGCTGAGTACATTAGCAAATTAGCAGACAGAGGTGGAAGAAATGCTATAAATTATGTAAATTTAAAAGCCACACCACATTAAAGGTTAATCTACAAAGGCAGTATACCTGGCAAGTGGGGAGCACTGCTCAGCTAGCTCCAAAAAGGCTGCTTAGTGACAAGAAATGTTATAGGCAACATTTCAAGAGGATAAGTGAGGCAACAGGACTGGTCCCATCCACAGTGACTGAGAGACTACTTCTTATTTTTGATATAAACTTGGCAACAGGGGTATTTTCAAAACAATCTATTTGTATCAGGGAAAAAGGGCAAAAAATGTGATGGAACAAAGCCAATAACTTAAAAATAATTTGAAGAAATTAATTAGGCTTATGTGCAAGGAAACATGTGATACACTTTCTAGCGAGGAAGTGAAAGGTAATGCAGCAGGGTCAGAAAATAATTATAAGCCTGTCAAAAGATATTGATTATAGTGAGAACTTAAAGTTGATTGTAGATAATATACTAAAATATTGTGTTATTTATCAGAGAAGAGGAAGTCCAGGAACATTTTCAAGAACATATTGACAGAAATATGTGAAATGTAAAAAGGTGAAAGGAAAGTAGGCTGATGCTCATTTATTAATATTGATTTGAATTATAGTGGCAACTTTATGTATCAGTCAAGTTCAGGATCCCATTCTGCTAGGCACCTTATCAACACACAGTAAGAGGCATTTCATAATCTAAATAGACAGGAGAAACAAAAAAGATAGGAGAAAAGAATTGCTGTCCCAAATGACAGACATGTGAAAATAGTAAAGCTTGAGCTGTTTGGAAAATGTGACCTTTTAATTAAAAATACCCCTGAAAATGAAAAATATTGTAATTTTGTCACAAATCTCATGGGAAATTTTGAGTTGCAGTTAAAAAGCCCTGGTGTTTATAGTTTCAATAAATAAATAAAAATCCTGCATGTCTATTTTCCTTCTCCACCCAACCAAGAAAAGATTTTTCAAAGAAAGCACATGCACCTATTCCTTAATGTGCACATTAGTTTTACTGCAAATCAAGCTTCCCAAGTTCTAGAAACACTAATTTGGAAAAAAAAGCCAGCTTACATGAAGTTATTTGGTGATCATGCAACAGAAAGCACAACAAGGGCTTGGACACTGTTCTCTTTCGCACGAGTATAACCACAAGGAAATTCTTTTTAGAGACAGGAAAAAAGGCTGCTTAAGAATACAGGGCTTCTCTAACACAGGAAGCAGTGAGCTATTATGGTTTTGCTTTGCCCTACTTACCACTTTCTAAAGCCCCATGTACATTTAGTTCACGGTGGCTTACAGCACTTTAAAAAGTGGAAGAAGTTGCCCAGTGCTCAGTGTGCCCTAAAAATGCCCGTGTGAGAAGTAAGGAGCTATAAATTCAAACCTTGCTTTACTGTACACTAGATTCTCTGGTTAGACAAGCCCACAGAACATTACAGTTATTTTAGCATTATGGGGAAACAAAATAGACACCATTAACATTTTATGAGCAATTTTGGTCCTGGAAATTTAAGACACTCAGCAGAGATTGAATTGGTAGAGCTGCAGCCACAACAAAAAATAAGGGTTCAAGGCTCAGGGAATGCGAGTCAAGGGAAAGACCAGCTAGTCATAGGGGATTATCACAGAAAACAGAGAGAAACTCTTCACAAAGGTGACAGATTCATGCCAAAAAGTTATATGTACTATTAAATAATTTTAAAAAGTGTTTAAAGGTACAAGCTGATTCACAAGGTGGATTTTCAAAAGATCTCTAATAACTTTGTGAAGATCAGTCTTTGGCTGTGCATCTGTATTACAATATCCTTGGTGACACTCTGAATATGTTGTGGGGGAGGTAGGCAATATGATGATGGATTAGGGGATTTTATGCACAAGCACTTGCTATATTGACTCTTAAAATCTTGCCTGTTGCTAAAGAGAACTAAATAATGCTTATTCTTTCATTGCATTCATTCTCTATAAGCCTGTGTGGGAAAAGCTGCAAATCATTTGTGTGTCAGATCTCACTTTTAGCTTAACAAATAAAAAATACATATTTACACCTACAGACTTATTCTTCTGTGTATTGCGGAAAGGAACATGAAGAATAGGGGCACACAGGGGACCAGCAAACAGTGGTATGCTAAATATATTCAGCTGCTTGTGCCAGTTGTTTTGATGCAGTAAGTCATCCTGAAATGTCTCTGTATTCAAAATGATATTTCATGATCCCAGACAAGAAGGCAAGAGCTCACCAGAGGATGACATTATGGGAGCAGAGCAAAGTTGAGCACCTTGAAGCAATCTTCTCCATCTGTGCAAGAATTATTCATTCTGTCTGCCTCCTCAGGAGAAGAGAGAACCTGCACTGCCCAAAAGACCATTGCAGCCTGCATGGCTCAAATCCTCAGAGGATGCAATAATGTGCATAGAACACCAAAAAGCACAATCAGCCTCTGGAATTGGTATTTTGGAGGACAAACAACGTGGAAGAAACTCTGTTCCCCAAGAAACTGCAAATTCAGAACAAAAAGCCCATCACAAGCAGAGCATTATAACTTCCTCAGTGTGCTAAGGCCAATTTGTGAAGCAGCTTGCTTATTTTTATCATCATATAATGAACTTGGCTATAGCTGACATGCACAAGGATTAGTACTTATTTATTTTGATTTAGAAAAGTGTTTGGCATTTAGTCAATAGTTTCCTTATCCCAAGCTCTGGACATTTCCAATTTATATCCTCATTTAAAAAATAAAATCATACATATAGTAGGAGAGCAGATTGTTCACTCTTCATGAATAAATAAAAGTGGTGCATGTTATATTACAGTAAAGCCTCAGTTCCTGCAGGTTGCAGCTTATTGCAAGAGTAGATTCATACACAATAAGGCAAAAGTGCAAAACTTATTCTTAACAGAAAACAGGTCAAAATAGTTTCTTTAGTGTTGAGCCATGCCTAAGCGGGATTTTCTGCCACAAGATGGTCCCTTCACATGCATCCTTCAACAAATCTGAATTCAGGAAGGCACACATGAAGAGACCACCTGTAGGCAGGATAAAACTACTCACTGTTATCAGCGAAGAATTCAAGTCACAGCACCAAACTCACCTCCAAGCTGACCTAAGTGGGTAACGGAAATCTTCTGGGATCCAGATACAGCAAGAAATGCATTAATGATATCATTCGTACTCATGAGACATACAATGACCTTGTAATTACTGACTTCACTCTCCAGTAACTTCTCATCAGCTTCAGGACTACTACTTAAACTCCCCAACCTTTGACTTTAGCTCTGCAGTAACTTTTATTGTACCTGAGTATTCCATTTTTTTTGTTAGGAAAGGATAAACACAGCTGCAGTCACAAGTTAAACCTTTCTCTTTCTCTTCAGTATTTCTCCTGCAACTCTTGTCTTTTGAATGATAAACCCACAAATATGCAAGGAAGCTCCTATTTTGTGTTTCCCCAGCGCTCTACAAATAATTCCCAGTCTTTCCTGTTTTTGAAGATACTGTTTTCCAAACAGCAACTTATTGCCTAGATATTGTCTTTAATTACACGTAACCTCCATTCACAGCAGAAAACTAGTTTGAGTAGTGCAATAGCTACAGAACTCAGCTCAAAGACTGGGCTAGGCCAACAGGAAAAGGCATAAAGCTAAAGAATTTGGAGGCAAAATTAATCAAGGATATCATTATTGGTGCTGATCAGAAGAAATTAGTCTTGCAACTATTTCACCATTATTTCTCACTGCATCTTTGTCTCCCAGAGACCCTGCAAAGAAGTGTTCCCATGGCTGCCCCTTCTAGCCAAAAGCTGCAGATGGATCTATGGGAAATCATTTTCCACATAAGTAGGTTGTAATAAAAGTAAAAATGATCCAAATCACCAGAGCTGAAAAGCGCAATATGCTTCATTGTTTGATAGTTATACATATTTTTATTAGGCTTGGATCAATTTTTGGATATTTTGGATATGCTGGAGTATGCCAAAATGGGTTTAAAAAAAATCACGTAGTACCTAACTTAAGACAGACTCCCTGGGACCACTAGGATTCCTTGGCTGAAATCATCTCATGCAACAGTAAGATTGTTCACAGATGGAGGTGACTGAGTGGCTCTTTAAAATAATTTCTTCCTGAACCCTGCTCTTTTCTAGAAATACATGTACTTCTTTTCTTATTGTAATGGTTCCCGCATCTGGAATTTGGGGTAACAGTAAGATTATTGGGAGTCACCAGATGGTGCTATTGTACATTGTCTAGTTCTGTTCCTCTGATTATTGAGGAGATCTCCTCTCATGAAATAGCAAGCATCAGATGTGCAGTTTCTACCAAAACCACCAGCAGAGCTTGTTTCTTGCCTGACCTTCCCTAATTTTAATTAGTGTGCAATCTATGAGCCTTCTTGGTCTCCATGTAGAAGGAAACAACATATTCACAAAGCCAGAAGATCTGCAGAGAAGCAACCTTGCTCAAGTAATGGCCAGTGTTACAAATTGACCAGTGAGGCCAAAGTGATGAATTGCTTATAAAATCTTCAGAAAGTATAAGAGAATTTCTGTAGAAGAGCTAACCATGGACCAATAAGATCTATTAGGGTTCTCTAACCCTAATAAAAATAAAAAAGGACAAGATGAGAAGATGTTTAGATCTGTGCAATGCTTGGATATTTCTGCCAGCTGAAATAGCTGTGTACCTATTGTAAAAGGACTGAAAAAATATCAACCTGAAAACCAACCTCATGCTTGCATGCTGCTCATTTCTTTGTAAAGAATAAGGAGCAAGACAACCTATAGTCTATAACCACATATTTGCTGACTTAGGCTAATGTATTTTTTTGGTGAGGAAAAAGTGGTCTGGGATAAATCACCTACAAATAGGGAAGGAAAAGCTGCTAAACTTGATTAAACTCCATAGCATTAAAACCCATGCACCCGCATCAACTCAGGCCAAAGTCATATCTGGTGGTAGGTGTTTGAAAAAGCATTGCCTCTCCAGGCTCTTGGGTAACCACAGAACCATAAAATCAGATATATGCCAACAAAATCTGGCATTAATAAGAAGCAGCATTGAACTCTTTAGTCAACACTCCTGGCATGTACCGTACTTCACACTGGTTCCTTACTGCTCCAGATTTAGTCGACAAATGCAGCTTCCAGACATGGTCAGTGTCACCACTAGGCACATTTAGATCCCCATGGTCCTTTCCAAAATGAAAAGTCAATTTTGTCTATTCATGTCATTAAGTTTATGATCTAAAAAAACTTGTCATAAAAGCAACAAGTCAGAAGCCACTTCACCTTCTGCTGCAGATTTGGATTAGGCAGGATTCTCAAGACAGAGCAATGAGATTTTTAAACCATCCAAAACACCAGCAGCATTCGGTTATAATCAAATGTCACACTTGAAAGGCTAATGTCATGTGGCACACTTTCCTGCTTCTGCTTTTGCATCATCACCCAAGTAATTCAGTGCAGAAGAGAGCACAGTATAAAGCTGGAACTTTGCAGCAACTCTTTGTAATTGTTTTTAAGTGTTGAAACAGCATCCTGTCTAAATTGGAATCCTGTTTCATTATTTTCTTCCTTCTTCAACTGATCTATGATTAAACCTATCTCTTCTTAGCTTCCCATGCTTAAAAGCTGTTTTTCAGGAAGTTCTTCCACAAATAGTGTTCTCTAAGGCTGACAGCACCCTGGCACATTATAACTCCATGCTTTGAAAAGGTGTTATACAGATATACAAAGAAGTTTCCCAAGGAGCACGCGATGTGATTGCCTACTGCAGAGCACAGCTTTTATCACTTTTGAATTAGTCAATTCACTTATTTAGTAAACTCCATTAAATCTTGACATGTGTAGATGTCTTCAAGACTCCTTCTGCTGAGTTTACCAGCTCCATTCACATCTGTGACTTCAATCTAATCGTAAGGTTTTTTCCTCTTATTGCTTGAAGCTTGATTGTATATCATTATTTTTTAGGACACTTAGCATGCTTAGTAACATTTGATGGCTATTATTTTATCCTTCACTTTCAGGGATCAAGAGACTAAAAGTATTTATTATATTACTCCTTCCATTAAGTATTCTTCATTTTTTCCTGTGTATCCCATTCCTCCAAGCTAGCAGACTTGTTCAGGGCCCAGTTCAATGTATCCTACTAAATTAACTACTTAAATTCTGCTCACCAGTGAGGCTAATCAGGGGAACACAGATTTTAACAGCTGAATCAGTGTTCCCATAAGCACTCTTCCAAAAATAAAGCAGTATTTTAGTTCGTACATTCTGGTCTGGAGGTTTATTTTAATATCTCTTTACTTTTAAAGGACAAAATAGAAGATGAACAAAAATACATAATATTTTAAAAAAACTTTGGCACAAAATCCTAGTACCTCTCTTGAGTAGGTACTGGAGCATGGAGCCAATAATTTAAGGTACATATTTTAACATTAAATATCCATGTTATAGCACCCTGTATGTGCTACATAGGCTCAGCCTGCCCATGTCCTGCTCTTCCATAGGGACAGACCGCAAGAGCTGATGCTGCCTCCTCTCCTTCCCAAAGAGATGACAACTTCCACCAACACCCAGACTGGTGCTGCAGGCACCTACTCCAACATCCCCACCACCTCACTCGTTTTGCTCTGCACCCTCCCTTTCTTCAGCAGATTTTAAGTTTGCTAGGAATGAATTCATACCTGCGTCAGAGGGCTGCAACAGCAGCCATAAACTGACAGCTACAAAAGAACACGAACAAAACTGCTCTCATATGATCTTTCCCCAAGTGCTTTTCCAGCTTCCAACTACTTGCAGCTCAGGGGATTTCCTGATCTGATGTTGTTAACTGCAGCATAAGGGAAAAAAATGGAATTGTGGAGCTCACTGGGGCTTCTTTGATCTATTGACTTGTCTGTGCTGGGTTCAGCTTAAAGCATAACATGCCCAAAGCTGCTCTTAACATCTGCTGGTCGACTGCAGCTCCCAGGAGAGCGCAGACCTGCTGAGACCGGCTGCCTGGCATGTTGGAGAATATGCTGTGCTAGTTTTTAGCAGGCATGGCCATAGGATTTGCTAGATTTACTGAAGTCCTATTTTGATTTAGGAAGAAATAGAGAATTAAATACTCAGACGTGGGTCATTCCTGCAGCACTCCATTCCTCAAGGCTAAGTGCTGTCCTCTTGCATCAACAAAAACAAATTTCCAACCTGCAGTCCACCATGTGAGCAGCTGACAAGGGAGCTCAGTAGCAGTGCCTTGGAATGCATGATCTGATTTTTACTTGGAAATGCTTAATCAAAATAAAAAAACTATGATTTTATGGATGCAACCAGACCAAGGCAACAAAACATGAGCACATTCTGTTGTTGTGCTAGAGAATCCCAGTATCACTATTTCAAGAGGAAATTGTTTTACTTCAGAGCTCAATCTAGCAAAAAAAAGCATAGAATACCCTTTTCCAGGAAAACTGCACGCATTAAAAGCTAAGCTCAAAACAGAAATCATGACTGAGCAGGAGGCAAGGCAGCCAATCCCAAGGGAAAAAGCAAAAGGAACCTTTTTATCCTCCTCATATTCACACAGGCTTAATGAATTTTACATAAGAAAGATACAAAATTGAAGACAAACAATGAAATACAGAGAGATCTCAAGATACATGATGAAGCAAGAACTTATGCATAATATACAATATTTCAAAGGTATGTAAAAAAGACAGTGTAAGAATCCAATTGTTTTGGTAGACACAGTGCAGTTTGTTTGAAAAGTTTTCCACCATAGGGAGCCAGGAGCTGAAGGCGCATCAGGTGCATTGAAATCCCTAGCTCCAAAGGAACAGGAAGGACTGAAGGGTTTAGGGGACTTCTGCATCACCTTACATTTTTAAGAATTGTTTTAACAGTTTGCTAGTAATTTTCTCTAGAAATACCTACATAGCTCATTACAATGCTTAGCTACTTTAAAGATAATTAATGACCTACTACAATTCAGCCTTGCTGAATTTAGCCATTCTGTGAGACACCATGAGCTTAGATCTAAAGTAATTACGTAACTGCTATTTCTTAATCCTCCTGTTCATCATAACATCCTAGACTAAAGCAAAGAACCAGGTAACTCTCAGACTGAAAATAATTTTAAAAACCTGTCTGCAAATCATTTAAGGAATACTGAATTTTCATTTTTTCCTCTGTTACATCAAAAGGGCTTCACTATCTAAGTCACACCTAGATCTGCAATTTTCTTCTGAGGCTACACAGTACCAGACAACTTTGCCACAAAAAAGCCTGGTAGATCTAGAAAATTCCAAGAGAAAGAGAAAACCAGAAAACTTCCTAGTGTAAATCCTACTTTTCACAATTGAGTAAACTTGCTATTGAGGAGGATATCACTATTTTGAAATGGTCGCCAATGATATTATTTATCTGCCAATGATAAGGAGACCTATCTTCAAATCAGTTTTTGAAACCAAACATGTAAGTCTAATCACTTTATTTCCATGCTTAACAGGTGCTGATACCAGAGGGAAAACACTAAATAGCGTATCATACCCTTGAGAAGCATGCAAGATATTTATCTACCTAAAAGCCATGACATAGTTGCATAAAGAAAAGGTTGTGAATATAAATGGAGAGGAAATAACATCAGGCTGGAGGGTGAAATCCTGATGCTGCTGACATCTTCGGCATTTTAAGTTCAGTGTGACAAGGATGTTGCACCACATGCCCTCATCTTGCCTTCCTAAGGATGCCCTAAGGGCAGGATGCCCACAATGTTCTTCAAGGTCTGAGTCCTCATGAATGGGTCTTTCCAAGGTCTTTTCTCCTACAACTCTGTCTTCCTGCTGTAGTGGTAGGACAAAATCTCAGCATTGCACCCTGATTTTAACCAAAGCCAGTCTTGCATTCTGCAGTGCCTGGGAAAGATGCAGTTCCGGGTCCAAGGGCTTTGCATTGGCACAACCACAGCAGGTGAAATACGAGCCAGTACAAATAAAGCAGCTGAAAATAACAGGAAACAGAGCTGTGTGTGACCCTACAGCAGGCATAATACACGTGGATACGTCCAAAACCAGGCTTAACTGCTGCTCTGGCTGTACGTGTCAGCTCTCCTGTGCATGTAGATATTCAAAGACTGACACATTCCCCTTCTCTGTCTCTCTCAACTGCTTTATTCACCCTAAAACACACTTACACATCTGCTGTTCCTCTGTGAAAAGATGAAAGACTAAGCTGGCTTCCACCTGGATAAGAATGGCAAAGTGTGCTGCCTGTAAGTAAGCTCTGTATCCATGGCAGAATACTCAAAATGACCCTTGTATCATAGAAAGGGATTTAAGAAAGAAATCCATAACTGTAGGAATTAAGAGCATCTCTGTCACATTTGAATTTCCTAGCTGATATTTGGTTGGGCTTGAGGAACTGTCATGCAATAAACCCATTAAAATTCTGTTGGTAATTTATTTCTATGGTATTAACTTTCCCATAACTCATGATGGCTATCTTGAGTTTGGATACTTTTTATGAAATTCTGACAGTGATAACTTGCTTTCTGTCATGTGTTTCCTGTGGAAATGTTATTTTCTTAACATATAGAAGAAAAAGTAATTTTAAAATAAATTTGCATAGTGAATCTTTAAACAGAGACTTTGACTTTGTACCATTGATTTTTTCCATTTATTTGATTATTCTGATTTGTATTTCTGGGCAGAATTCTGTAAAATAGAACCTTGGAACTATACATCCCACTGCCAAAACAAATTCTCATACTCCTGGATCCATTCATTTCTTAGACAATAGATGAGGTCAGAAGGGAAACAAGGAGTCCTTCCCTTCATACTGACAAGCCACTAACAAGCTACCATGCATCATATTCTGCTCCAGCAGAGCTGCAGTTGCTTCCAGCACACCTGTATTTGGGCCAGACACAATTACGCTTATGGAGGAAGGGAATAGGAGCAGTGTCAAAATGAGGAGGGAGATGCCCATGCAGGGAAGGGAAATGCCAAGTATAGACTTTTTACATTAAATGGTGATTTGGCTTCAGCTTTGTGCAATAACAGAAGAAACTCCCAGGTTCCCCAGGAAAGCTGACTGGTTCTTTCAATAGGCAGAAGGGCCAGAGCCTAAGGCTCTTAACAAGCAGTCCAATTTTTAGCTTAGCATTTGACCACCTTTCTGATCCTAAACAGGTCATGATGCCTCCCTGAACCTCACTTTTCACTACAGAAATATTTCACCTGTACAGCTGAGGTAACATTAATGAGGTAACTTAGTATTTCTGAATATGAAGTTAAAAGAGGGCCAAAATTCAACGACATGGGCAGGTTGTACAATTGAATTACTGTGAAATACCACAAAAGCAAAATACTCAGGAGCTTCACAGTGGGGCAAGCTGACATTGCAAGCTCAATTGCTGTCATTGACCTATAGGCATGGGAACCTTAGCCCATGTGCAAAAACACCTGCCTGTAATCTGAAAAGCAGAGTTAGGTGCTGGAGCTCTGCTGAGGAGCAGGACATTGCACTGCATGGGCAGCAGCTTAGAGAAAGGGGTGGAGAGACCCCATTTCCATGGAGCAGGCCCTGGGGAGTACCCACCACCACAAAGCAAGGCTCTTCTACACCTCCTTCCCCAGCTTCTCTCACATGAAGGGTCAATTACAGAACAGCCCATCCCTGGCCAAAGGATAGTTACTTTTTCATTTAAAAAAAATTTAATAGTTTTTTAGTAGTAGGTTTTTTTTTGACTAGGACTAAGCAGCTTGCAGGGTGCTAAGTCAAAGAGCTGGGGTTACATGACTCCATCCTTAAATAAAAAATAATCCTTTGCAGTCATTGTACATAATATAGAGCAGTGTGGGTATTCTTTATCAGGTGATCTTATTAGGCATTTTACTAACTGATATTGATTAGTAATCTACCAGCTGGTTAAACAGCAGTTCAAGGAGTACTTACTGCTAAAATTTGTATCTAGAGGAAAAGAAAGCATAACACATATAGGCACATAAAACTGCTACAGGGAATAGTGATCTAGTACTTTAAAACTACACTATTAGAATACAGCATTGTGAATTGCTACTCCATGCTTTATAGTAACAGTTTTAGAAATAAAATGTGCTTTCTGTTAGTACTTAAAAACTCAAGAACGCAGAAAGCACTAATACAACTTTATATTTTAGGAGGTGAAGAAATGGGTCTTTCAGAGCCAAGATGGGCAGGGATTTTTTTTGTTCTGTTTTAGGGAAAGAAAAGGGTGTGGTGGTGCCTTAAGGACTTCCTGATTGACTCACTACTCACTCTTTTCATTCCTCTGTTGATTCTGAAGGGCTCCCTAATTCTTTTCAGTGAAGAATCGATCTGTTCATACTTGCCTGTTGGCAAGTATGAAAACAAAACCCATTTGCTACCCTGGAGTTTGGGCTGGCATTAAGAGAAACTACTAGACAACGACTAGACAAAGCATTCAGCAACCATCTGGAAGAAAAGAACCTGTCACAGGTTTTAGAGAAAGCTGCATTAATGCCAAACTTTCTGTTGCCAGTAACCCCTCATGTAAGAAATAGTGATTTTAGCTTGAGGTGTTATGGAGGCTCTGAATTGGGTACATAATGAAAACCTGTGGGCTACAAAACTCTTAGCGTTTTTTGAAGCCTTTTCCAAGGCATTTCAGCTGCATTAAGACAGGGGATCCCTACTCAAGCCTACTTTGGCAGAACTGCCAAGCTCAAAACTACAGTGCTTGGAAACACGCTCCTTAACTCTTCATTAAACCAGCTCCACTGCAGCCATGCAAGTCTTTACCCTCCAGAAATACAGAGCTGCAGCCAGTTGCTTTGCCTCCTCCCACAAGAGACCCCAGGCAGGGAGATCCCATTTCATTCCTACCACAGACACCAGCCCTAGCCATGGACATTTCCTACAAGCTTTTGGCAGCTCCACCAGGGTGTAGCAGGAGGATAACTTGCCAAACCCCTTGGCACAGCAGGCCAGGCTGCTTTCTTCTGCTCTCTGGCAGCTCTTGGAATAAACAGTCAGATCCCAGAGAACACTAACCAGCCTGTCGTTTCCAGCTAACAAGGACCATGTCAAACACTGCAGCTAAACTTGCTCTTTGAGGCAGCTCGCTTGCCTGAATTTCTATTCCAGTGTGCACTTGGCCCAGCTGCCCTAAAATAAGTTTGGCTATGCCAGTCCTTTGGTACAGATACTGCTCTGGTAAGGATGGGAAGTCTTGCTATTACACTCTTAAATTGAGGGTTTTTTTGCCCCCTCTGTCCTAATTTTGCCCTATCTGTCCTAATTAAAGACACACCACCCAAGATGCACTGCTGCCCACTGCTACAGCTTTTATCCAGACTCAAAGGAGTCACAAAAATAAATAAAAGCAGCTCTGGGTAGAGGCCAGGAGCACACAGGCTGCTGGCACTAAGGCAGGGAGAGCATGAAGGCCTGGGCACACACAAGAGGGAGAAGAGGCTGCCTTTAATTAAAGGCAAATAATAGCACCCAGGTCATCAACACAAGCCCCTCTTGCTGTAGGATGGCACAGAGCGAGGAATAACTAAGATGTCACTATCTAAAACTTTATATATGAAGTACCTTTTCTCTGGAAAAAGCAGAACACACTGCATGTGGCAGTTCTCTTTAAGTGTCCCCAAGCTCTTGGGTACCTCCACAAGGCCTCAGCAGGATTTTCTTTGACCAGAGTTCAAAGCCTACCTCAGACCCTACCTAAATTTAGTGTGCATCTTACATTGCTTCTTTTTCTTTAAAGAACAACAAACTTGCCCCAGAATCAGAGGCCTGGCCCCTCTCCTCTAACTACATCTTAATAACTACAGCTTCTTTTTCTTTCAGGGGAATTTAAAAGCTTGGACATACTCAAACTCTCAAGACAAACAGAGAGATACACAAAATGCAAGTCTTATTTCCTTATTAACTGAAAGCCTCCTTACTTTTCACAAAAACAAGATGTCTTGATAACTACACAAGCATCAGAGAAGTATTTACCCTGCCAAGGTCAACAAGGAAGAGCTGGGCACTTTCCTTGGGCCTTGCTGCCTGCCTGAGGTTCCCTGGGGAGCTGCCCTAGCTCTTCCCATAGCACCCTTAGAGCCCATCCTGAGCCCCTGGAGCAAAGTGCACAGACAAAGGCCTAAGCACCAGGAGACTGCAGCTCACCATGAGCCAGGTCACTCCAACAACCCTCCTTAGAGACAACAGAAACAACCCAACATACCTTAAGGACAATCACCTGAAGATAATAAGTATCCCTTCAGAAGCTGCAAACCATTACTCCCAGCCCTCCCCCTGCCTTTAATGTGGTCAGTCACCCCTCCAGGTGTTGTCAATCAGCCAATCACCCCTCCAGGTGTTGTCAGTCACCCCTCCCAGGGCCAATAAGAAGCAGCTGTTGCCCCAGAGGGCTTTCTGGAAACTGCTGGGTGCTGGACTTGCTGAGAGGACATGGTGGTTGGAAGCTGGTGAGTTGTTTTCTGCTCCCTTGTCTTAGGGCTGGCTTAGCAGAAGGGAATTGGTGTTTCTGAATGTGGAGGCAGCAGTGTGCAGTTCCCTGGGGTGTTTAGGCTGCAGATGCTTGAGGTGGGGGGAATGTAGGGAGACTGGGACTGCTTTGAGGAGTCTTGGCTTCCCTGTGCAAGGGAGGGACTACAGGCCCCAGCCTCTGAGCTGTGAACATTCTGCAGAAGACTAGATTACAGAATGCTTAAGGCTGAGATTCATCCTTTGTGATACTTGTGATGTTTTGCCCATGGAAGGGTAGGAGCCCCAAGCTGCTGGTTCCCACTTACAGGGTCTTGGGGTGACTTTGTAGCACTGCTGCTCCTTGGGCACTCTCTGCAGCTTCCAGGCATGGTGTACGAGCATGGCTTGTCTTCAAGAGGCCCCACTGCAGGTGAGCATAGCAGACCTGTGAGCACTTAGCTCCTCTCATGTTATGGCAAGTGTTGTCTCAAAGTGAATCATCTACCTCTGGGGCTGGTTTTTTTTTTATTATCAT
Organism: Nothoprocta perdicaria; assembly: GCF_003342845.1. Classification (NCBI taxonomy): domain Eukaryota; kingdom Metazoa; phylum Chordata; class Aves; order Tinamiformes; family Tinamidae; genus Nothoprocta; species Nothoprocta perdicaria. The sequence goes on from NW_020455533.1 coordinate 2,778,599, forward strand.
TTATATATTTTATTGCTTCTTTCTGGTGAAACAGGATGTAGGTGTGTTTGTTGCTCTAAGCTGCTACCTCTTTTTGGTTGACTTAGAAACTTAGTCTGCTCCCCTGGACCAGTTGGTAGGGTTAAGAGATAGTCTAAATCCTTGTGCTTTAATGTGGAGACCATGTATGGTGTGAGGGCTGGTGTTCCTTTGCCCAACCTCTTGCAGACCTGCATGCTGCTCTGCAAGCATCTGTGGAGCTTCTCTTAAGACTGGGAATTGCAGTGGGTGGAAAACCTGGCCCTTGAAGGAGGGAGGGGGCATTCATCACTTGCTATTTTTAGTATATGGATCTGTAAGACTTGCAATAACTCTTACTTTTATAAGTTGCTTTTCTACCTGAGAAAGGAGTTGAGAGGGAAGTGACCTACCTGTGTGCTTTTTTAAAACACATATGGTGAACCCTCTGTTGCTTATGGAAAGCATTACAGTTGCTGCTGGGTTTGGTTTGAATTCTGCTCTGAGTATCAATTCATCCCCATTAAGGTAGTGGAGCAGACTTCTTAAAAACTTAAGAATATTTTTTCTTCTTTCTCCTGACCACTGTGTAAGTATAGGAAGATGTGGGCTGACAGCAGACTAGCAGATGGTAGGAAATCTATCACATAACATGATGGTGGGAAGCTCCTGCTGGTGCTGAGGAACTTGGAAAGTGGTGGAGCAGCTTCAGGTGCCTCTCCCTACCTGCCTTTTCCTCCCTGCTCCTGTGCTGGGGCACAGTGAGCTGGGCAGCAGCTCTGCCATATAAGTGGCAGCTGGCAGGAAGGAGCAAACTCATGAAGCTGCTGAATCTGGAGGCAGGATATTGCTGGGCATGGGGAAGGGACTGGACTGTTGTGATAACAGGGAGTGGCAGGAGAGGTGGAGCTGGAAATGCAGATGGAGGGGGCATTTTGCTTGTGATCAGTTGTCTATCTACCAGGTGTTACTTATCTGGTGGTTCCACAATTGATGCAGAGAAGGCAGGTTCCTCAGCACCAGGTCCCCTCTTGCAGGGAAGAAAAAGTTTTGGTAATTGAAGGGCATGCATCTTAGAAACTTTGTCCTAGATTCAAGTTCATTGAACCAAAAGCCAGCTCTGCTATTACCTGAGCAGTTAATAAAATCTATTGCCTTATGATGGATTTTGTTCTGCAGGCACGAATTGATCTGTCTTCGTTGTGATTTGTGAGATTGAGGGGAAAACACAAAATATAATCTGTATTTCTGCTGCACAGAATATTCCTTGTGTTGTTCCCCTAAGACTTGGGAGTAGCTGAAACTGCGATGGTCACTTTTTTGATTTATTGAAAATAAAGCCCACCTTATTAACATTTTAATAAAGAGAATCTCTTTGCACTGGTTCTCAGAGTTGCTGTTATTTCTCTCTGTGCAATTTCATTCTGTGCAATTCCATTCTCTTAAAAGGGAAAATACTATTAAGAGCTGTAAGGCATGATTTGTTAGGCTGAAACTAAACACAAATACACCAGAGCAAAATGCATTCTCAGGTGCTGTGTTCGAGAGAGGTGCTTGCCCGGTATGTGTGATGCAAAATGGGGATGCTTTGTGAAGAAATCATCCTTGTAAAGCCATTGGTTCTGGTCATCAGACTCTATCCAATGCTTTAGTGATGATGCTGCTGATCTATTTGGGAAGTTGGCTGGCTCTCAAGGCAGAGTCTCTTCTCAAAGGCTGTTTCACAGTGAAAATATGCTCAGTGCAGCCGAGTGCATGAATGAAAAAGCCTCTGGTACCTTCTAGTCTGGCAAAATGCAGCACAAAACTCAACTTACTCTGTCCTTTCTACTGTCCCAGGTAAGAAATGTGTGTTTTTCCTTGCTTTCTTTCATTTTGCTTCTCGGATGTGTTTTTGGGTTAGGAAGTATTTGAAATTCAGGTCTGATTTCTTAGTAATTATACATTGCTTGATTTACTGTTGAAAGCTGCGCTATCTCTGCTATAAGGCAGTTGCTAGGAATGTAGAATCTCATAGCTCCCTGATTTACAATTACAACAATTTGCCGTGTGTTATATAGTATTTTTTCCTTTCAGGGAGGGTGGCTGGGGGGAGTCTTTCAAGTGTCTCGGCAGCAGCTGCAGCAGCAATATTTTCTGTCGTATCAAATGCTGCAACTTTGATTTGCCTTTTCCTCTGGCTTTTGCCGGCTTACAGGCAGCTCACGTTATTTATTGCTTTTTAGAAAAAGGAAGGGGGGAATATAGCGGAAAAATAAAAATCAGACCTTGCAAAAGCTTCCTTTCCCCGCACGCTCTCTTGATAGATGTGTAATACTCTGTTAGTGACTTGCTATGTAGCCTTTCTCTTATTAAATGTAATAGAACCCCCTCTGCCAGAAAGCAGAGGGAAAAACAGCTAAGCTTAAAAACCTGGAGCTGCTAAACCCTGCTGCTGCTGTCAGTCAAGGGAAGGGACTTGCCGGGCTCTGACTTCTCAATTTCTCCTGCTTGCTCTTTCCCTCCTGCTACTATCGCAGGGCTCACTTTTCGGGAGCACAGCGAGAGGTTTGGGGCTCCTTTGTTGGCCAGCCTAAATGCAGCGTTTCTTGCCTTAGGAGCCCTGTAACTCTCGTGCTTAGTGACTGTGGCACCTGCATCCTGTGCCCTGAGTATAGATAAAGTTAATTCTGCCTTGGTGTGGGGTTGAGTGATTTGTTAACCCTTAGGGGGCTGGTGAGTGTCAGCGCCAAGCTAGTCTCAGGCATGGAGCCTGTGTGCTTGTGTGACTGTGACCTCTGAAAGGAATTTAGTCTGATTTTCTTTAAAAATGGGGTAGGAGGGGAAAAGAGAGGTTTTGCTATTAGGAGAGCTTTACTGCTGAAGGGAAACATGCCAAGAGCCTGTAAGTAGGAGGCAGCTGGGGAAGCTGAGAATGTGAATGCTGCAGAGCCGGGCTAGAGTGTTGGGTCCCAGCTCAGCTGGGTGCCCGGGGTTGTGGCACAGCCCGTGACCATGATGGGTTCATGATCAGCCCTGGCTGTGAGGGGGGCTCAAGGTAACAGACTGCCCTGGGGACCCAGGACCCCTCACCTGGGGTGGGTGCAGAGCCCGCACGTGCTGGGCAGGGACAGACGTGGCCGAGGTTTGGAGCAGCTCTCGGGCAGGCTGAGAGGCAGGTGCCTGCCAAGGCCGGGCAGCCGGAGGGGCTGCTGCTATTCCTGGTTGGGCTGATGGCTCTGGCAGGCTGGGAATGCCCGGGGGTGGCGGGAGAAGCTGTGAGCGTGGGCTGGGACTCAGGCGTGCGCTGGGGCTGCCAGCCCCGGCAGCTGCACGCGGGTGCCCCAGGCTTGAAATGTGCCCCCTGTGCTGCAGTCTGCTACTCGCCCGGTGCCCTCTGCTCCCTTTCCCTTTCGTCCTCTGAATTAACAGGTTTGAGTTCAGGTTTGGTTTAGCAGCCCCTTCCTGTAAAAGCAGGGTGTCTGTGATGAATGACAGCTTGCTAAGGCCTGTTAAACCATGTAGCTTCTCTTAGGTTAAGAGCTGGTTGACACTTGTAATCTTACAGGGTGCTGTGCACCTGATCCTGCAAGTAACTTAGGAATGTACTTTATTCTTGACTTGCAGCAGTAGTTTGGAGTTTAAGTCCTGACTTGCTGAGCTTTTGATGCTTTAATAGAGCTCTGTATTGAAGTGTTGTATTTGCATCCCCTTATTAGCATTTGTGGCTTTACTTGGCAATGCTGCTACATGGTAGTTCTGCCCACCCCCTAGTTGTTGACTTCATATATATTGTCAAAATTAATTCATTAGGAAATGAATTTGGCTTGTAACAAGAAAAGATGCACAAATCTGTCCTTAGCAATGAGATGCTCAAATATTGGCATGTTAATGTGTGAATTACAGGTAATAGTATGAAAAGGGAAGAGAAGAGAATTATTATATGCTGTTCAGCTTTTCTTTGACACAACACATGCACAACTTTCATGTGACAGGAAAAGTAAACAGAAGAATGTGGGAAACAACATATTAAACGAATGCAGCCATCTGGCAGTGTAGTGGTTGTAACACATTTTGCTCGGTTTTTTTTGCAATTTTTTTGTTGTTTTCCCTCTGTCAGCAGTAGCAATAATGGCTCCCATAATACAATGCTGGTGGAACTAGCCAAGCTCTATTTTGATAAAATGATGTCTAAGCAGTAGTGATCCAGTACTGTAATACTTCCTGGAGAAGGAGAGGAAAGGAAGATCTCCTTTTTAAAATAATGTTGGCAAAGTTTATAGCCTAGTCTGAGAAAATTACTGAGCTTCTGAGATTAGGAACTGACATTATCTTGTATATTTTATTGAAAATGTCATTTGTAAAAGAAGCCATTGTTTTTCTTTTCTTGGTTTGTGTTTGAGTTAGATAAATATGGAAAAGCCCCCTTTTGAGGCTTTAAAATGAGGATGATGATGGGAAGCTTCATACCAACATACCTGATGAGCTGTTTTGTTGCTGGTTATGTTAAACAGGTGGACAGTAAATGCTGTTTTTCTATCATGAAGATTGGGTCTGTCCTTTCACTGATTGTTTGCTCTGTTTCCACTGAGGGGAAAATTGAATGCTGTTTTAACTGGAGCAGGTGAAGATGTTTCAAGGCACCCTTTAATTCATAATAACCTTTAAAACTACAAAGCGTAGCTGTAAGATTTGTATCTATAATACATTCATTGATCCAAAGTAGAGAAAAGCTGAGTGTTATCTAGGAGCTTGTATTGTGTAGTTAACTATACAGTTAGCAGTGAATACCTGTGGAGTGGTAAATCACAGGAGACTTTCAGGCTTTCCCCAAAGGATATTTTGTAAAGGTTACATCCAAAGTTGTATTTGTTCTAAAACAAAAGTCATCCAGAGGCTGCTTTTGTATGTTAATGTATTTTGTGCAAACAGATGAATCTAACAAAGTTTGTGAGTAAAGCATACAAGGGAGAGAAGAAGTTTAATGACTCTTAAAAATCAAGTTCCACTGGGTGTAGCTTAATGAATTGGAAAACTATAGATTTTTTCACGAGTTTATTCGTAGGGTTAATAGAATTAGTCCTAGAATGGCTCCCCAAATATAGAGCCTGTACTGTTGTGTTCTTAAGCTATTCCTTATTTTTCAGATTTCTCCAGAAGAGGGCTCCATGCACAGCTCAAAAGTCAACATAATATGTAAAAAGCAAGAGCAATCTGTCAGCTTCAGGAGAAAAGAAAGATCTTGCTCGTACAAACTTTGCTGAAACAACATTAAAGGGTTATATTCAAGTTCTTACTGAACATTTCTTTCTGGGATCTTTCTGTTGTAGGTCTTACTCTGTTTAAGACTGCTTATTATTTCAGTGTACACTTGCATATCTTTTATCTGAGCATGTCCTAAAAGGTTAAAGAATCTCCACTGCCAATTACTGTGTATAGTGATTTGTATTGGAGAATGCTTTGTGGTCCAGCTAGTGCTCTTAATCCTGACTGTTTCAGGCTATCTCTTTCAATGTTGCAAAGACATATCATGTGAAAGATGTATTTACCAGAACAGAGCTGTTCTAGCTTATGCTATACTCTTTGTCAAATGCTGCCTTAGGGGGAAGTATGGTCTCTGGTGAATTTGTATGATTTCTGGCAGTAGCACTAACCTTTTCAAGCTGTGCTTCTATGGGACTGCATCAGACTTCTTGATAAGCAAGGAAGACTTGATAGAGGAGATGAGTGGAAGCTGGTTATGAAAGTGCTGTTAGTCAGGTGCACTGCATCTACAACCACTTTGCCACTTGCAATACTATCTTTCTACTCAAGACTCTGACTCAATACTATCTTTCTACTCAAGGCTCAGCTCAAGCAAAGTTGGGGTGTGGGCTCTGTTTCTGATCAGAAACTGAAACTTTCTCTTGCATGTAGTACTTGTGCTGCAGACCAGGGTGGAGATGCTGACTCAAGTCTGACTCTTCAGAGAAAAGGGTTTCTAAAGGGCATTTCTGTAGACTAGTGCAACAGGAACTATCAGTACTCTGTAGAAGGTCTCTTTGGAGATATGAAGCTCTGCTGTTTGCTGTCTTTTTGTTAGTGCTTTTCTTAGTCTTTTATAATTTAGCTTGCCTGTACATATTAGAACAGTGTCACTCATTGCTCCTTCAGCAGAGCTGAAGTCACATCTCTATCCTCAGCTGCTGGATTGCACCCAGGATGGGTGAGTCCAGCTCAGATGGAAATGCCTTTGCTGTCAGTGCACATCAATTAGTAGGGTGTTAAATCCTAAATGAAGGAATAGAAAAAAGTGTTCTTTGTTAACCCAGGTTTGGTTATTCAAAGGTCTCAGGTTTGCCTGCTGTTTGCTTGTTAGTGTTGACTGATGTGGATTGTGTTCCCTGTCAGTGGGGCTCTTGAAAAGCCTTCCTGTTTTGTATGAAGGAATCTCATTTTTTCCTGCTACCTTATCCAATATTCTTGCAGCATTAACTTCCTTGTATAAGTTAAAAAGGAGGAATTTAAGAGTTTGGCAGAACTGATTAAAAGCAATCTAAGAACAGGCTAAAATAAACACGAGCTTTTGGGTAGGATGTAGAAGGTTCTTCAGCACATGGCAGTTCAGTATCTCCAAACACATGGAAAAGCTGATTAAATTATGTTTCAAATTAACTTCTGATATGTGAACCTCCATTTATGGGTTAAGGGTCTTGTTTTGGTGTCTTAAGGGTCTTGTTTTAAAGGAGGTTTGGGGCAGGAGGACTCAAAACTGAGAATGTGAGCAGTTGTCTAGAACTTAAATGGTGTTACCTCAGCTTTTTCAGGCCTCACTTGATAAAGGTTCTGTTCCCAAAGTTACCAGTGTTTGGAGTGTTTAAACTAATAAGAGCTATCTATTTCAGTCTGATTTCCTTTGTTCTGTTGCTGTCAACTAATGTTTAATTCCTTATTGGTAATTTACAGTCTGGTATGTTACGAAAACTAACTCTTCTGTTTTTGAAACTTAGGGACTCAGACTGTATTCCCAGAAGTTTAAACAAGTTTGGCAGATGAGTTCTGGCAGATGGACCTCACAGTGCCTGTCTGTAGGAAGGACTCGGTGCTGCAAAGAGCAGTCACTAGCCATCAGGCTGCCATGGCACCATTCTGGCTTTGTGCAAAGAAATATATATCAAGGCTGGAGCAAATTGTAGGATGTAAATGATGCTCACTTGCAAATATCTATACCTGTAAGTTGTTTTTGGCTGTTATTACTACAAAAGCAATGTGCTTGTGTACACAGGCAGCTACTACCTGTTCTTTCCCTGGTTAGGTGAGTGTTCCGTATCTCTTCCCCTGCAAAGCCAGCAAGCTGGAAATGTGGCTGAAGGGCTACTGATGTGTATTAATGTCACTCTGCTTGGGTAGTAACAAAATCCCTCGGAGGTAGAGGAGTGATGAATAATTTCTCATACTGCTTCAGCTCAAGCCATGGAGTCTTTGCTAGCACACTGAGTTTTGTTTGAATCTGAGCAGAGCAAAAAGCGTGTGAGAACTACTTAACATGCTGCTAATTGGCTCATGTAGTTTATAGACTCTTCATTGATTTCTCTTCAGTGTCTTGGCATAGCTTGGAATTGCAAGAAGGGTCTGTCCAGCTTCCATGAGTTCGGAATGTGATTCATAGCTTGTACAAGCATGGGAAAAATATTGCAAAGCTGTCCACTCCCCAGACTATTTTAATTTTCTTAGTATAGGGTGGTCTTTAAAGCATGACAGGCATGTTCCTGCTTTGAGCCAACTGCTAGTAATGTTTGGAGAAATAAAATGCTGAGAACTGTTCTCCCAAAACTTCCCATCTCTTCCTGACAAGCGTGCTGGCTTTGAGTACCAAATAAGGGCTCTGCAGTCATGTCTCCAGAGACAACCCTCTTCCTTGAGGGACCACATGTTTATTCACTAACTAAACTAAAATGGGAGCTGAACATACAGCTGCTATACAGTTGACAAAGCAGGAAACACAAAGCACCTGGTGCTTTGTGATCCAAGTGGAATGTGGAATTAGCCACCCAGATCTGATGGGCATTTCCTCCCAGTTCAAGCCATTGTTTCTTGGCTCTATTGGAGGAAACTGAGCAACTGCAACTGCTCCGGGGATAGGAATGGTTATCTTGGCTGCAGACTGGAGAAGCTTAGTATGGTTAGGTAACTGGGCAAATTAAAACACAGTTGGATTGGCTTTTTGTCAAGATAAGGTCATTGGTCTCAAATGTCAAAGTTGGGGTATCATCCACCATCCTTATCCAGGTGAAATGCGGAAGAACCTGGGTGAAGATAAGAATAAAGTGAAATAGAATAGTGTGTGACAATCAGTTTGCCCTATAGGGCATTCTTATTAGGCTGATACCTGAACTCTGGGTTTGTTTTGAGTGCAGGTGGTTTTATCCTTTTCCAGAATGTTTTCTGCTTTCGTAGTTGATGATCTGATTGAGTTAACTGAGGCTCTGAACTCTATGAATTTTGACCTGTGAATATCAATAATTTTATTAGTCTCTGGATATGAAGCTCTGACCTAAGTACCAAAATAGGCCAGTACTTGATCACCTTTCATTAATACATGGTATGATTGAAGAAAATATTAGTGGGATGATGGTACTGTGTGTAATAAGTACACACTTTTGCACTTAACTGTGTTACTGTTCTAAAATAGATAAGAGATTGGCAGTTGTTTCCCTTTTTCCTGATCATTATTTTGTTCTATTGCCTTTGATTATAAGGCCTCAATCAAAAATAATTAAGCTGAGTACAATCTCCAGGATTTAAGTAAGCCATCAGTAGCTTTCCCTAATTGTTGGATCTGTGCAGTTTGGCTGTCAATGCAGCTGAGTAGCATTCTGTGCAGTGCTGGTGCTGATTATTGCAACCTAGCAAAGCAGCTTTTGAAATCATAATTTCAGGTGCCTCGTGTTACCAGGACATGAGGGAAGGATGTATGTAAGGGTGGCCATAAAGTATGACATATTTGTACCTTTTGGGAGTGACTTCTGCTCTTCCGTGGCACTCAGTCAGTTTTCTGAGTTTCCAGTAGCAAAATCCTGCTGTTGATCCTGATAGGAAACATGTCCTGGATGGCATGGATTGATTGCACTGCCCTGCCTAGTGTTGGGTAGGTGAAGGATGGTTCACATCCCTGCTGTGGATAGTTCTGCTCGTACATATTGGGAGGTGCGCATGGCTTCTGTTACTGCTATAGTCTGAGCACCTTGCAAATGGCAATGGATTTATCCTTGTTTCCCTAAAATAAATGCTGAGTTATGGCAGAAACATTATTGTGGAATGGGAGGCAGCCTCCAACATGTGCCTCTTTCAATGACTCTAGTTCTATTATGCTGGTTGAATAATGGTGTAGGCTGCAATCATTTTGTGCTATGTATTGATTCAGTGGTGACAGCTCAGTGTACCAGCCATGGATTAATTCTGGTTGGTGGGAGCTGGAATCAACTCAGTCTTCAGGCCCATCCAGCTGGTGTGCATATTTTAATAATTCTGCTGGATGCTCAAGAATGTAGTTAGGATTTGCCAAGGAACTGCATTGCACTGTTCATCTGATAACAGTTGTTTTCATATAGTAGAAGCTTTAGTTAATAACTAACAATAACTATACCCGTATACTTATTGTTAGTTAGGTATAGGGAAAATGAAGTGTGCTTGCAAGTTACTTGACCTAGGAACTGCTCCCAGCAGCATAATGTTCCCCCATCGTGTCTGCTTGGAGGTAAATGTTCCCCTTTCTTGGAGTGGAGGAGGTGGAAGAAGGGCTGCCTAGAGCCTGGATATTGCTCTTGTAGATGTGTTCCAGTCTTGCCAGGCTCCTGGAAGGGCGATGCTGGTGCTGGAAAACATCACTGTTAATGAGAAGCACCTAAGCACTGTAGTTGTGTTTGAATGGGTTTTGGAGTATGAGCTGGGAGTCCAAAACATGAGAATCTGCAGACTTGCATGGATTATTGAAAGCTAATATTCAACGTTGTGGGAGAGCAGCCTCTCTTCAGTTGTTCTTGTCCCTCAGGAATGAGGATCATTGTCTTGCACTTGCTTTCCCCAAATGCCTTCAATGCTGTTTTACATGAGTCGAAGACATAAAGTGTAGCATCTATTTCTTGTCTCCTGAGTGTGGGAACCAAGCATTGATTATGGATGGCTGAATGAGTCTAGATAGAATACAAACCAACTTGGTTCTCCGCCAGAGCTCATACTGAACTTGAACAAAGCCTTTTCTCCCCACTTGTTCTTGACTTCTAATTTTCTGTGTGCTCTGTGTTTGTGGAGTCTAGCTGGGATGTGAAGCAAGCAAATGTGATCATGCACAGCATGAGCAGCGCTCCCTCCTTTACCTCCAGGCTGACTGGAAGCATCAGAATATCTGTAATTTCCTTGTTCAAATTACTTTGTTCCATTCCACCTGCTCTGGGAAACTCAGTCTCAGAATGCTTTCACTTTTATTCTGATGAAACTTTTTCAAAGCTTCTAGAAAGTGGAAAAATGGCCACTTAGAAGTTAAAATATAATAGTGAAAAACTCATCCTCTGAGATGGGCTTCCCTGAGCTGTTCTTGTAGTCTGTGGAAAGTCCTTCCCTCTTGTTTTTCTTGCTGCTTTCCCTGCTGAAGGAACAAATGTTAGTAACAAAAGCCCCATCCCTGGAGTATTCCATCTAGGTTCTGCTTTCACCTGCAGATTGCTTAGAGTTACTTCAGTATTAAATCCTAACCTTTAGTTAATGTGGTAATAAAAAGCTTATATTTGCCTATTATTACTTATTTGGCCCAAGCCTTGTGCATTTTTGTCATTTTTATACTAACTAAAAAAATGCTGTTGCAGTTGAGAGGTGTTCTTAGCAACACAGGCATTAGGAACTCCTCAAGGAAGAAAGAGGAGTGGGGTTGATGAATGTGTCGCTGTCCCCAAAGATGTTGGTCAAAACTGCTATAGTTTCCCATATCCTGGGACTTCATTCTCCTCTGATCTGGCTCTTTACTCCCCCATTCTAAGGCAGTCTGGTCTTAGCTGCGCCCATGGAAAGAACCATTTATCTTCAAATATCCCGACTGCCCAGTTTAAAATTGTTGAGCTCTTAGAGATACAAAAACTGGTATACATATTTAGTAATAAATTTGCTGACAGAGTTGTTCCATTTCTTGTCCCTTATGCTGCCAAGGGAATATGAGAAGATCAAACCCTAACACACCAAACTAGAAAGGAAAATGGAGCAAGGGAAGAGAAAGCTAAACAGAATTCAGTAGTTCTATTTTGCACCTGCTAGGATTTCAGAAATAGCCTTTTTATGTTTTATACGCTGTGTTTAATGAATGTAAGTATATTAGAATGGAGTTCAGTCTGGTCTGGCTCATAGATTTCCACGTATTCAGCAACATGTTGTCATCTACCTGGTATGGTAGGAGAACCCCGTGTTTCTTTTGAAACTGTCACTATGTATATATCATATACATAGTATATGATGATATATGTAAAACTCTCTACATATCTATGCACACATATATTCACCCATTTACAGTGTAACTGCCTGGTGTAGCAGCAAAACAGAATGTGTGCAAGAGAATGGAAGGGAAGGGTCAGCTCTAAGGAAAAGACCCTTTTTTTGGCTGTAGGTATGGAGAAGGTTGGATCTTGGCAGGGGAGAGAAGCTAGGAATTTGTGGTATTAGTGGGATGTGTTTAGGCCAGTCGTTACAGAACAGGCATGGCAAAACTTTAGAGCATGTATGTGATTCTTTCAAGCCTCCCACCTCTAATATATAATTCATAAGCAGCCTTATGCCTTTCTCTTACTGCCTGCCATCTCTTAAGCCAGCTGAAGAGCAGAGATTAGAGGGAAAAGAGCCTGATTTGGGGCATGCTTGCAAGCCAGCCATTAGTTTTCTGCAAGTCTTCTGTGCTTCAAGCAGAAACACCCCTCCTGACAAGCGAGCATGCAATTTGCATGCGATGAGTCTGCTCCTAGTGCAGGGTTTGTGGCGCTTCTGTGACTCACTCATCTGGCAGGGCCGGCATTTAAGCACTGATAACGACAAGAACACAACAGAGTGCAAATTTATCTGACCTTTTTAAAAAAAAGAAAAGAAATGGAACAACTTATAGTTACTCTACACGTACAGGAAACTGCAGCGATTGCAAGCAGGCTAGTGTTCTTTCTGCTTTGAGTGAGTTGGGGGGGCTTCTAGACCTGAGACCCTCTGTTTTGCCTCTGCTGTTATCATAGCTGTGCATGGGGGTGGTTCAGGAGCCTCTGAGCTGGCCCTGACCCGGAGAGCTGTAGAACTGCAGGATTTGGGCTGCTCCCCTGCTAGCCTTTCTTAGCAGCTCCTCTGAAGGCTGCTTGGAGCAGCTCTAAGCAGTAATTCCATGGATGTTATAGCAAGGACACCTGCTCTGAGTGCTGCTGTGGACTGGCTGCAGGGCTTAGCCTTGCCCTGAGCTCAGCCTTCCTGCAAGGACTGGTTTTCTAAATAGCATAGGACTGAGTCAGACCTTGCCAGGACCTGCTGTGGCTCCCCGGGCTGGGACTAGTCCTATAGAATGTTTGATTTTTGGATATGGTTCAAACTAGGGAGGGCTGAAGATATTCCCTTCCTCTTCCTCATAAAACCAGTGTTGTGTGAGCACATTCCTTTGCTCTAAAAGCAGAGGAAGTGTCCTCGGTGCCTTGTGGACAGTGTACAGGGTGTGCAGGGCTTGGTGCCAAGTCCTGGGAGCTGAGGAGGGGTTTCAGCCAAGCACATTGGACAACCTTTTCTCTTAAGTCCCTTTGGGAAAGGAAGGAAGTTTATACATCCTCTGGGATAGGGGAGATATGTCCTCACTCCAGTATTTCTATGTCTACTTTTGCAGTTAGGATGTTGGAATTAGCTTCAGATCCTTTCCCAATCCTGCTGAACTGGAACCAGCACTGCTATTGAAGGTACCCTGCTGATCAGTGAGTGCTGGTTGGGTCCATTGCAGAGAAAAACTCTTCCCTTTTTGTCCTACTTATTTCCTGGTTCACTTGCTGTGGCTGAATGGATTTCATTAATAGCAAGTCTGGAGCAATCTGCTTAAATAATCAGCATGCCTTTTAATTTCCCCAGCTTCTGTACCTTTTTTTTTGTAACTTAGAACTATTTGAACAGCTTGCTGTGTTAGCACCTGTAAACAGATCTCTGCTTGTTCCCAAGCAGCCTCAATCCTGGCTGTTTTGCCCTCAATTGCTGCATAAAATTCTCTTGGCTTGGATAAGTTTGGTGACAACCTTGTCACATTACCAAACACAGCGTAAATAGTGACCAGGCTTCCAGGCAGCTGTGGCTGGAGTGATGTGGCAGTAAATGTCAGACAGTGACAGACTTGCTGCTCATCTTGAAGCAGATGTCCAAAGAGACATAGGAGGAGAGGGTGGAGTGTTGCTCTTTCTTGCCCTTTTTCCATCTGGTTCCCTTCTGAGCTGCAAGATGCCCTGCAGCTCTTGGCTCGTGCCCATGGGATAGCAGCACTGGGGATTGCTGCTGGGGTGGGCTAGGGATAAATGCTCGCAGTGCTTGGAACTTTCCTCTTAACAACCTCCTCCTTGAGCATCTTGATTTCAAGTGTCTGTGAAGCACTGTAAACAGATTCCCTTCAGTTCTGCAGCACTACGTGCACTGGTGCAATATATTTTGTCTACTTTAAAGCTGCTAGTGATTCATTAGTGTGCAGTTCCAGAAAACAATTCCAAAGGGATCGCTCATCTCCCTAGAGTGGTGAGGGATATTTTCAGGCTGGCTACACAGTGTTATGGCAGTGTTTGTTTGAAACTTGCCTGGTTCAAATCATGTGGCAGTGATATTGGTAGAGGTTGCCAGTGCAATGCAGAATTGCACACAAATTCCATGGGTGGGAACTTGCAATATTATTAGGCAGAAGCTAATAATAGTTTCTCTTGACTTCTGAAATGTCAGGATGGTCTTAGGAGTAACTGCATTTTAGAAAGATTAACCTTTTGCTGCCCAGAGCAATCTGATATGCACACTATTACAGTGCATCAATAATGCTTAAAGTAGTGGGCATACTATGGGCCTGAACTTCACTCTTGTGAATGGACTAGTTTGGAGATTTCAGGGCTGCAGGCTGCCTGGGTTCATACAGTTTTGTCCCATGTTTGTATAGTGACCAGAAAAAAAGCTTGTACTGTACAGGAGCACATTTTAGCTCTAATGAACCTGCTTCGGTCTCATTTTTCCGATCCACAAAGTTTGGAAAGCTAGTAGAGAAATCTCTCCAGTACAACTGAAGCCTGCTAACATGAAGAAGCAACTCCCTCTCCCAGGAGAGGGGACAGTTGTGTCCAACAGGCTGCCCCAAGGTTGGCTCTACTGAACTTCCCAAGTATATGAGCAAACCTTCCAGAACGACTGCTCTAAACCAGGGACAACTGGCAAGGGAGAGCAGCTCTGTATTGCAGAAATTTCTATTTTGCTTTATGAAGGAAATAAGTCAACAAATCTTACTGTTCTGCTGGTGCTAGTCTAATGCTTTTTCCTGCACTAGCCATTTACTGCTTTGCTGTCCGGCACCTCCAGTGAGGTACCAGCAGTGTCTCCAGTTGTGGGATTTTCTGTTAGATTTTTCTCAGCTGCTGGAGGCTGGTGAGTGGTTTGAGATGTTGCTTCAGAGGGGTGGACAGTGGTAAGCAAGGAACTTTGTAGTCAATGTTTATCACTGAGAAATGCTGACAATTTGTGGCCTTTGCGGGCAGTTGACAGCGCAGCTCAGATGCACGAAGGGAGTTTCAAGAGACCTTAGATGTTTTTCTTGCAATTTAGCTGAATTGATGCACTTGTTTCTTCTGTAGACATCTCCATGGGACTTGTCTGAAGCCAGGCCCAGGGTTGGATAGCGATGCAGATACAGAGGGAAGATAACCTATATTCAGAGTGCTCATGAACTGCCTTTTATGGATACTTATTCTGAGTTGAGAGCAGCTGAATGCATCTTCCATGGCAGAACTATAGCTTTCCATGTCATCAGTAACCTCACTTAATGGTGGAATCTCGCTTTCTATGTGAGATTCACTTTAGTTTCCCCCAAAATTGAAAGCAAAAATAGCTTGTGCAAAGTGCTGTGGACATGTAGCCTCTGACAGGATGGAGCTGTGGCTTGGGAGATAAAAATCACCCATCAGTACATGTCCTTGGTACTGAGAAACAGATGGATGTGCCTTGTGAGGAAATCTTGGACAGAGCCTCACATTCCTGCTTTTTATTAGGCCTGACTAAAGCTTTAATTGCAGTAACTAGTTCATAATAAAGGTCCTTCTATCTACTTTATTTCTGCAGTGCATTCAGCTGCCAACATTTGATCCCTGTCCCAAAGATGTGTCATAGTCGTCTTGTGACAATGAAGATATATATTTTTAGTGTGGTTGGGGAATTGTGGTTAACAAAATGGCTATACCCGAAGGGGAAACTTTGCTGGTACCACTTTGTTCTTGTTCAATAAACCTGAAATACATCATTGACATTAATGCATTACTAAAAGCAAAGTAAGATGGGGATCAATGGTTTTTAAAGAATATTCCTGTTCCCACCTGGGTTTCTGTATTTCAGGAACAGGCTGTCATTTTCTTTGCCGTATGAATTAATTTAAATCATATTTATAAGTATTTTAAGCATGTTCCCAAATTTGAGAATAAAAGCAGAAAAGATGAATGTAGTCAGTGAAATATTAACCAGAAGGACTGCTCAACATCATATGAACCTGTGCATGGAGGCTCCTTTATTCAGTCTCCTGTTAAATAATTTGCAGCAAGCTGCTGTGAAAGGATATTTTTTTAATAGCAAGAGTCAAACCAGAGGTTAATCCCAGCTGTTATTAGAAGTAGACAATTGAATATTTAGTGGGACTCCTGGGTGAAGCTCTCAGCTCAAGTATTCCTAGCACAGTACAAGTATCTTTTCTTGGACTTCTTTGTATTTTCAAGACCTGGATAGAGATACTTTGTGGAACTTTGTCATCCTTTTGGCTTTTTGAGCAACAATTGATATAACATCAAAATTATGTATTTGTATGAAGTAGCTCAAGCATTTTGCTTATATTTTGTGCTTTTGATATTTATGCCATTAACATGAGATAACAATTGTTTTTGTTTTGCACTGAGCAGTCTTAGCAACTCTAAATTAAGATTTTGGAGAATAAAAGTGATTTGAAAGGGGGTCAACCTCCCATGTTTTGGGAATGACCATGTGTCTCAATGACCTTGTTCTTCTCCCAATGGGAAGTGTGGTGAGGTGTAAGCCTGCTCAATGTTATCTGAGCTCTGGCAGCTTACTTGGCATTAGTACAGTGCCTTCAGAAAAAGCCTTTTCTGCAATCTCTGCTCTCAAGGACAGAAAAAGGCAATTAGCTGACCTGCCTGAGACATGTGTTTCTGTTAACTAAGGCACAAAAACTGCAGAACTTAAATCTGGGTTTTGGAACCTGGAAGTATTTTTGCGGGAAGTCTTGCACTAGGTAAGTGAAGTGAAATGTAGACACATGAGTTATCCCAATTAATGTACTCTGTATATTGCATGTGAAGTTGTATACAAATATGGTAGTATTGTACAGACCTAAATAAAATGTAGGTCAGACAAAATTAGAGCTAGGCTTTGTGGGGGTTTGAGTTGCACTTCACTGGCTGCTTTTACTCCCAGAGGTTATAGTTGGTCTGTAAGTTATTACTCTCTTAACTTATATTCAGCCCTTAGGGTAAAGCTTTTGAATTGTTTAAAATGAGTTTGGTGTCGTTTGGGTTTTCACTTCCACAGTGCAGAGTCCGGTGAGCTTTTTGCATAGAAATGGCCTGGGATCACAGTAATGGGCTTGATGTTTTGAATCTGCTTCTGAACACAGTCAGACTCTCACTGCTGGTATTTTAAAAAAAAAGTGATCAAACAAGCTGTTTTGAAGAGTGACGGGGTGTCTTTATGTGTCTTCAAAGTAACCTTGTCTGGCTGCACAGCGGCCTCGTAAGAATTTAACGAATATGAATGCATGATGAAAGCGGTGCAGAAGAAACAGCCACATAAATCAGGTGTGTGCATGGAGTGGTTTGAAGGACTGGAGTTTCAGAAGTTTGAGTAAGAATCCTCAGGTTGGATGGCTTTTGAAATGTCTGAGTGTCATCCAAGAAGAGCATTACTCCAAACTGTTTTATTTTTTCTTTCCCCTTTCTGCTCTCCAGCATGGGGATCTAGATCTGATTATTCTTAATCCCATGTGTGGTCCCTATTAAGATGTGCAGCATCACAAAGGAGTTTCCTATTGAACAAGCAGGACTTCCAAAAGGGCCTGGGTCTGTAGAAACCGTGGTGATTGTCACTAAAATTTTGGACATACTCTTCCTGGGAAAATGCAGATCAGAAGAGATTTGAAGGGAGACTGAAAAGAAAGTGTTAAAGTATTTGATGATCTTACAGATTCATCACATGTAACTGCATGCAGAGCAATAGAGTAGGCTACAAAAAGGCATTTTCTTTTCCCCTGTGGTGAGAAGTTGTACCAGAGTATTGTATATAAAGCAGGAAACAGAGTGTGTTTCTTTTTTTTCCCTTTTAAATAGTGACATGTCCTAATTTAGACCTAATTTTAATTCCTGTAACATTACTTGTAAGAATGTCTAAAGTTCTCAGAATTAATTTGACTGGAAAAATTCCAGAAGGACTTTCAATTTTTTCTCATTAAAAACATTATAGATGTCTTAATTAGGGACTGTTATTAATGGTAACATTACTCAATTTAGAACTACACACTTAAGATGTGGTTACCTCTAGTGTGATTAGTCAGAAGCTCTGCCATGCGAGGATGCACACCAGAATTTTGAACAGTTAATATTTAGTTAGATGTTCAGCTGGGTAAACTGTGGATACTACAGCCTCAGCACAGCTTGACCAGTGCATTTTAACTGAAAGTTTCATAGCTAAAACTATACATTTTTGGTAGTTCTCCCTTTTTTCTTTCTTCCTTTCTTATTCTTCTGTCCCCAAATTATGTATGTAGAATAAATTTATGAAGTGATACACACTCTTGACTTAAACTGTTTAACTACTGAAGTCTAGCTGGAGCCACTCATATTTCTCTGATCCCCCATGTAATCCCAGGGGAATTTCCATGATTTAAGTGAATGTACTTGTGATTTAGGTGGCACTTCAAGGACCTTTTCACAGTGCCTTTGACTCTAAAGGGCTCTCACAAGCCTTGTGTTGTGGTAATTTGCTCCTCTTGGTGAGGTTCTTCTGCAGAATTAGAAGATTTCATCTTCTTGCCTAGAGGCAGATCTGTACCAACTTTTAAAGTACTCTAGCAGTTAATGTGTATGTTTTCCTGTTCAAAGATGGAAAGGAGCCATGTGGCTTTACTACATTTGTGCCAGGTTCATTAGGAGGTGAGGACCTGTTGTAGTTCCCATTTGTAATTGCTGCCATTCCCATCAGATGGCTCTTGGGTCTGTGGTGGTGCTTGGGAAAGGCTGGTTGTCGTGTTGGCTGTTGCATGTTGCTCTGGGAGGAGCTTAAGCAAAACAAAGTATGCATTTTATGATTATAAATGACTTTAGTTTATGATTATAAATGTATAAGACTTCATTGCCTAAAGCAAAAAAAGCTGCTTCATCTTAAATGCCTTGAAGTCTTGTGTAAATGGAACTGAACGTAACATGGTGTTTTTTTGTGTGGTGTTACTTAATCATCCTAGTATTCAGTTTTTTTAAGCACTTTGAATGCATAAAGTATTTCTTTAGCTGTGTACATGCCTATATGAATGGTAGGAAAGATGATCTTGATGGGAACTGCCTGAATTCCTGAGTTGTCATCTCCAAGGTAGCCTAGCTGTGAGGAGTAGTCACTCTGTTCAGGTGAAGATGGCCAGATGTGCATAAGGCTGTAAGAGCAAAATGCATCTGGATGTATAATTAGTATATGGGGGTAGTACTGACATCTCAAAATGGTACAGACAATTACATCTGTTTGCTGATGTATATAATGATGAGTTATTTGAGGTGGTAGGGTGTGAAGCTTAAAAGGAACTTAATGGTTTTTCCTTTAATAAATCATTGACTACAGGAGTGTCATATTTATTAGCTTAGAATTTTGTAAAAGTGAAGATTGAGCATAATGTTGCCTATAATTCTAGAACATCTGGTAGCAATATCTAGTAGCAGCTGTTTAGTACCTGAAATATAAACAAAACATGATTTTATCCATAGTTGTCACAGTTAATTTTCCTGGAAGTCCTGGTTTCAGAAGAGGTGGGCTCAAAAATAGGGCTGGTCAAGGGAAAGTGGGGGAGAAGGCTGTTTTGTTCAAGAGCTGAACAAATGGAGCAGAGAAGCATATAAAGTCTGGACTGAGAACAAGAGGTGCTTTCATAAAAATCTTGACTAAAATATCACCTTGAATGTAGATGTAATGCTGAAGTGAATCTGTCCTTAAATACACCAGTGCTTTGCGACTGAGGTGCATCCCATTAACATAACTTTGAACAGAGATCACAACTTTTGTACTTTTTCATTTTCTGGTCCTATATGAGAAATTTTCCAGTGCTTTGACTGTGGCAATGTAATGTATAATCATGTTCCCCTCCCTGAGCATTGGAAGGAAGAGAGAAAGAAAAGGAAAACGAAGTGTTTCCCCCTCTGTAGTTCTTTGCAGCTTTTATTCTCCCCTGTTGTTCTAACTTTGGTTTTGGAGGAGATTTTGTTTTAGAGCAGCCCACTTTTGCTCAAGTGCCTTTTCTGCTGCCTTTCCCCCTCTAAATCCAGGGGTGGTTAGAGGTGTCCTGGGCTGCTGTAGTGTTTCTTTGCAGTGGTTGATGCCACCCAGAGACCCGCTCTGAAGCTGTGTGTTTTGGGCTCTTCCCCTCTGTGCCCTGAGCCCAAGGCAGGTCTGTTAACAAGCAGATGATGCAGCCCTGGCTGCAGCTGCCGAGGATCCCCTTGTAATGTGGAAATGTTCCTATTTTTTGACATAAGTGTCTTCAAATACTTAAAATAAGAACAAGGCTGAGTGGCAGAGCACAGCAAATAGCTGCTGCTTGGTATGTTTGTATAAACTGCTTTCACCTTCCTTGCTGTAAGGAGCAGAGGTGTTAACCAGCTCCGTGTTTAGCAGCACTTGTGGCACATCCTGACCCTGCAAAAGTCAATAGTGGAATAAACAAAGGAACCTGTGCTGAATAATATCACTTCAAGGCTAGCTTTTCTATTTATTTGACACATGAATCGACTAGCCTTTCTCCCTCTGTATCTGTGATAAGGATCCCCAGCGAGGGCAAGCAGCGGGCTGTGATACTGGCTCTTTTCTCTCTTTCCACTTCCTAGGAAGGACACAAGAGGACTCCTTAAGAACATGAGCACAATGAAGTTTATTTCTATCTGGGGCATTGGTTTTCTTTTGATGTTTGTTTATTTCCAGCAGTGATTAAAAGTCACCCTTCCGGCATCTCGATCCGTGCCTAGCATGAGCCTGAATGCATTTATTGCAAAGCGAGGGGGTCTGTGGCTGTGTGGGCCCCATTTCAGATTTATATTAGGCAAATTTAACTAGAAAAATTCCATTTTCTGTCACAGTGAAATGACACTTCTGATAGATGAGTCAGATGCTTTATCTATAAGTTGATTTGGAAATGTTATGCAGTATGGGTGTTCAAATGCAAATAGCTTATAATCATAGCCTCATGCTGAAGGGTGGTAAATATCTGTAATTTCAAATTATAATTCATTATGGATGACATCCTGGCTCCAGTGGGCTGAAAGTAAGACACTGTTGGCCTCAGTACTGCCAGTAATGCTTTATCTTTAAGAATTCAGATTTCATCATTTTATTTTTGCTTGCTCTATTTTTATTTAACTGCTTCATAACTTTGTAGAGTCTTTTCTAAAGACTTCGAAAAGCACTCAAAACTGACCTAAATACTTCAATTAAGTCTTGATCTAAATTTTGTGTATATATGTACATATATATAGGATCCTTGTGTATATATATGTACACATATATGTGTATATATATATAGGATCCTTGCATTAATTTCTAAGCATTTGCAGGTTCTTGGCTTGGCTGTGTGGGGTGTGTTCCCTGGCTCCTGACTGGTGCTGAGTGGGATACAATGCTGTTTGGAGCCACACATACTCATTAGGTAGCAGGTACAGCAGCTTTAACAGGAGAATTCCCAGGCTTTAACCAGGTAGGGTGCTCTCCTGGAAAGGAAGAAGTACAGTTTTGAATTTCCTTAGGGAAAGACACTGAATTTGAGTGAGTACTGTTGCCATTAAACGAGAAGATAAGGAGGCTGTGATATTGTTGCCTTTTCAACTTCCTCTGTTGCTTGAAGAGGCTGATTCTTTGACTGAAAAGTGATAGTTTACAGCCTGAGCTGATGATTCAGCCGTCTGTATCCCAGCTCAAGTAGCTTCTTCCTGCAAGTGCTGAGGCTCCCAACTGTGACCTGGCATGAAAGGCTACGTGTCTATACTGTGGGGTTGCCTTTCTGTGCAGGATCGGGCGGCTGCATGCAGAATGCCTGTTGGAAAGGTTCCTGCCCTGTATAATCCCAGTGCACTGGGCAATCAAGCCAAGCACTGTTCTGTCAAGAACTTCCTCCAGCCACTTCCTGATTTACTTTAGCCAAAGATCTCCTTTTAAGTTATGGAAGTTGCATATTAGGATGGAGACTTTAGAGCCTTTTCTGCCCTTGAGTGGGAGGAGGCCCTGGGCAACTCTTCAATGAGCCTGGCTTTGAGCAGGACTCAATGACCTTGAGAGGTCCCTTTCAACCTCAAGTGTTATCTGGTAATTTTTCTGTTTGTATTACTCCTTCCTGCAAAATGCCTCTGTTTCCTTAGGGTCGTATTTATCTTACAAACACTAACATTGTCTCATGGTTTTATTACATGCTTTAAAAATGAGAAGAATAAAAGCTATACTTTGCAAGGGAGCTGACTCCCAAGTACAACTGCAAACTGAAAATAGTTTTTTGATATAATCTGTTGAACAAAAGAAACTTCTAATACAGTCAGCACTTCTGCTTATGTCTCTCATTCCCTATAATTCATTTTGGCTCTTTGATGGTAAATTGTATCAACTTCAATTTCAATAATTTCCCAAGTGCTGTTGTGGCTTATATTGTGCTATAATAGCAACTTACAGCTTGGAATTTGTCTGTCTCTCCTCAGAAAGCTAATGCAGATTTGCTTATTTTGCTGTATCTGTGCCACAGTAAATGGGCTGGTGTGGAGGACACTTTGCCACTTAGCTGCTTTCTTTTTTTTAAATCTTCCTTAAAGGAAAGGACATATTCTTTCTGTGTTTAAATGTAACAGTGAAGGGGCTATGTTAAACCTCATTAAGCAAAATTCTAGACTTTTGGTAATGGTGCTTGCGAGTCGCTCAGTGTGGCTTGTGCCCAAGTGCTCTCTTTGAAGGGGTTCAATGACTTCAGTCAAAGTTTTAGCATCACCAAGTCACGTTTGGGACCTTGGCGTTCCAGCTCTTGGCCCTTTTTTATTCTTTCACCCTTGTGGTGTTGAATGCACAAACGTTGTACCAGGGACCTAGGACATTAGGTATACTCTTTACTTAACATAGTTTTTGTACCTCTTAATGGAAAAGAGTAAAAATGAGGATGAATAAAGCTTCACATAGGACTATGAGTGTAACAGCCTTTTCTAGCAGCCTGTGATTTACCTGTTGATTATAGGCCAAAATGTACTTTGAAAAGATTCGGTCTGGGTAAGAGTGGCTTGGGAACTTTCTTCTGTCCCCTTCTCTGAAGGGGCAGCATCAATTCTCACCAAACCTGGGCACGTTTAGGGTCCTTTATGGCTTGTCTGCTCAGACTTATTGAAATGTCAGCTCTCTCCTACTGATGATGCAAACACTGCTGCAAATCCTCCTTCCTCATGCTGCTCATCTTGCTGGGGATGAGATAGTTGGATGTATTTGTAAGGCTGCCTTGTCATCTTCATTCAGTTCATTAAAATGTCTCTATCAGTAACTGGCTCATTTAGTCATCTGCAAATAACACTAATTGCCCCTGGCTTATTTTACATATATGTCAGAGGCATATTTTATTCCTGTATTATATTCCTATACATATCTGTTAAATTTCAAACTGGAAGCCTGCAGTCTATGGGGTTTTGTTCCATGCTGTGCAGCATCCCTGACCCAGGAGCCCTACTACTGTGTGTATAAATAATACACTGATGCAAGTCCCAGGGAGCTTGTTGATGCATTAGATCAATCTGAGTGAGTTTAGCATGAAACATTCATGATATTGGCTCTGCACCTGAATCTCTTGAACAAGCTCGTGACACTTCTTGTATTAATTCACAGGCAGATTTACTAATGGTGTTTCCTGTTTTGCTGCCTTCTGGCACTTGCCAATTAGTGGAAAAAGGCAGGTTGAGAGCAAGCTGGGAAGGAGATGTGTTCCTGCCACCCAGATTTCAGAGCTTAAGCTACATACCTGGGCTTTCTGAATGGTAATTGAGTCTTCAGTAGGCAAAAGAAAACATCTAAATTGGGAGCCTGCTTCTGCTGGCAATATCATGAAGCAGTGCACTGAGCTCTGACACATTCAGTGCTGGGAATAAGCTGTTGTTTGTTTTTAAGGCTCTGAGCATGGGAAAAAAGAGGGGGAAAAAAGGAGTAGAGCTGTGGAGGGCTCTGTCTTCACCTGGAGACTGAGTGCCCCTCCTGGTGCTGAGGCTTTGAAAGCAAAACTGTCATGCTCCAGCACAAGACCCAGGTGCTGCTCTGCTGGATGGCAGCTACAACAGATCCCCTCTGCAATCCTTTTGCTTCCACTTGTGCTAGTACTAGGCAAATGTTCAGCTGAAATATAGCTTATGATTAGAAAATAACTAGAGAGTCTATTGAGCTGCCTTACTATGTTTTTTTCTAAGCATCTTAGCTGTCTGAGGAGGCACAAATGAGTAGAAAACTCTCCTTGCTGTAAATCTTGCAGGACTTTTCTATTTTTCAGGATGTCATCATATGTGCTTTTTCTAGCTCTTTTGTTAGCCCTTGTGCCACTTGTATTATGGCAGATAAAATTGCTTTCAAAAGAATGTTTAAATTTGCTGTGAAAATGTAATGTTTTCCCCAATTTGTATCTTTCCAAGTGCTACAGTATGATGTGACCTTTTATTTTATGTCAGGAGAGGCATCTGGGACTAGTGTACCAGGGATCGAGGCTGCTTTTTAGTGCTGTCATCCTCCATTAACTTGCAGCTTAAATAGGACCAAAGTGGAGACAGCATCCAAATAAACACTCTGGGGTGGAAAAATGACATCAGTTTTCTCAGCCTGTCTGCTGCAAGTTGCAGCAATCTATTAATTATGTTCAGACTTGTTAACACAGAGCCAATGATGTGCTTTTTAGACAAGAAAAATGAGGAAAACTGCTGTTTGTCACTTTTGGTCAAGTTTTAATCAAAAGTTTTTTGTATTCATGATATCTAGGGAAACATCAAAGAAATTGGCAGCAGTGACAGTTTCAGTTGTGACAACATCTGTGTTTCACAGTGTCTGTTATCTGTCTGCAGTGTGTTTTGAAGAAAATCTTTTATTTTTAGAAGTGGAAGAGTGGAGACCAAGAGATGAAACAACTGGTCTCAACAGCCATGAATTTGAGAGCCAGGAAGAAAGCAATCTCATAACTATCATATCACTGAACTCTCCTGCCAGACTGTTGCTCTGTCCTCCCTCTGCTGAGCACAGATGTTAGACAAATTGCTGGCAACTCTTCAGGAAACTTTCAGAGTTTTCAGATGGTGCTTTTTAGGTAAACTGCAGAAATGCACGAGGTAGGAGCTATGGCCGAAGTCAAGGCCATCAGCCTTATTGCTGTGCTTGACTTGGGTCAGCAGCTTAAATATTTAGGTTTTCCAGCACCATCATCTGGCAACTCTTGGTGCTTAACCTGGGGGTTTTACCTATACAGGGACCTGTTAAGGGAAGTAGAAGCATTTCTATATGTAGTGCAGTTGTGCTTCTTGCATCCTTCCTTAGTAAAAGCAATCAGCCATCTGTTTTAAAGGCCTTGTCTCTTCAGAATAATCTTAATTTACGTTAATTCAATTTTAATGTTCAAAGGTATATTTTTCCCTTCACAGTGTGCAGGATGTTAGTATATGCTGGATGAGGCTTTTTGGACTAAAATAGCTTTATTGGTCTGTATTTTCTCATGGCAACATCTGTTGTAGCAGCAGGAAGAAAACTAATACTTGCACCTGGAAAATAATGGGCTAAGCCAAAGTTGCTGAACCTTTGAGATGCACGTCAAGTTTTGGCAGATGCTGCAGGAATGCTTGATATCGAATGCGGTGTTGGAAGTTGTGTTCCAAAAGGGGGGAAATCTAGCATTTAGGGAGAGTTCCCTATGATAAATAGCTGGTCAGTTAAGATAGGTGCTGAGTTGTTCTGAGAGCTCCACGGGCCCCTGGGTCATTCTGCATGTGTGAATAAATGTGACTTCTTAGCATGATTTGACATGTCATCTACTCCTTCTCCTTCCAACTGATTTGTGCTGTGTGGTGATAGAGGATAATGGTGTGTTCAGGCTTATGTGCAGCAAGGCAGACACAGAGCTATAAAAAGCACCATAAACAAGTACCAAGTTTGCCAAGTAAAAAGGTGGCTTCAGTTATCTGAAAAGCTCTCTGTGACAGTGACTATGGCAGGTTGGTCTGATCTGCAGAAGATCTGGCTGGGTGATGGACTTAGCGGTGGTTGTGGTTTTTGGTGCCAAGCTAGAGATCAGCTTGGACAAAAGCTGTCTGAGTGCCCAGGAGTTGGAGTGTGGAAGAAGTGAGAAGGGGAAGAACAAGGGTAGAAGGATGTGTGCAATAAATATATCTTTATTCATTTCAAATGGGACAAGCTGTGGGCATCCTAGGTGCAGCTGTAAAGCACTTGCATCCTGAGCGTGTCCCCTTGTCACGGTGTGGCTGCACCACTTGCCCAGGTCTAGGGGCAGCAACGTGGCATCTATTGGCAAATACTGACAATCCACATGCCTTGCAAATCCTTTTAGTGCCTTGCTTCTCATGCTCACCCTAGGAACGCTCTGCTCTGCTGCACTCATCAGCAAGAGCTTTAATAGGCTTTTTCCTCCTTGTCTAACTGCTCATTTGACGATTTATCTCAATGGTTTCTTGGCATCTTTGCTCAGTGTTTGTTCACGTGCCCAATCAACGAATACCTGCTCAAACTTGGCTTTTGACCTTGTTGCCACAGACTCTCCATGTATGAATGATTGAATGCTGGGGACCAGGTGTGAAAACGTGTCAGCTCATGCTGCAGTGTATCTGTGGCAGTCAGGCTGCTGTGATTTTACTTGTTGTAGATGGAAAACTAGGGAGCGTGGCAGCTAGGGAGGGTATATTGCTCTTGTGCTTTGCTTGCTTGGATGTCATGGAGCAAAATGTGTCTAAGTAGGTTTAAAAACTGAAGCTTGTGCCACAGAAACATAGGTAGCCTTCCTTATTGATTGTTTCCTATTTTTTTCTAAGGCTTTGAAAGAAAAGAGCATTTTGCTTTTAACCGAAAGCTTCCCTAAATTGCCCCTAAAGGGAGTATAACCTGGTGTAAAATGCTATGCTAAGAGTTAGGAGTGACCATGGCCAGTAACTTGTTGGCTAATACTGCCCAGTTCATGATGTGGGAAATGATACTCATGTCTCTTAAACATAGCACTAAGATCTAGCAAGGTGCTATTGAAGCTTTATATAAAAGCTAGCTATTACTGCTTTACAGCCTGAACTGTAAAACAAAACATCTGGATTGTTAGTGTTATTAGGATGGATGATGGGGTTGCTCTCAAATTAGTTAACTGTTTACAGTGATTTTACTGCAGAAAGTCCAACTACAGTTGGAAGCACCTGGGGAAAAAGAGGAAAAAATACAGCTGTGAAAACTCTATAAACTCCCAATTTAAATATTTTCAGGGCACTGGTATGATGTGTGAATTAGTGTTCAATGCAACTTCATGTCTCTTGGGCTGGAAGGCTTATGAGACTCACCTGCAGTGTCACCTGTGGATGATTAATGTGGTGGTGGAGTGTAACAGCTGCTCACAGCTGGAATCAGCACAGTTAAGGATCAGTCCTTACTTGCTCCTTCAATTTTGTAAAAATTGGTCATTGTGACAAGCATACTTGCTGTTCTGCTGTCCCTTTGCATGAAGCTGATTACTTTTTGCTGCTGCTTCATGAAAAGGAAAGGGGAAAAAATACTATATTGAAGTGACTGAATGGAGCAAAAGAGCATGTGAAGGATGGCTCAGCCCTAGCTCTCAGTGACCATTATGACTAGAAAACCTTAGTCCAAGGGTTCATTGATCTGGAGATCTGGGAAGTTTTCTTGTTTGGTGCTGGGTCATTAATCTGACTTGTATGTTCCTGGTGCAAGTAGTTTGTTCTTGTCCCATCATCTAATTTTATTCCCTTAATATTCTGCTTTGTAGGGAATGTGGTTCACTTAACTGTATGTGTTATGGCTTTCCAAGCTGCATAAAAGTTTGGCTTTTGTTAACTTTGTTTCACATCTGTGCAACTTGCTTGCAATCATAGGTAGACTTTTTGGTGTAATTATTTGTAGTTTGAGGTCCCAAGTCTTCAGAAATCCATAAACATGTGTGTCATATTACCCCTGGCCATTAGGAGCCAGGGAAGGAAGGACCTCCATTGATTGCAAGGCATTGAAAGTGAGATCCCAGGTATAAATATGCTGTGATGCTGCAGATGAGCAATTTTGATATATTAGCTCTGTTAATGTGAAATTATTGTGGTCTGGAGGGTGGTTTGACAGTTCCTGTTTTCATGTTTGTTTTCAGCTTACTGCAGAAGAAAATATCCTAGCTCATTGTTATCCTAAGCTGATTCTTTAGCTACATGTGTATAACTTCTCTACAGCTGCAGGTGTTTCTCTTTGCCTTCTTGGGGCAATTAGGATGTTGCTGTTTCCTCCCTATCTGTGTCCTTGTTAGGAAATGTTGACAAATGGACTAATCCCCATTACGGATGCACTTGTGTTAGCAGGAAAGGTGGGAGTGAGTCATGTTGCCTGTTTCCTGTGGTAGCTGTGACACTGATCTCAGCTGTTCATTAAATGGACCAATATCTGGTTATCAGATTTGATCATATGGGTAAGTTTAGATGAGAAGATGGAGAAAATAGGGTGAATTTTAGAGTGGATGATGCCAGAAACAAGTGGCTATCCTTATACTCCTTTTGTGGTGGACTAGAGATGGCAATACCCCCCAAATTGGGGAAAAATGGGATTAGGGTAACACGTGTATGCACGGAGTCATGCTGTAGGTCTTGTTGATGCTGTACCCACTGTTGATTCCAAATTTACCTATGTTACATACTTGAAAGATGTCTTGTTCTACTCTCCTGGCTGCCTTTTGATGAAACAGCTTGTAGGAAGCTTGTTGTGGATTCATAAGAGCTTTATGTCATCCCAGAGCCTGATATGAGGTGTTTTCTAGAGGTTTGACTACCAGTAGGTTAATATTCTGCTCAGTTTATTGAAAAGAGGGGGTCAAAATATGCTTGAGTGAATTGAACAAATAATGAGAACATGTGGAACTTGCTAAAAGATTATTTGCTGAGTATTTTAGGAGCTAAACAAGAAACAAGTAAAGAAATTGCCTAGCAAGAGACTCCCTTACCAAAGAGGCCATCAGAGATTTTACAAACGGAAACAAATTCCCTTGCTCTGTGCAAGCAGATGGGGGAGAGGCAGCTGGAGCTTTCTGAAATGGCAATTAAAGGAGAAGAATACTAGATTTTAGATCTGTCCTAATTAGATAAGTGTTTAGGGAATATTTGACCACATTCTTACCTTGCACAAGTCATTAGCTCTGCTGATGCTAGTGGCATTTGTTGATTTTTTTTTTACATCAGCTAGGGCAGGCCTGATAATCTATGGTTTTTGGGAACATATAAATTTAAGACTGCCCCTCTAGCTCTTCTGAGAATGAAACAGTGTTAATATATGTAAGTATGGTCAAAAAACAGTATTTGTTTAAAAAGGAAAAAAGGAATCAGGGACTCTTGCTTAAGTTTACAACAGATGGGTGACCTGGGATAGTGAACTGATGACATGCCCTTATCAAAAGAATAACAGCTCTTTTTTAGATCCTGAGTTTTCTCATATTTAGAGAGATTCCTGGTCTATGATTATTCAAGGTTCTGTTTTGCCTTCTTGCTCTGCTATATGTAGAGCATCTGGCTATATACTGAGAAAATAAAGCCGTTTGTGGCATGAAAATGGAATTTCAGTGTCTGCTATTCTGGAATGCAGCTACAGCTGTGAATTCAAAACCAATGGAGCTGCAATGGGAAAGCAGCACTAGTAGCAGCACAGAAACAAAGTTCTGTTCTGACCTGCTCAAAGCATCTGGTGGAGTTAGAGAATTAAGTGTCAAAACGTATTTTAAGGACTTCCTTACCTATCAGCTATGCACCACTTTTGTCCTTCCTGCGGAACTGAGGTGGGACTTGTATAGCTGCTTCATAAAAAATACTTCAAAATACTTTCAAAAATCTTCAAACTGTAGCAATGCTATGTTTATGCATGTATACATACAAATACTGCCAAGATTAGAGCTTTTTGTACTTGTTTACAACTATGTAGTTGATTGCTTATCCAACTGTTTTGAATGACTTAATTGAAATGTTTTGTCTAATTGCTTGTAAAATATGACAGCTTTCACAACTCATGAGCAGCAGTGTTTCAGGTATAGGTGAGTTGCATGGCTTCAGGAAAATAAAGTGGAATTGGAATAAATGAATGTGGAGTGGCTAAAATGAGTAAAAGTATATGCTGGTCAGGGCACTAGAATAGAAATCCACAGCCCCTGTGTTATGGCTTAATGTATTCTACATAGAGAGACTTGTTAGGTGAATAAGAAGTTGGCTCTTCAACAGGCTGCAGATGTATTTGCCATATCACTGCCCAAAGATATGGGCTGCAGTGGATGTTGAGCCTTGATTTGCATTGGGAGGATTAGCAGCCTGTTTATTTTACTACCCTTAGCCTTTAAGTGCACTTCAACTGTTTTCTTCCAACAGAGCTGAACTTCTTCAGCACTGATTTCTTGATTGGCATAGCAAGGAGGCCATATAAACACAATTTACAGGACCTTGCAGCAGATGCTGTTTCATTTGTGACTTGCCAATGTATAATGGAAACCAATGGGTTTCAGTTGGGGGAATGTATAGGTTGCAATTTGCACTAGCAATTTGTAACAACAAAAGTATGCAGATGAAGATCAAGATTAGAGCACCCAGAATAAGACTTTTATCTTGTATTTTATCTTGCCTTGAGAACACTCAGCATGTGCAACTTTTCACTATCTTTTCAGCTGAAGAAGCAAGTTCTGCTTCTGGAGAAGATAATGGAAGCTTCTGTATTGACTTTAGATGACTTTAGATTGGACTTCTAAATGGAGAAGAATGAGCCTCAAATATGGAGAATATTTGAATTGAATTAAAATTTGTTAACGAAATGTTAATGTCACTGTAGTCTAGCTATGTATTCATTTTTTAAAGTGTGTGACTGATTTTTCTTGTACTGTTCTGTTGCGAAACGCTGACCAAGAAGTCGGTGGGATTTTGCTTGTGAGGCATTTGGGATTTGGTCAGTGTTTGTATACGTTAATCTCTAAAATATATTGCAAAGGATTGATGCTTGTGTGGTAAGCAGATGTTACATGCTTGGAGACAAGATATTTGCCTGGCAGCTGGATGCCAGTTGTACACTTGACTGTATCCTGCAAGTGCTTTTTTCCTTTCCTCCCAAATTTAAGGCTATTTATCTTTTTGGGGAAATTATTTCACTGTCTCCTTTAACAAGCCAACACAAGAATCCTGAATGTTGGCCATTTCCTATCCTGTGTGACAGGAAAGGAACAGATCAGAATGAAGACAGGTTCAATGGGCTGTTGTCTTCCCATGTGCTGTTGCATGGTGCAGATGCTCCAACTCGAGCAAATTCTATCTTTAGGCCTAAGCAGCTAGTTGCCTGTGGAACTGTGTATTATCCAAGCTGAATGTTGGTCTAGTCCTCATTAGCAGCACCAGTCTTCCAGAGATCCTGCTTCATTCCCGTGTAGACAGGATGCAAATTGGAAGGAATATACCAAAAAGGGTAACCCTAAAACTACTACTGCTACAGTACAGCAAGCTCACACAAGGGTTTTTAGCATTAGGACACCAACTTTGATTAGCTTTCCTTTTAAAAGCTCAGCTAAGCAATTGCGCCAGGTATATCATCATTTAAGGGCAGGCTCTCCCTCCGGCTGGAAGGTGATGGAGCATCTCTCTTCCAGGAAGCTGAAGGCAAAAAAATATTTGCATCTTTACAAGACAGTTGCTTTTGTGACCGTTGAAGTCTTGGATAGTTGGCTTTGGACCTATTAAAGTGTACATTGGGCAGTCATTCACACTCTGAATACATAAAGCAGAATGTTTGTGACTCTGGCAGTCTGCTGAATGTGTTAAAGATGCAGAGATGCAATCTGCCTTAGAAGGTTATCCCTGCTATTACAACAGCATAACATAGCAGGACACTTAGGATGTGTGTGGCAAGGTGATTAATAGAATTGTGAGTTGTACTGTGTGATTTATTGTGACATCTACATTATCTTGTTAGAAAATTGCCTTTTCTTCATGTAGAAGGCCTCTGTTTTCCCTGTGTAATTTATAACTATTATAAACAACTTCTCTCTCTATTGCTGCTGTTTTGTCCTCCTGTCTCACCTTGTTTTCATCTGTTCTTGTAAAGTAACATGAAATGGTGTTTGCAGAGCCTTGTGATGGGCCACTTTGCACCACCAGAGCTCCAAGCTGCAGCTGTGGTGGGTGCTGGAGCTCTGCACCAAAGCAGAGTCCCTGGCCTAGCTCACCTGGCTTCAGTCTAGCAGAACTTGACTTGTTTTGGTTGCTTTTATTCAAGATGTTACTAATTCATAGCTATGAAGGGTAATGGCAACAGAAACAGCTCTTCAGGTGTAGTCTTACTTAAGAATAGAAGTGAACTTCACGAAAATGCGCAAGTGACCTGTCTGTGCATACTGAGCCTGGAGAAATGAGGCTCTCCACTCCCATGGGGCTCTATAGTCTTAATTGCCATGTGGTTTGTGCATGTACTATATTGCTTGCCTTGATTTGGACTTTAGCAGTTATGGTGCATTTTTATGATGCTCAATCAAAATGCGACTAGGCCTTTCTAGAAGGGAAACCTGAAGCTTCCTTATGTGGACTAGAAAAATCGGAAATGCTCAGTGGGTGCTAGAAATGCAGGTGTGCATGTGCATACTGGACTCTTCTCACAGTGCCCTTGCATAATTCTGTAACTTAGTCATAACCTTTCATTCTGTTTGAGCTGGTTGCAAACCTTTTACCCAGAAAATCTCTGTGCTTTGCTGTCCTTGGCAGAAGTATCTCTGCAGATGCTTTGCAGCATACTAAAATAAGAGGGTAGTAAAGCTTCCAGCAAGAGGGAAGGAGCTTGGTGTCAGTAACTGCAAGTGGAAGAGTTAAGGGTGGTAGCTATTTGACTTGAAGATTGTCAAAGAATTTTCTTCTGCTCCCCAACACTGTAGCAGGTACATAGCAGGTAAAGCAAACAGGCCTTTTGGACTTGTGTGGTAACGAAATACTCTCTTAAGGAGAAAACAGAAGCCTTCTGTAGCCACCTCAGTACCTATTCTTCCCTTCTCAGCATTGCCTTCATCTCGCTTTCCCTGTACTTCGTCCAAAACAGATTACAGATGTCAATAGTAGGATGACCCTACAGCTTGACAATGTAGGACATACATAATTAGCAGTTCACTGGGGCATGCTTTCAACAGAAAACATTCTTTACGTTGTCCAGTGTGGGCATCTGGAATTAAGGTATTATGTGTGTCTGTACCCAAATTGAGGCAATGGTTGTAATGCAGAGCTAGAGCAAAGCTTGTTCTTGGGAGACCATCAGCATTTCAAAGTCACTTTCAGTTAGTGGAAAGATTAGAGGTCCTTTAGTAACCAAAATATTTATCCAGTGTTTAAAAACAATAAAATCTGCAACTTGTTCATGGCATTCTGAATACAATTTAGTTTCTTTTGTATTGCCACGATCTTTCAATTTGTAGATGTTTATCCTATAATAAATTATTCATGACTGATATCACAGAACTGGCAGGGCAACATGTGTTTCATAAAGCCATTAATACTTCATCTAAGTAGAAATAGAAAATATGTTATAACTAAGACATTAATGGTTTATTTTATTTATGGAGTCCTAACTTTTAATTCCTGTGTTCATGGGCGTGTATTTAACCTTAAGGTTTAAATGAAACAAACATATATTATTGTAACGACCAGCAGTGGGGAGTGTAGTTTCTCTCAGTTGAAGCATTTGCTAAATTACAAAGCTCAGGTCAAAATCATTTTAACTTAAGTGTGAAGGGAAAATATTTTTCTCAGATGTTTGGTCTAAAACTGTTTTCCTTTTATTAAGAACCAAAGTTTCTCTTAAAGCTTTTTGGTTCAGTTTTGAACCAAATAATACTGGCATTACTGTATAGGCAGGGACAGGAGAAGCTGGCAGAGTTGGGAGTGCTTGACCCACTGAGTTGTTAGCTCTTTGGGAAAGAGTTACCCTTGCTTGCCTGAAGGTGCACAGCTTAAGGCATCTCTGATAAAAACTTCAATCAAATCACCATATTCCCACGGGAAGCTTGAGTTTTCAACAGCTCTAAATCACTCAAAAGGAGATGAAAAATTTCTTGGATATGAAAAATGTCTAGAACTTTTAATCTCATGCTGTGTGATGGACCTGAGTGGCTGCTCAACTGGAGGATGTAACATGTGGAGCCATCCCCATGACTGTCTGGGGTCATTCAAGATGTGTCCTGGAACATTTGCTCTCTATTTGCTACAGAAAAATGCTAATGTTACTTGGCTCACTGAGAAATAACAGCGGATTTGGGCCAAATTCACCAAGCTTTCATCTTTAAACCGATCAGTAAGTGTCAGTAGGAGCGCTGAGATGTGTTTGAGACCTTGCTAATCGCCTTCTGTGGAAGGATTTAAGTGTAAGAAATCAAAGCTTAAAGCTTCTATCCCAATTGTATTTTAAATCTTAGACTCAGATTCTCTGTAGATTTCAGAGTTTTGCCGTATGTGAATGCATTCAAATATTATGCTGCCAAATGACAGAGTAAAGCTTTAAAAATGCCTCACGGGAACAGATTAAAACCTGGCATAAACTGTATTTCCATACTGGGTGTCCAGTGTCAGTATGATGGCATTAGCATGTAATACTTGCTATTAATTCAATTTAAATTTTGTCCTGCTGCTCATCCTTGAAGGGATGAACAGAATGACTGCCTGATGTGAAAATCAAGTGGCATTTTGTATGGTGACTTCAGCTTTGGTCCTTTGTTAATATCAGCTTCAGATGGAGAATGTCTCTCCAGGAGTCATCTAACCATAACAAAATCTAGTTCCTGACTCAAAGTTTTTTTTTCTTGAAAGTATACCATGTTGAAACTAGTCTTACTGAAACTTTTATTAGTCAATAGGAAGTGGATAGTTCAAGTGGAATTTGAATGGGGGTTTTTAGGCCATCTCATTGCAAAGCCTCAGGTCATAGCTGAGGTTCTGAAAAGGACCAGAGTTTCTCTTGTGTAAGAACTTCCATGACTGTTTAACTTGGTTTTCTGCTGTGACCAATACCCTCATTTTATAGAGTCATGACCTTAATGTTCCTGCCTTTTGAGAGAAACTTTTTGGCTGCCTTTTCCCCCTCAAGAACGCAACTGTGGCATACTCCTGGGGGGAAAAAAGAGGGGAAGCTCATGAAAACTACAAGTGCCACTTTTCGTCTGGATTGTATTGAAGTTGCAGGCTGTATTTGTGGCACAAGCTGCATCTAAGTTGGAGTAACACGAACATAAATAGTGTTGTTAATGAGTGGTGGGTAACCTTAGAGAAACTAAAGCATCTTTCTGGCTTTCTGGACTTGTGCTTCATAATTCTGATTAATGTGTCTTCAGCAGCAGCTAACCAAATTCCTAGTATCTTATTAAAGGACAAGAGTGGCTGTGGGAAACCTAAGCAATTAATTTTTCTTTAACTGTGGTGGCTTTAGTTGCCTTTCAAGCTGACATCAAAGGCCTGGTGCCCATCATGTAATCTTAGAAGTATCTCCTGCTTTGCAGTGAGGAAATCGTGGCAAGGAATGTGAATGAATTAGGGTGACAGTGTCCTGGACATGTCTCATCAACCAGGGACCTTCATGTGTTCCTTCTCTGGGCATCTGTGGAGTTATTGCTATCTTTTGCAGTTGTAAAACCTCATTTAGATCCTCTAAATGTAGTGTTGTGAGGTTAGAAGCTCATCAGTCCTCTGCAGTCTGTTCTATGTGCTGGAACTCTCAAAGGTCTCCTCTTTAGCAATAAGATGGTTATGAGCATTTCAGGATGCAAGTCATACAGAGGGGGGGAAATTAGGTAAATGTTATGGTTCTAATTAAAACCCTAGGCAAGAATAGCTGTGAAAGTGCAGAAATATGCAGTGAAAGGAACCAAACCCACATGTGCTTGTTCCTTGAAAGTGCAAAGGCAAAATGCTTCATTTGCAAGTTTTTCTATTTCAGGTCACCTTATAGCCAAGGCAGCTTTCAGTTTAGGAAGGCAAACAGAAAGCCCAAAGGAATTGCCTTGCTGCTTTGGGGAAACACAACCCTCAGCACTGATGCATGGCACGTTTGAGCTCTGTCCCGCTGCCGAGCAGTTTGCCGTTTTATTCCTCACTGCTATTTTATGATACTTTCAAGGGATTAACTTGACAGGGTGAAAAATGGCAAGATGTATATTTGAGTAGAGATTAAAAACACAGACACAGAGCATTCTATTCTCCTGTCAACAATTTCAAGGTGAAAAGCCCACCAACATATCAAGTAATGAAAAATGCTTTGCCGTGGTTAGCATAATGTAACCAAAAAAGGGGGGAGAGGACAAGAGAAAATATCTCTTTGGTATGCTTCAAGCATTAGAGCACTTAGGCATGGTCTGAAGATCAATAAGGCAGAACATTCTTTTCATTATGTATTAATACTGTGTGAGCAGAAAACAGAGCGAGTGTTGGGATCATATGGCTGTCACATATATATTTTCCACTTCTTCAAGATGGTACCTTGATTTACAGCATTTTGGAAGTTAAGATTTTCAGATAGTGGTGAGGCTTTTGGCAACAGCTTAGAGGGACTTGTGTCCCTTGCAGCTTTCCAAATACCAAGGCTGGAACGGTCCCCAAAAGGAAAACTTGTGGGAGGCTGAGGTGTTACAGGTGCACCTGACAAGTGGCAAAGGAACTGCTGAGAACAGTTGTATGGAGACAAATTTCCAAAGCTAAGTCACCCTGAATTTCATGTTTTCACCTGAGCATCAAGCTAGTGCCTGTGGCTGGACTAGCTTTTTAATAAAGTTCAATATGTTATCTCACTTAAAGACCTCAAATGAGGAGGTAGTGAATTTAGGCAGGCATAGTAGATACTATCTGCCTGTTTAAGGATGCTCGAAAACTCATTTGGATCTATTTTTCCCTTGGAATTATTTTGTGCTGCAAATTTAAAGTGGATTAGAGCATGCTGTTAAACTTGTTTGCATCTCCTCTTCAGATGTGCTGTTTTTGTTTATTATAGAGCAGTTAAAGGTTTACACTTTCTGCTATTCATTATCAGCAGCGACTGAAACACTGCAGACAAATTCCTGAGGTGAGAAAGTAGATAAAGATGTAAATTAATATTTTACTACTTATACTCAAAAGCTGCTTAGTAGTAAGAATAAACAAATAAGAAAATTATCTGTGAGGGTATTAAACTAAAATTGCAAAAATTGAAATCATGGCAACATCAACTGTTTAAGAATAAAAATATAACGAAGTGGATTTCAAATGTAAAAAAATTGTGCAGTTTTGTATTGCTAGTCACCAGCTAAACTTTGACAGTGTTTTTGAGCTTGATAGGTGCATTACAGCTAAATCTCATTGAAGTTGCACACAGCAAAAATAATGCTCTGACATGCTAGTCAAATTAAACTACGAAACTGAATTCCCATAGTTAAGTAGTTTGCAATTATGCCATAATTAAATAATTTGCTATAATGAAATAATTTCAAGCTAGACTGTCATCTAAGAACTTTACTACTGTAAAAGAAAAGTAGAAGCAGAGAAGTATTTCAGTGTGAAGTGCTTCATGATAAGCTTGAGCAAAGGACTCTGAGGGAACGCTTGCTGTTAGCATGCCTTATTGGTCATCCTGTGCAGCTATTAATGCCTCTAATAAAGCTTATAAATGTTTCTGTAGTAGCAGAATCAAACTAAAGCTAAATACAAGCTGTGGGCTAGTGTGGAATGCCCCTTAAATTAAAGGGCATCCCTTAATATGCTGTTCCTTAGCTTTGTGTAGACTGTGTTGCAGACCCTTTCAGTTGAAGCTGCGGATAATGTAGTGTTATATTAGCTACTTATGACTTCGACACCTCGAGCAGTCCTGAGCCTTTTTATCTTGTTTCCCCTACCTCTAAGACAGTCAAAGCTGTCTTCTGAGCGCCTTAAGGACTGATTAATTCATATTTGCAAGTCTCTTAAAGTATCAAAAGGAACGCTCTTTGGTGTAGTCAGACTCTTGGTACAGCTACTGAGCCATCAGCTGTGGTGGTGTTTTGCTGCTGTTGGTTCTGAGCATTTCAAGCATCCCATTACCCATATACTGTTATTGCCCAACCATTGGTTTTCATGTAGACTTCCCCTTCATTATTAAGGGAGTGCAAATATCTTATTCATCAGTGGCAACTCTGAACATGTAAAGAGAAAGTCCCTTTTTTTTATCTTTAGGTAAGGAGTTGATTTGATTCTCTTGTTTTAATCACAGCCTTGCAGTCTCTTTCAGAATAGAGAGAACTGTTGCAGTGGGGACTTTCCTATGTTATGTGTCTGCTGCTCAGAAAAACATTTCATGTTTCAGTCTTGTGCTGAAATACATGTAGTCTCTGAATTGACATTCACTGTCCATTTGCTAATGGTCAGTCCATTATGTGTCTTGGGAGGCTGGGGAGCAACTCATTTAAAAACTCTGATCCTGTTTCTAGTCAAATATTTCCAACTTGATATTCTAGCCTGTAGATCTTGTTAAGATAACAGATTAGGGGCTTGAACTTGAGCATAGTGCAGCAGAGGGGAATATTTCTATTGAGTTTGGCTGACTTTAAATCAGACCCGTACAGAGCCTGGCAAATTACACTTGTAAACCTTTGTAGATCAGTACAAGTAATTTCTTTCCACTTGTGAATATCTCCCCATTTTTCCTTTATAAAACTTGAGTGGGGCTGAGGGGTAGAAGAAGACTTTTGTTGACCCCTTTTTCTTGGATTGCCTTGATGAAAAATAAGTTTATTGAGTTGGTATCTTTTTCTCACTTCAGACAGCAAAAATAAAGATAGAGAGGGGAAAAGATTGTGCTACACAAGGTACATAGTGCCAGGATGAAAGATTTCTGTAAACTTAGTTAAACTTTTATTTGCAAGTGTAGTAAATTGAGTATGATGTATCATAACATTTATTTGTGGGATAAAAGATGCTGCAAGTTCTGAAAAATAATTCATCTCAAAGAAAAGTGCAGATGATCTGACTGTGTAAGTGCCACTAATGCTTTTGAAAGCCAGCACTGTGCTGATCATATCCAAAGAGTTTTTTATTTTTAATCCCTAGTGCTATCTCCAGTGTTTGAAAATGGGTGTAAATACATTGGGCAGACTTATAGTTGGCTTTGGTTTTTGAGCTAAAAGGAAATACAAGGAATCTGTGAAGGAAACAATTTGCTTAGCTGATAACAATGATGGACTAAGTGCATGTGCATCTCAGTCTCCTTGGAGTGCCTAGTCTTAAATGCTGTTCCCAAATGTTACTTTATCTGACTGTGTTAGGCCTGAGCTCTTACCCAAAACTAAAGCATTCCTTGATTTTGATTTACATCCAGCTCAAATTTGACCTTGCTGACTTACTGGCAATCACTTTATAGTCCTTCCTCATGTCTTAAGATCAGCAGGTCTATCCTAGCAGTGAAGTAGAAGCATGAACTAACAAATGCAATGAGGAATTTACCATCTGCCCCACAAAGAGGACTGACAGAGAGGAATGGTCCCCTCTTTGGGAAGGGCATCAATAGCACCGTCCAGCAGGGAAGGCAGGATCTTGTGGTCTTGTTATCACTCTAGCTTTGCAGAGATCTGCAGCTCTAGGGGCTCATGTTACTTGGCTTGGAACCCCCTTGTTCTGACTGCCCTAAGAAACATAGTGAGACACATCCCTCAAGTGTCCTTGTCATCTCCTCTTGTCCAGCGTTCTCCTAGTTCATCCTGAAGATGCGAACTGTGGTTTGATTTTAATGTGTTTAGAACCAGTTTTAGGGCACCCACATTAGAGCTGTTTCTATGAGACACCTGCAGAGACAGCTCCTGCTGCAGGAAAATGATTGCTGTGCTAGATTAGCACTTAAATCTTATAGCAGGACAGTATGGGCAACCTTCATGCTGGCTGAGATTGTTCCAATGAAAATATGGAGTATACATTCATTTCACCATGTTCTTTAACTGTGGAAACCTTGCTGAGAAAAGAGGAAAAAATTTCAAAGAACGTTAGTGACAGAGCTGGCTGAAATGGTGGGTTTTCTATTGTGTGTGGAATGCTGGAGGTGATTTTTAGCCTGGCTTTCAATGAAAACAAATGTAACTGATGTATACACACACACTGATGGACATATGTATTTGAATGTAAACACTTTAACCTTTAGAAGTTACCAGATCACTGGGCTTGTGGCTGAAAGAAGGGGAAGAGTTTGTGAAGGAAAATGCCTCATTTAAGAGAAGCGGCTGTTTGTAACTTGTGCTGCCTGAATATCCTAGGCAGCTGGGCTGGGAACGTGTGGCCTGGTTGGCTCCTGCGCCCTTCTAGTACTAAACATATTAATAAGGTGACATGTGGCCAGGGACCAGACGGAGCCTCTTCCTGTCCCTTGTGCCAGCAGGAGCGAGATACGGAGCAGCGCTGCTCCTTCTGTTACCAGCTCCGAGAGCATGGTCCGAGGAGGGACGCTGCTTTATAGGGGGCTGTTACTGCAGGGCAGGATCTATCTTGCTCCTTGTGTTTTAGTTCCTAACTTGCTGGGCCCAGCGCTTCCCTCGGGGCTGAGCGTGGTTGTTCCAGAGGTGCTGAAACTCCCAAGGCCTGTTCAGTTCTCAGCTCTTTGCTAGTTCACAATCCTAGCTAATTTTCTACTCCTTTATTACAGTGAGTTAAGCTAAAAATGGATTATTTTACCATTATTGTGTCTTTAGTCTGTGTTAAGTCATATCTTGAGCAAGGTAAATAGAAAATTAATGTGCTTTACTTAGCAACTTGCTAATAACCCTTGGTACTCCTCTCAGGCTTAATTCTCTCATTTCCAACCTGCAGCCCTGCTTAACCTCAAGCTTTTCCTTTAGTAGATAGACCAGGCTTGCAGCTGGTGTAAGCTGATATAGCTGTCCTGCTGATACTGTAGCTGTGCTTATTTACAGCAGCTTCTTGGGCTGTCTCGCACTTTCTAGTACTGTGGAATGGATCTGGAAAGTGAAAAATGCAGCTTTCACAGACCTCCTCCTGGGTGCAACTCCTTATGTTTTTATAAGTGTACTTTGAGGAGCCAAAATATCTGAAATGAATGTATGAAACCTGGTGGGTGTCACTGTGTTTATGTATGAGGATGGAGTAAGTTTGGATTTTTTGGAGAAGGAAGCTACTTGAACTTTCCTTGTGCAACACAAGTGTCTAGCACAGGCTCTACCTCTCCAGAAATCCAAAACTAATTACATCCTAATTTGCATATCAAAGCAAATTACAACCTAATGAAACATTTGCCTGCCAAACACTTCTTTATCTTAATGAACAGAATAAGAATCCCTATTACAGCCTGATTAAAATGTCTTTGTACTTGTCCAACAGGTTACAGTGTGTGTGTATATATAAAATATTGTTTCACTGTCTTACTGGAAGCAGGAACAAAACAGATTCTAATTTACAGCATAACTTTTTAGTGCTTTAGTGTCTATATTCATAGATAGGATATTAACTTTGATGTTAAGCCAGGAAAAAAAGCTTTGAATGTGCAATGAAAGAGAAGTAGTAGCTTAATTTGGAATGGATATTCACTATAGTTCTGGAGTATTTCTATAATATGACAATGCCTAAAATCTAAACCTTGATGCTCAAAATATGATGCTGCAGTACTACAGGTATATATCATGATATTAAAATACAGCTTGCCCAATAAGCTTGGAGAATCTGAATGCAAAGCAAGTTCATACTAAAAGCTAAGCCTTTAGGGAAAAAAATCTTTAACCTATGTTATAACTAATTTATGTAATAAACCAAGATTACTTTAACTTTGCCTGTAAATATTTTGCCATAAGTTTGCTTACTATGAGTACTTGTAGTGGGGGGAAATGTTTTATTTACTTAATTAAAAAGTCTATATCCTCTGGCTGTTCTGGGTTATTCTCACTTGCCTTTGGTAATTAACGAAAAGCTGAAATAAATCTCCTGAACAGGCTTGTTCTTAATACAAATGTTAAATCACTTTTCCCCCCGATGTAATTGTACCTGAATGGATGCAACTGTAACACG
Source organism: Nothoprocta perdicaria (assembly GCF_003342845.1). Classification (NCBI taxonomy): domain Eukaryota; kingdom Metazoa; phylum Chordata; class Aves; order Tinamiformes; family Tinamidae; genus Nothoprocta; species Nothoprocta perdicaria. The sequence goes on from NW_020455533.1 coordinate 2,820,319, forward strand.
AGCTATAAAAGGAGATAAAGCAGCAACATAATGTACCATTTCCTCCTGCATAATGGTAACTCCGAATAACACATGCTTCTGGAAGAAAAGTAATTTAAGCTATATTACAACAAATGCCATATTTTAAAATGGAAACTATCCATCATAGGCTGGAAGAAAGTGTTAGTGAACTACAGCAAGTCTAATGAATGTACTTAAAAATCTTTAAGGAGTCTATTAAAAAGAAATTGATTGACTTAATTTCAGGAGATACTATAATGAATTGTAAGTGACAGTTACATGTGTCCCCCTCCACGTGTAAAACTAAGAACTGCGAATGTAGTGGACAGTGATGGTGTGGAATAGTCGGAAGTGGCTCCTATTCTCATACAGAAGAAAGCCCTCCTTTTAGGAAATGATTATCACATTTATAAATCATGTTGGTAAAAATGCCTAATACTTAATATAGATTTTTATTCCTGAAGGTGTCAGATTTATAGCAGTGTGGTAAATTTAACAGTGAAAGCCAGTGTGGAAAGTGGCAGTAGGAGAGTCATATACACCTAGGCTTTGTAGGGACCTTCTAAAATAGAAATTGGAGGGTACAATTATTAACTTTTTCATGAATAGATAATTCAAAAACATAGATGTGTATTTTATATCTTGAAATGAAGACCTACTAAAGGTCAGGAAAACTTCTGCTAGTGCTTTTTTTTAATGCAGAATTGTGTGGTATCACAAGGAAGGGGAGGGGTCTTTGCGTTGGCAGAGGTTGTGGAAGTTCTGAAACCTCCAGTGTGCCCTGGGGGATGTCCCTGGAGAAAGGGGCAGTCTTGAGAGGGAAGAGGATAAACGACCTTGTCTCCCTTGAAAATAGGTCCAAGTTCCTTCTTTTGACTAGAAGGCATTATCTTTTCTTACCTCAGCTCTTTGGAATAGCTGTGAAAGCTGGAGAGGTCCTTGCATCTCCCAGGAGAGCTAATTTTTGGAGGGCTTCTTTACTTTTTAAACTTAAGTCAACCTGAGGCAAATGCAGGATTTCTGACAGAAGTTTTGTCTGAAGTTTTTTGCCTGTGCGAGAAGGAGTTCCTGGGAACCCAGCTGTTTAAAATATTATTCAAAACCTGGAGGATGTAGCTATAAGCTTTTGCATACTCAACTCTACCACAGATGGAAACTTGCTATTTCCTGCCTGGGCCTTGGGTTTACCAAACAGTGAAGAAGGTTATTTATTAGGATGGTTTTGTAGTACTAACAGAATGCATCAGCACACTGTGACTCAAAAGGAAAAAACTTGCAATTAAAAAACCCAAAACCTGATAAATATGAAATGATGGAAGAAGATGGCATGTGATAACTTAAAGTATGTATAAACTTAGCCAATAAATAAAATAACTTGCAGAATTGCTTTAGGAAGTTTTGGGTATGGGAGAAAGCAAAGCTTTGCTTGAAAATGAATCCTGTGGTTTTTGGAGCATCCTGTATCTGTCAGGATGAAATTTTGTCCTTCAACTACCTGTGTGTAAAGCATAATGAATAAAGATAGTGTGCCTCCTATGAGAATTACACTATATGGATCTATAAAATGATTACTTCAAAATTCATACACTGCATAACTTCTTTATCCTTGCTTAAATCAGCCAGTATCTATTAAATGCCTATGGAGAGTAGAGGAAAAAGTGGAAGTTTCATTTAATTGTTTTTCAAATAGAACTGCGGAAATTAGTTTATTCTATCTTTCCTTAATGCTTGGACAAATGACACTATTAGCTGTGGATTAGCACTTGGGGCCTTCACAACTGACTTGCACTATTCCCCCCCAGTAAGTAGTGAAGTTCAGCTTGTTGGGTTGACTTGAGTTATTCAGGCTGTTGCTAGTGACAGCAGAGAAATGGGTTGCCTCCAACACAGCTTCCTCTATCAGCCTGTCTTCACCACAACTGTCTCTTCCTTGTATTTGTTTCTAAACAAAATATAAAATGTGCTTCCCAGCTGCACTCAAGTGTTGTGGGAATCAAGTCATAAATTCCGATGACTTCTAGATTTTGCATAGGTTAAATAACTGCTGAAAATAAAGGTGTGAATGAAAAGTAGGATGCTCATGGCTTCAGATGTTGTTAATAATGTATTACTGAGACATGTTCTGGTTGGAGCTGACTTCGGAAGGCTAGTCTTAGTTCCAGCACTATTTTCTACCTGTCTCTACTGATACCTTCTATATTATGTATTTTTACAAATAAACTCCTATTTGGGAGATGATTTTCATTGAATGAGCAAAGTAAAAATCTCCAATCCCAGTTATAGAAGATGTAAACTAAAATTGCATAGAAATAATGCAGGACTTGATTAAGCTTAATCTAAGGTAATTTTTAATCTCCTGAAGTAAGCTATGAAGAAACATATGTGGAGAAACCACACAAAGATCTTCCTCCTTTGGTAGTGTGAGGAAAGGGAAGGTCCCTTCTGCAGCCTGTGCTCCCAAGGTGGAGCATCATTTTATGCCAAGGTTTTTCTTTAAAAACTCTCGGTTATAAGCAGGAAGGCTCATTTTTGGCTAAGATAGCTGCAGTATGAAAAATGGAAGTACAATTTGACTGGAGAAAGGAGCGCTGATCTCCAGGGTGCTTCTGTCCAATTGTTTTTGTGTTGAGGAAACAGATCTCATCACCTTCCTCGCAGGATACAGATGAATGCAAGATGAACTGTGGAGAATGAGGATGGAGGGCAGGCTTATGAAGCTGCCACAGTGCCTGATAAAGATTTTAAACAAGCTGCCTCAAATAAATAGTCATCATTATACATAAACACTTTGCAAATACTCAAAATTCAACTTGTTGGGCTTGTGCATGATGCATGTTGGATGTATTAAGGGAATATATAAATACTCTGTGCTACTTACAAGCATCTTCAGACTCCTTCCCTTAAAACATTTGGATGCTACCTAAAATGAGCATTTAGGTAATGGGTAGTCTCCCCTATGACCATGCCAAACATAGACACAAATTTTCTGACTAGTTTTCTACACTATTGTGTGTACTTTGTCATATATGTAAAAAAGTCACCATATTTTAATTGTGGATGTTTAGGAATAGTCCTCGAGTATATTTGTTAACAGTTGTATTCCTTTTCTCCTTCCTGTCCCTTTAATCACAGATCACAACGGAGTAATTAACTACCCAAACTTCTTGTTTTTTAGTTGTTTAGCTGATAAAGTGAACTTTCTTGCTCTTGTAAAGTACAGGTTGTGTCTGATTCTTGTCCCTAATGTGTTTCTGTCAGCAAAGCGTTAAGTTGATTTCTCCTCATACTTCTCTCCTGAGTTGCAAGCTTCTCGCCTATATGGGAAGGTTCAGTTCTTGTTTCATCTTTAGTGTGGTGGAGATCCTTTAACATGGGTTATTTTGACAGAGTTACTTGTTCCAGGGTATTGATGGAAATGTCTTCATTGCTTTAACTTCTGGTGCTTGTGTGTTATATGGAAATGGGGATGGATTTCTGTGGAAAACTACAAAAGAATGAATCTGTCACTTAAGACGTATCAATAAATAGTCAACTTCCAGCATGACTGTGGGGCTGTGAGAGGTTTCTAGAGTAAAGCTGTAGGCCTGACTTGTTTTGAAGTTCTCTCCATGATGCATTGCTTTATCTACCAAGGTTTCTTACTTGCATTTAAAACAAGTCAAAAGTTTCTTCAATGAAGTGACCAGTATCGTGCATGGGATACACATATTGTTTGGAAAAGCAGAAATGGCCTCTAGGACTCTGGATTAGGAAGCACTGAAAACCAGTGAAAAGCACTTTGTTTGTCAAATGAGTCTCTGCTCCTATTTGCATGCTCATAATTGTAAAATGTCATAATTCAAGTGGCGATTAAGGCAACATGTGCAAATCAGGCAATTGTGCATGCAGCTGGCCAGTTGTGCATGCACAATTACCCAAATTACAAACGCAATCACGGCAATTCCATGCACAAATAAGGCATGCAAATGTGCCCTAGCAGTGGTTTTAAAAAAAAAAAAGCTTTTTATTTTGCATCAGAGGATGATTTCTGGGAGGGGAAAAAAAAGCATAATGGAGCTGAAGTTGTAGATCTGTAGTCTTGTTTAGGAAGTCATTTTCTAATGAGAACATTGCTTAAAACCACCAGTTCCAAAGTGATTTAATGTTTTTTTGGACATTCTTGGATATAGTTCTAGATTGGAATTTCTCTGTTACAGGGCAATATGTTTCTGAGTTGTCTTCATTTGTAGCAACCTATTTGTGGTGAAGGTGGGATATGTACAAAGCAAATGAGTTATTTACTGAAATAATCTCTGAAGTATGATTTAACTCCGAAGTTTTGTGCATCCCTTTATTTGACATTGAGTAAATGAAGGACCTTTTTACTTTGGTTGTCCTACTAGGATATAGGATTATCTTAAGTCTCTTACTGAACTATTTACTACCTTGAAGTATTTGAACTTGAGATGATTGAACAATGCTTGTATTACAGCATTAAATATATATATATCATTTCCTATGTTCTACTCATGTCTGCCTTTTTCTAGCTGCTCAAAGATGCCTTAAAGTATTCTGACACTTTTAAGGCCTTTGTACAAAGCCAGGGTGGTTTTGGGTGTAAGTAAAGGTAGGACAACAAGTAGGTTCTACAAGGAAAAAGCCTTCATTAGAAACTCTGGAAAACACCATTAGCCTTAAAAGCCAAACAGGGAAGGAATGAAGGGAGTGAAATGAGCAGCGACCACGTTTGCTAGCTGAAGAGATTAAATGAATCTTCAGAAGGCTGATTTGGACCCCATCAGTCTGTGCAGAGGGACGCTTCTCATCTTGGCTACACTTACCAAGGCCAGATTTTGAGGGCTCAGTAGAGTTAGAATTGATTGCCTCTAAATTGTCATCTAGTGTTCATAAAAAGGAAATTGCTCCAAGTCATTCTTTGGCGCTAGATTTAACCTTGTTTCACCTAAAATATGATCCCTTAATGCATGCCATTTTTAAGCAGTTGGGCTAACTAGGAAGGCTAAAAATGTGTATCAATGGTAAATGTGATTTTAAAAGGTTCTTTAATAGACTCCAAACCACACTCTGTAATGGCCCAAAATTGATTCCAGCTCGAGCCCTGCTGCGGTGCAGCTCCTACCTTGACTGTCCTGCAGTGACGCCAAATCCTGATTTGCAAAAACCTGCAGTAACTTGCTGTCTCCAAAGGTTGTAGAACTTATTTCATTCACCCAGTTAATCTACTCCGGGCTTATTAAGTTGATGGCGGTGCAGGCAGTGGCCTGGATCCTAGTAAAATGGTTCACCAATAGCTCCTTCCGCAGAGAAAAACAGCAGAGAGGGGGATGTAGTGTGATAGAGCTGCTCTGACCTGCATGGAACTGGTGTGCCCGCTAAAGACCTTCTCAATTAATTTGTCAGGTTAAACAGCAAGCAGAGATGTTTTCCCTTTTTGGTGGCTTTATCACGGTAGTGCAGGTGTTGTTTCAACTGACAGCAGGTTCCTCCAAGAGCAGCATCCTGTTTCTTTTCTCCCTTAGTAGGTTATTCACTTCAGAGCAATTGGAGCACGATCCAGAAAGCAATATGACTTATTTCCTACATTAACACTTTTTGGCTGTTTCCTCTAACTGAGCAATTCCCTCAGATTAGTCACTTCAAAAAGGCTGATTTACGGCACATTGACTTGTGGAATTGCTGCATCGCTGGCAATGCACGTGCCCTTCCAACACAGCTTCACACTCATGTGGTTTTGTCACCATTCTGCCCTTCAATCTTAATGGCAACTACATAGCTGTGGCCTTGCTGGTATTTTCCATGTGCCTCCAGGTCTGTGCTAATGGTTTGTATTTCTCCTAGTGGTCTGCAAGACCATAAATGAATTTCTATGTGGAAAATGCTAGCTATCTTCATTTTACTCATCTGTCTCATGTTTTTATGTTAAACAGGTAATTGGGTGGTCACCAAAGGCTTGAAAAGCTCCTCAAAATGAGGGTAGTTGTAAAAACTACAGAAGGAATATTTGGTCTATGGCAGTGACTGTGGAAGGGAAAAATCTTACAAAATAAGTGGAAAAAGTTGAAGGGGGCTTAAATACTCATTGCTGAACCCTTGACTGCAGTGAGAGCTGAGAGCCACTTAACATGCTCCACGGGGCTGCCTTTTCTCTGAGGAATTAGTGGTTGCGAAGCAGAAACTTGGCTGGATGGAGATGAGTGGACTAAGGCCCACAGTGCAAAAATGGAATGAAATGATCGGTTTTTAAAGCAGCTTTCAGGGTGACTTCAGGAAAAGATAGAGACAGAAAGTAGAAAGGACTTATTCCAATTACCAACATGTATTTAAGCAGGGATTCCAGTACATGTGTCTTCTGTGTCAATTTTTTCAGCTTCATGGAAGAGCAGGTATTAAGGGAGAAGGAAAATAAATAGGGAGGCTTGTTGTAGTCAAGTTGATTTAGATTTACAGATTCTTTTTTGAAAGCTAAACTGTAAATGGTCTCTTTAATATTTGCATTGAGTGCTTGTTTATTATGGATGCAGGTCAGTACCAACTGATATGGACGCAAGGAGACCCAGCCTGTGAGGCATGTTGTGATCTATTATCAGTGGGACTTGTAGGTATACTTGGCCTGGGCAATAAATTGGCCTTATTTGCTGCCAAATTGATGGGACTATCATGGGAAAGGGGTGGCAGGGGTTTACAGGGAGTTGTTCCTAGCATATAAAGCAGCATGTCTGATGAACGTGGGTGAGAACCTGGTGCTCTGAATTAGAGCTGGACATTGATCTCCATGGGTGAGCACAGAAAATAAAGGGTGCCTGTAGCTATCAAAAAATAAATGGTGTTAGTGAAGCCCTCTTATGTTTCTTCAGTTTTAAGCAAGTGTTACAAACGCAATTTCAGAGATAATTTCAGATGGTTTATTGGATTTGTTTGAGGCAAAGTGTGACACTGCGGAAACAATGCAAAACAAACCCAACAACAACAGGAGAGCTGCTTTAATTGCCTTGTAGCATACAGTGTTACCAAAAGTAGAAACATGATTAAAAAGAACTTGTTTCAGCCTCAGTAGTGTCTTTTCATTAGTGTTATAATGCTCCCTTGGATGATCGGATTCTTTTATTCAAACAGAAATGTAACTGGCAGTTGATATAATCTTGTTAGGATTCAAGTGTCCTGTCATTTCACAACAAACGTGGTGATTTCCTGATTTCGGTGGCTTCTGAAATGACCTCAGATTCACTTAGGCCTGAAATTATCTTGCAGTCTACCAACTGGCGTGTTGCTAGCGAGGGGAATTGGAAATAGCTGGTGGAAATGCCCATACAATATTAATTGTATTAATGAAATGCAAATGAGGTCATGCAAAAAGACACAGACAGATGGTTTCTTTTTACCTGTGCCATTGAGCTAGGAAATGTGATATGAAAGAAGGATGTAAAATGCTCTTTAGACTCTAATAGTGCTGAGAAAAAACACAGGCGATGTGTGAGCTGTCACAGGCGTTGGAACGCTGTCAGGTGATGACTGATAGGGGTCCATGAAGCAGCAGCAGGCGCAGGATAGTTTGTGTCCTGATTTTATTAGGAGCTTATTTAATCTGTAGTTCTTTAGGGCCAGGAATGTGTCTCTTTGGAGGTTTCTTCTGCTTAAGGCAACGCAGGGCTGATGTCTGTTGGGGGTGTATAGGTGCCATCACAGAGCTGTTAACTGGACAAATGATGACATTGTGGGAATAATTTGCATCTAATTTCACTTTCCCCCACACTTTGAGAAGAGTTTGGGGGCAGAAACTAACCCTTCATGAGCATTGACTGCAAGAGAAATACAGGCTTTTTTTTGGTTCTTATTAACTTGGCCTTGATGGAAGATGCTTCATATGGCAGATGATAATTCTCTTGGTATTTATTTAACCATAGGGGTATGAATGACTTGTGGTATCTTCAATTTCTGATGTAGCTTCAAGAATATTCTGGTAACATTTTTTAATATCTTGTGATTTGATTAAGAATATACTTAAACTTTTATACCAGTGGAGCTTTTTTTTACTACTTATTAAAATATGATATGTAAATTCCAAACTAAACACCAGGATCTTATCCTAGGTATGTATTACTTTGATTACTTCAAGCATTTCTGCAGTGCAGCTGCTAATATATAATCTTCCTTTTAAAGGTAGTCTCTGGAAAAAAAACACCTTTTTATGCATTTTCTCCTTCTCCCCCTCCCCCTGGTTGATTAAGGGGTTACTTTTTCTGTCTAGAAGCTGATTAAGCTTCCTTGCTGGTAAATCTATGCTGTCAATCCCATCTCAATCAATAGTTATTTACATCTGTGGATTGTTCTATTTAATTTAAATTCCGAGCCTGAGTATAAGCAGGAGCTTTACTAGTTTACAAAGGCAGTCTCTAAAACGGGAGGCACAAAGCCCTATCACTTGAGTCATCTATACTTCATTATTATTCTTGATTTATTATGGGTTTAGGTAACTTTGTTCAGTGACTCACAAGCACAGTCTTGATGGTGAAAATGACCAGGGAAGTGCATGTGTAGGCTCAGTTGTCCAGACCTTTATTGCACTGAAACCCCGATGTGGTATAACTTAACCTTGGTGACAAATCACCCACGTTCTGTATTTCATGGTACGGGACATGTCTTAGCTTGAGGACTCTGTCCCTTCTGTGTGGAGACCACCCTTTGCTTTTGTGTTCTCAACCCCATGGCAGCCCTCCTTGAAGCCAAGTAATCAGTTGAATGAAAAAATAACAAAAAGGGGAGGAAGTCGCGACTGCAGGTTTTAGCACAGTTTAGCAGCAGCAAACTTGGGTGAAAAATAACCATTACAGGACTAGCCAATAAATTTATGTTCCTCCAGCTTTGGGCACGTGGCTCAGCAGGCAGCTCTTGAGCTGCCACTGCCCATCTGGTGGGAATAAATGAATGGGTTTCTGCTTTTCATGTACAGGAAAAGAGCATTTGCCTCTGTGCTTTATCATTAGTTTTGTGCATTTACAGTATCTTTGACTGTCCTTTACTTCCCATTTGGTACGGTGGATTTGTGGTAGAAGATGGTCTTTCTCTGAAGGAAGAAGTATGAACCTTCTTGAGCTTTTCAAGCAATTATACTGGTTGTGTCTTAATCCTTCCCTGAGACCTTATTCTGCTAAATGTGATGCTAAGTAACCACAGTGCTGCTTAGAGGATTTTCCAAATTAATTGTTCCCAGTCTGGACTAGAAACTTTCTCATGAAGTCCTTGCTGAGACAGCCATGGTGAGGATGTGCTGTTACAAAGCTCTTAGAAACAGGTTTCCTATCTTATTGCTTGAGTAATCAGCCAGTGCAACACACAGGTTTCCTATCCACCGTGTTCTGCAGAGCAGAGAGCCTAGGGAGGCAGACCTCAAACCCAGGGATGAAATTGCCTCTTTTACTGCAAATACCAACCTGTGGAAGTCCGATTTAGCAATTGGGAGAAAAATCTGCCTACTGGCAGCATGTGACGTAGGAGCAGGGGTGTTTTGAGGCCCCTTCCAACCTTCAGGATTCTGTGAAGTCACAATATAACTGGGTGGTTAGTGAGAGCACGTTCTGAATGTGCTGGAAGTGCACGCTGTTTATTTAGGGTGAGACTTCATCCTCTGGAGATGAGTCACGGGCACCGCTGCCAAGCCCCAGCGTGCTGGCAGAATTAGCTGCATTGTGTGGAATGGCAGGGGGCACGTTCTCCCATTTTAGAGGATAAATGGTAATGTGCAGCAGTAATCAGTTGTTGCAAACATTATTCTAAATCGGTCTGATTAATGATTACATTATGATGGGTTCTATTTGGACACAAAGCTGGATGTTATGATTTTGGCAGCAGAGCAAAGACCTTGTGTTTTGACTGCTTGCTTTGCTTCGGCAATCGGATGCTTTCTGCCTTTATGGGAGTCCCTGTCTCCTGTCAGATGATCTCTGCTCTCTGACTTAGCATGAACTAGTGCAAAAAAAAATGCAGAACAGCCTTCCAGGTGTGAAAATTGACTGCATTTTTGGTATTTTTATATGTGCAAGGGAATAGTTGTGCAAGGGCACCCTAGCGATGCAGCAGGGGTGCAGGAGCCAGGATGTTTGTGTTGCTTTGCCTGGATGATTTCTTGAAAGGGTCTCTCCAGGTACCAGCTCACAGTGGTTAAAAGAGCACGTGTTTAGGTGCAATCTGAAGGCTGTTTCGTTTTCTGAAATGCAATTCAGGTTTAATCCCCTGTGGGCTGCGAGTTGATGAAGCAAAAGCGAAATGGAAATCAACTTTGTGAATTACTTTGCTACTAAGCAAGAAAAAGCTTTCTGTGTTTTTGGGGTCATGAGTAAGACTGCATGTCTGCTAATACAGCAGAATGAAGCCTGGGTGCAAAGGGCTCAAGCACCTCTTGGCGTTTCTGTGCTATGGAGCTGTGGCTGATTTCAGGATCTCGGGTCACTTGGGAAAAATGGGTATGTCCAACTTGCCTAGCTACAACAAATAACCACTTCTCCACACCTCTGTAGGTGAAGTATTGTTTTAAGTGAACCCAAGTGATGCATAGAGAAGAGGTTCTGTTCCTCTGGCTTTCTGCTCATTCCTGGCCTTGCTTTGCCAGAAGCTCCTGGGGACAAGGAGAGGGCAGCAGGACACGGGTTTCTTTGCTGAGTAAACTGTGTTCTGGAATTCAGTTTGCTTACTGGGAGATGCTCTGGTGTGAAGATCAACTTCCAGCTAAAGAGTATACTACCTGTCCAACCCATTTTCATGTTGTTTACCACTGCTGTCCTTTTAATAACCAGCAATTTAGTAAATCACAAGCTTTCTCACTAAGGTGGCACTACTTCAGCTTGAGTTTTAAGGGCATGCGCCCACACAGGGCACAGAATTCAACAAGTGCTGCAGGAAGTACCTTTTTGGTGGCAAAACGAGCTCTCTTGCTGTAATTCTTGTGAGGAAGTCACACAGCAGGGAAGTCTCTCATCTGAGACAGGTAGCTAGTTCTCCATTAGCCTCATTCCTATAAAAATGGTTGGCAGACATACAAGCATATTCTTATATTAAAGAGTTGTTAAAACTTGTATGTTTGGCCAAAATTGCATGTGTGATTATAGCCAGTGGAAAATAACAAATAATAACAAAGGTGCTTGGTGACTGGCAGCTGGTGCCTGCTCGCTGGTTCCTGCTTAGGTAAGTGCTCAGTATCAGTCTCGAGGTTGGGTCTGTTTATCCTGTTTTTTTGTTGTTATTTGCAAACCTTGAACATAACAAAGAATTTTTAGCAGACTTTAGAGACTGTTCAAGGCAGGTTTCTCAGGTGATATTAGCATGCATGGGAGAGCGATGCAGCTGATGCCCACAGCAGGGGTTGCAATGCCAGCGGAGAGAGGAGTAGGGTAAATCACTCGGAGTAAGTGACTAATTAATCATGCTCTGGGTTTTAATAACTTATCCTGTCTTTGAAGTCCGTGTTCTTAATTTCACATTCCGTTCTGGACTTTGGGTAATATGTTAGTCTCCTATTGTCTGTGAATTGACTTTATACATACACATATATAAAAGAAAAACATGGTTAGAAAATATTTGATTATGGAACAACTTGATATACTTCTCTTGCAGAACTTGGATTGTTTGAGAGATGTAGATAATTGCAAAATACCTTTTTTCTCAACCAAAATAGATTTGCATCTCCCATACATTTCTGCAGTAGTTTAATGAACAGTTTCATTCCATTAACTTTCCAGCAGTGACTTCCTTGACTAGGCTGTTAGAAGAAGCATTAAAGAAATCAGTTGAATTTCATTATGACTGTTTTCAGTAAATAGGAAGGGAAAAATATATACCTGCTAAAAGCAGTTGAAGATAGTTTTGTGGCTGTAATGGGAACTGAGGAACAAGATTTCTCTGCAATAGAAGGAAGGCTGTTTATGAACTGTGGCAGCAGTTGGATGAGGTTGAACATAGGCATGCAGAGAGAAACAGATTTTCACAAGTGGTCCTTTTTTGGGTGCCATTTTATGTGACTTCTAAAATTTTAGACTATTAACTGTAGTTGTGTCTGACCTAGTTTCGGTTGTCCAGGCATTTTTGCAGTGTAGTTCACTTGCATGTGAAAACGGTCAACAGTTCTGAACATTTGGTTGTTTAGGGAGAAACATCTTGAAAGAGAAAAACCCTTTATGGAAAAATTCAAGTCTTATTTCATGAATTTTTTTTGAAGACCACAAATTGTTATTTCTGAAAAGAATTCTTTTTTAGATGCTATCATTTAAATCCATCCCCATTAGGATAAGGATGGCTATAAATCAAAAGGATGAGGAATTTTCATTAATGCTTTTCCATTCTTGCTAAAGAAAGAAGCTCTTTCAGCTCCTCCTCAAGAAATCTTAAGTCTTTGTTTTAAGAGAATTGCTGACCATGCTTGTCTCATTGCAATTTGCCTGAAGAAGGATACAGTATATAAAGAACTGCAGTTAGGTTAAATTCTCTAATGAACTGTTCAGCTGTGCATGAAAGCCCAGCTGTTAATCCAGAAACTTTCTGTAATTAATCAGGATTATTTCTCTTACCTGAATGTGACTGTAAGGTATATTCTGCTCAGTGAATCAAAGTGACCCATTAAAAACATGCCCTGCAGCGCTGGAAAGTCTTGGCAAATATATAAATATGCCTTCTAATCTCCTTGTGCATGAGTACTTTCACCTTCAAAAGAAATCTCTAAATGTGTATTCTTTTTAAGTATTTCTCCAAAGAAAATTGGCTGGTATGTGGCTGAAATAATCTAGCCTCTGGAGTAAGTTATGCCTACCTGCATTAGCAAACTTTATTTTTCCTAATTTTTCTTAAGTGTAAACCATTATCTGTTACACCTGGGAGTAAAAATGAGTTAAGTGAAAGGAACTTGTGGCTAAGACTGGAACCTAACAATTAGTTTTCACTTGGAGGGGAGGAGGAAAGGGAAATTGTGAAGCATGCTGCAAAATACACTTTAGTGAGCAAAATAATGGGAGACTTATGGAAAATACAATCATTTTAGCAAACCTTATATACAAGGAATAATAATCAGTTCTCCATAGCATTAACTAGAAGGAGCACTTAAAATTTTTGACATCCCTAATCCTGGAGCCTGGGGAGCACTACAGAACATTTGCATTAAATTACTCCTCATTTTCCCAGCCCTGTCTGCCCCTTCCATAGGCTTTGCTGCCAGCATTTGTGAATTTGGCAGAAACCTCCAGGTTTCATAGCTAATATTGTCATCTCCTGCCAGGAACATCAGAGTGAGGTACATTATATGCTGCATGACAATTAAGGGTTGGGGGACGTGGTGCCAATTTTGCATGTGGCACCCAGGTGCTGTCATTTGTACGGAATTAGTGAAATATTAAAGGAGTTATTTACGTGCATCGTTTTCTGTGTGTTTCTGTGGGAGTTCAGGTGAGCTCTTGCAGGAAGAAGGTGAGCCTGTGGTTTTTGAGGATCGTGGTGGGAGGCTGGAGTATTCCCTGTCTCCAAGCCCTGTGCAACTGTCTGTGCACTGTACAGTGCTCCCCATGCTCGTACAGCCGGGGTGGCCGAGTGACACGTACTGCTTGTAGCTTTATGTGACTGTCCAAGAGCTACACCAGCACATGCTGGTATAGCGTATTAACAGCAAGCAGGTCTGGGAATAGGGTGTTTTGTTGTTTTTTGTTAATCCATGTAAGCATGCTGAGCAGAAAGTGATGTAGTCAAAGCCCCTAGTTAATTTTGGAGAATGACATGCATTTAAATAATAAATGCATTTAAATGGAAAAATTTATCAGCATGCCTTATAAAAAATAGAAATTATAGAAATATACAAATGCATTGTAAGGTGGGAGAGGATGTTGTGAGGGTAAGTTGATTATAAGAATGTCAGCATCGTCAGAGGGATGGAGGGGGCTGCTTTTTGAAAACCCCAGGTAAACTGAGATGAGAGGCTTGGGACCAAAGCTTGTCATGCCAAGCAGTGTGCTGCAAGCAAGGAGCCTTTACCTGTCTATTAAATTAGCAGAGGTAATAGCATGTTTCTTTGCAGGGTTATAATTAGGGAGGACACCTCTAGGAAAGAGTGAGACTTAGAACACCTGTGTTGGGTTTTCTAAGACTGAGAGCAAGAAATGCAGTTAAGCAAGTGGATTGGATTAGCACTGCCTGGGGAATAGAGCTGGTATCGTGAGTGAAAGAAGTGTTTCACATCAAATTGGTCTGGTTTTTCTTCCCCAAAGGAGGAGAAAAACACCAGAACAAGTGAGCAGAAGCCTTTTGGAAGTATTGCTGCTGTTTCAGTCATGTGAAATGCTGTAGTTGAAAAATTAAATCCTTTGGCATTATTTAACTCAATATTATTCAAGTTAAAATACTGTTGCATTTTGACATTACTGAAATCAAGCTTAAGCAGAAATACATGCTGTCCTGATGAAAGCTCATGAAATTGCCTTTTCTGTCAGAAAGCAATTCTGTTGGAAACCACTTGGTCAGCTCTACTCCAGGATTGTGCTAGCTGTGCATTCCTGGTTCTCTTCCAGACATTCTCCTGGACCTGTGATTTCTTACTTTGGATCTGTAGAGTGGTCAAGGTACTTGTTCGTGTGTATCTAAGCGCGATGTGGTTTGACAGGTTCAGAAACTGTTGCCTGCCCTGGGCTCCGTATGTTGCTTCCTCCATTGGTCTGGCTGTGTCAGCTGCTTATGCTGGTGCACCCATCGATTTATTGCTCCAATATACTCAATAAAACCACTGTGTGCACCACTTTTATGTTTTTGTGGGCTGTCTCTTGAAGCCCTAAGCCATGCAAAGTGCTGCTGGGCTGTTAGCAAGCAGTGTAGTCTTCCAGTGTGTGGGTGGGAAGAAAGTGCTAATATTTTAGCAGTTGCCTGAGGCTTTCACTGCTCTAATGCTGGTCCTGCTCCATATTTAGGATTTTGATCAAATAGAGGACATTGATCTAATGGTTTTACATCCTGTGTTGAATGTCCCAAAGTAGGTTATTTTGGGGGGAAGAACCTTAAACTGGTCTAACCTTCTCCATAGCCCTGGCACATAGCTCCAGTCTTTGAACTAGATGTTGGGCTTGGTGAGGAAACGTATTTGGCATGTTTTATGCAGCAGGTTGGACTAGATGATCATTGTGTTTCCTTTTGACTTTAAAATCTATGAGATCTTAGGGAGTGTGAAATTTGGGTGAGATTTACACTTGCTGCTTTGGAAGTATTCCCAGTGATAGTATCACTGTTATATTAAAAGGGATCCAAAGTTGTCTCAGGAGCCACAAGCTTTACATAATACAAGACTTAAATCTGCTGAAAAGCCCTCTATGTAGCAATTTAGGGGGAGGGAAATTAAAAGTATAAGCTGAAAGTTGGCTTCTGAGCTGTATGGATCTATGGATTTGCCACAGAGCTTGCAAGAGCAAGAGGACTTCTTAGCAAAAGGACTAACCAGGGTATTCTATGTCCTCCATTGATCACAGGCCTTTAAGGAGACCCTCTGCAGGGCTACCCCATTCCCACCTAGCTATTAGAGCTCCTTATTGTGCACATGAATCTGAAGCACAGAGTAAGGACCCAGGTGGGGTTCTGCTTTGAAAAGTGGGGAAACTGCCATGGGAATGATGACTTTTTTCCTCCCCATCTGTATTTCTTCACTTTGGTAAAAGTGATGGGTTGTGAGGATGGGATCACCATGGTGCCCAGTACGTGCAGCTGAAACTTGTGCTAGTCAAGGCAGCTTTTCCCCCTTTTGTCAGCTGGCTTTTATGTGCAAGGGTAGGTAGACTTTATACTGAAATGGGTTTCCGGAAGGGATGTGGAAAAGGGAACTCCTTTGCTGTAGAGCAGGAAGAGAGGCCAGGGATGAGGGAACCAGTCTGGCTAAAGCATCTTGGTAATGAGGCTAGTAGCTTGAAAGGGCCTTATCTATGTGATGTTGGCGCTCTGGTGTGCTCAGTGCCTTGTAGCTGGGCACATTGTCACTCCGGTGCGGGAGATGTGGGAAGGGAAGTGCTCGGTGACAGGAAAAGGCTTCCCGGGTTGCCAGATGTCTCCCCAGTGTGATTGATGACTCTGCCCAGGCAACCTTTAAAGAGTGAAGCAGTGAAGTTACCATCAAATTGCATTGCTAGAGGACATCCTCATGACAGTGAGTGTGGAGAGAGCAGGAGGAAGAAAAATAAAATGTTGAAATCCTAGGTAAAAAAGAAACATCCTTTCCCATTTAGAGAGATTAAAGAAAAGCCTCTGTGGTCTTTATACAAGTAGAGAATATTGCCTGTGGAGCTGTTGGTGTTCCATTAGCAATTAAATGCAGCATCTTACTTGAAAGAAGAAACAACAGATGTCCTTTGTTCTTACAAGGGGTAATTGTTTTTTCTGATAGCCTGCACTTATACCTGGGAGACTCTTGTTGAGCCATGTCGCTTGTAGCATTTCACAGTTAGTGGGTTTTTTATGCCAAATACAGTAGGAAATACATCTGGGGCATTACTGTTTTCTTCATTACATGCTATGACTTCTTTTTGTATAGATGACTATCATGCAGTTAGTGCATGGAAACAAGGAGAGATGTTCCTTCACATACTGCTTTTAATATTTTGAAAAGGAATGGAGAGAATTGGGAGGAGAGTTTAAGAAGGGAATTATAGGATGTAAATATGCTGGCAAGGGGCAGAAAAAAGGAATCCTCATCATGCCCTGATTCCAAAACATAACAGTCCAAGGAGAGATTTTGGTGGGATTTTGGATCAAGCCACACTAAGGTAAATATTCTTTTCAGTGTAAAGATACAGAATTTTGCAATGATTGTGTTTTTGTTTTTCCATAGTCATGTCCTGCAATCTGTGATCCTGTTCTATCTATTCTTCCTGTTTCTCTGTGCAGAAGGTATCACACACTCAGTTCCACTGTGCATCTGTGTAAAAACCTAATAGCCTATTTTACATGTGTACTGTTAGTGTTTACTGTTATCCTCTGTAAAGACTGTGACAGATGTTAGAATACTTATTACTCACAATTTTGTAATTTTTCCCTTAATTATTACTACAAGGACATTTTTACTGGGTTTCTGATCCAAACTCTGTTACAATTTCTGGAGAGATTCAGAATGGAGCCCCCAAACTTGGGGAAAGTTCTGGGGAGCTCTCTGTACAAAAGCAGCTCGTGTCGGTGCAGCAGAGAAGGTTGCAGGGACCCTCGTGGCTTTTCCCTGTGTTCCCTCCCAGCATCTCTCCCTTTCCGCAGTCAAGTCACAGCCTCTGCTGCCGCTTCTGCCATCCCAAAGTGCTTTCCTGTAGCGCTCTGCCTCATTGATTCTCCATCTGTTTTGATCTGAACAGCTTTCTGGTGACCTATGTTCACATCTGGTGTAAATATGCTACTATTCACAGTGTTTTTATTCTGTCGGTTGCCATTTCAGGGGATGATTTACTGCAGCAGAGGCAGTGTGCTGTATAAAAGGGAGAAAATCTAAACGGGGCCCCAAGGAATTCTCTTCTTGCTTCCCTGGGATTAGGGAAGCATGAGGCTGTAGGTATGCAGGCTGCTGGGACAGTGCTGGAAATCTGTGGCCCTGATTTCCAAGTCATTAAAGGAGGTGGGGAAAGGGGAGGCAGAGGAGGAATCTCTTACCTGCATTTCCTCTAACTTCAACCCAGAAAGAATTTGCTGGCGAAATGATGTTTGGAAAAGGATGTGAATATAGGCCCGGTGGTTAATTTGTTCGCATTAGTTAGCATGTTTAACAAGGGAGGGTGCAGTGAGCAGTCCAGTCTCTGGAAGAACCTTTCTCTTGCTGTTTAGCATCACTGCACAGCTCTGCTTTCCTTTTGTAGACTTTTCTTTCATCTCCGAACACAAGGTAAAGAAAATAACGTGTGGATGAGAAGTGACATATCCAAGCAGCTATCTGTGTCTATTATGACATGAATTTGTGCAGAAGAAAAGGATGCATCATCATGCTTTGATGGCAAGCAAGTCGGAAGCAATTATCCTCTGCTTTCGGAGAGAGGAGGGGATCACTTACAGCACTTGAATGTAAGAAGATTTGTCCGTTGGCCTAGGGAATAATAATCTTCCTCTCTGTAGGCTTGTGATGCTACCATTTCTTTCCACCTCACTGAGTGCAAGGTGTTCCAGGGGTATGAATGCAGCTCTGTGCTAAGGAAATAAGGGGATAAGCTGTGGTGAGGCCTCTCCTTAAATATCACTGAATTTGGTTTTACTTGTGATCAGATTTTGATCTTTATAATGCGTCATCCACACTCTAAAAGATTGAGTGGATTGCTTTCTTCATGGTTTTGGCAACTAGTAATTGTATTAGTGTGGTTGTTTATATAGTGACTGTTCATATCTGAGTAAATGTATGTAGAATAATTTTGGGCTCGTGTGCTCTATAATTTTATTACCTGGATAGCGAAGCATCTTCATTCACAGGTGCTATGGGGAAATCGTGGTATATTTGACATAAGTGGTAGACTTTTGGGGCAGCGATTATTCTCTAGCCTGTGTGGACATGAGAGACTTGGCCATGGAAAATTACAGGGCACCCCCAGCCTCTATTTGCTTTAGACAGAATAGCAAATGCTCAGCCCTGTGTGCAACAGCTTAATAGTTGCACTACATGTGTGAGAAGGAAAGCACTTTATTTTTTGGCAGTCATTAATGGGCAGAGGACTAAAATCTAGATAAATACTGCTTATATATTACACATCATAGTGAGAAGAAAACATATTGCTATTGGGCAATAAACAGCGTGTCAAAATTTTAAATTGCTATTAAGAAGCAGAGCCAAATGTAAATCTCATCTGTTAATAGCATTTGCACATGAAAACATCCTTGTTCTTTTACTGGTTCTCTTCCTGTGTGACTCTGCACTTGTTTGCCCTTTTCAGATGGCATTAAAAAAATCTTTCTTAGTTCTAGTATTTGCAGAGGCCAGGTGAAAGAGCACACTATACTGCTCAGAAAATAGTAATATATTAATTGAACAAAATGGACTTGCTGCTTAGCCTATACTGACAAATACAGCAGGAAAAGTTAATACATAAAACTTAACAGAGCAGATATTATTTTTTATTGGCCTTTTTGTACTGGAGCCAGCAGGCAGCAGGTAGGGCCATACCTCCCCAGCCTGTTGCTGCAGCCTGTTTGAGTCTGTCTTCAGCTGGCTGTAACCTTCATGCCTGCCCGGCCACTCGGGCTCCTTGTGTTCCTCTTGTGCCTTGGTGTCTCCCGCAGAGATGTTCCTGCAGCTTTGCTCTGCCTCCAATCAGGGCAAATCTGGCTAATCTATGACAGTGCAATTTGTGGTTTGTGTCCTTGGAGGAGAAATAGCCTACAATTTCCTCAGAGCCTTGATTCATTGAGTTTTTTTCTTTCATCTTTTAAACAGTCTTTCAATAGCTGAAGAGTAACTTAAGTTTTCCACCTTGTTCGGTACAATTGCCCTCTTTCTGTTGCTATTATATGAAAGACCTACCAAGGGATAGCATTATCCTGGCTTACGCTATGCCTATCAGAATTACAGGAATCAGCAGGGAAGCTGCAAACCCTGTGCTAAAAGGAAGCTAACGATGGAAAAAATACCCATAATGTCTCTCTTTTGGTGTCAGTCCTGTAGCACTTGTTTTCTGCCAGGCACAATGGACCATCTGGAGGCGAGAACCCTTCAATTCGGGGAGCTGAAATTGCATTAGCTGGTCTCCCATAAAGAGCAGGATTAGAATGACAGACCTCTCCACTGGAATATTTGCTTTTGAATAAACTTGTCAAACGCAACAAGGGGTGTCATGGCCAAACTTCCCCGCTTCCCGTGCGGGGAGCGCTTCTGTGCCCGTTGTGACAAGGGAGCTGGTTAATTGAGTGGCGTTTTGGAGCAGTCTGCTGTAGGTTGATACAATGGAAGAAGACAAAGGGCAAGTCCAATTCATTGCTATCAAGCTGCATTCCTTCCAGCAGGTAACAGCAATGTAATTACTGCATGTCTAAAACAGGTGTGTTGTACAGAGAGTTGACTAATTTATGCTTGGGATAGATTCACTTTTCTTTAGGACACAACGGGGAACCCTAAGTATAATAGGGAATACAAACTAAGGAGGATAACGGAGGAGGAAGGTGTCCTGCAATACCTCCAATGTTGGTGCATTACACCTGGTGTGCTTGAATTTCCTGGGAGTGTTCCTTTAAGCATAATGAAAGTATAGCTTATGATATATAGCCATATAGAAATGGGGTCAGGTAAATCAGAGGCAGTTTTCTAGCTGTGCTTGCTTTTCATCTGTAGACCTAAAGTTCAAATAACAATTAAAAAAAAAAGGTAGTTTTCATTTGTAACTGCTGCAAACATACCATGTGATTCCGTGCCTTGAAAGCCTGCAAAGGGGACACGTCAGGTTTTGATCTTTGCAAAGCTGCATGTAGGCAGTTTGCTGCTGGAGTTCAAAATGTGGTTCTGATCTTGCATCTCCAGCTGATGCATTTTTGGTGGTGGTTTTAAAGATTAGCAAATGGGAGCTCTTGATGTTGTGTTGGTATAAGTGATCTGTGTTTTCTTGGTGGTCCGTGTGGTCACCTAAGGCTACAGCTCGAGTGCCTCATTCTCCCACAAAGTTAGAAGCATGTCCAGAATCATGTCTCCCGTGAAGGACAGAATCATGTCTAAAGAGTAGCTCTGTAGCTCAGACCAGGATCTTGTTGCAGAGGATACAGGAGAAAAAAATTCTTCTAGAGCATGTAGCAGTGCTTGAAGTGTGACACTGAAGTAACATGAAGGACACCATTTAATTTGGGTCAAATACTTGAGATGTGACATTCTGGGAATGTTTTATCTGCTCATTTTGTCCAAAAATGGTACAACAAAATGTTTCAATTTTTCCTGACACTTTTCACCCTGACATATTTCAAAGCTGTGGAAAATGCTTTGTTGGTTTTGGCTGTCCCAGTCTACTTGCTAAAATAATGTGGATCACTAGAGGAAAATTCACAGCTCATTTTTTTAATATGATATTCTCTAACTATGCATAACAGACCACAACAAATGGTCTTAACAGAATACAGTAGTTTTATTTCTGCTTTCTGAAATCTTACTCATCTTTGTGCTTGGCTATGGAGTCTCTGCTCTAAATCTTTGTTAGTTCCAAATGGACTCCTGCTTTCCTGTCAATGAGGTTTAAATGGTGACCTACCATAAAGATATTGACTGACTTATTTACTCCCAAGGCTTTTCACAGGCAGTGGGATTGATATCAATTACTCAACAGAAATTTTCTCCCTGACAAAGTTTTCCCTTGGTATTTTAACTAAAGCAAGAGTTTTAAACACTGATTTCTCTGTATTTATACCTGCATTGAATTAGTGATGGATATCTACTAAGGAGTTAAATAGTCCCTAGCTGTTCAGACTTTAATGTGTGGTTGCACTAAATTTTAGAATAAGTTAATGCTGTGAAGGTTAAGGTGTAGCTGTCTGCGTGTAGTCTGTCAGTAGGGCAGCTCCTGGGGGAAACTTGAGCCACCAACATGATGGTGTAGGTGCTTCTGTGGCCACCTGTGTTTTTATAGCTGGCAGATGATGCTGCTTCCAGGCAAATGGGTGTTTTTGTCTCTAGCAGTGCAGGGAATTTGTGCACATGTATCCCTCCGACCTGTCTGATTCTGCTGGCAGCATCTGGGATGTGGGACAGGGCAGTGGAAGCCAAAGAAGCCAACTGAGAAAGCAAAGCTAGGGCACAGGAAGGCAGCAAATAAGAAGCCACTTGCCAAGTAGGCATGTAGTTTAAATTAAAAGTAAATGGGACGGGATCCTGGCTACACTGCAGATGGGAGTTCGAGGAGGATCAGGTTTTCACCCTAATATGTTGGCAGGAGAATTCTCTGTGGTCTAAGCTGACTAGAACAAGCAACAAAGAAGAAAAAATTCTCTGTTATCCTCTAACAATTTTTCGTGAGCATGGAAACAAAATGCACTATATTAGTAAAAAAATTACATATCAAGAAACACTGATGTGGTTGTATTGGAAAGAAAATGAAACAGCCTGCAATGTTGACATGCTATCAGTGGTGCCAAATATAAAACTACCATGTGTGCAACACTTGTGTAATACTTATCCCAAGTAAGCTTGACTTTATTTTCCCTTCTTCCCACTCTTCCTCTATCTCAAGTCATCTCTGTTGTGGCTGTGCTTCCCCTAAAGCTACTTGTTTGGCATCACCAAGTTCTTAAATTCTTTACCTGTTGGTTCAGAAGAAATTGCAAATGCTTTTCTATTTTTTTCTACAGGAAAATAAATCAGAACTGCAATTTCATCTCCAGGAACTTTTCTACTGCTACATGCCCACACCAAAATCTACTGTGTCTGGCTTTCAGGGTTCCATTTCTTTCTGAAAGAAAGTAGTAAAACAAGGAGTTTCACTGTTATTTGACCAAACATTTTCTTATTCTCCATCTGCTCAGTGTAATATTTGTTCTCATTGCTACATGGCCTTTATTTCTGTAGCCAGCGGATGCAATAAGGGATTTCTAATGCCACTGCTGGCAGAAGTGAACATAACCATCTCATTAGCGTTATAGCTTTATTTTTCACAACTTCTGTTGTCTCCTCTAATGCAGCTCAACTACTTCTAATTTTTAAATCGTGACCTGTGTGAGCTGGAAACATCACTGCAGTCAGTATAAACCTCTTTCAAGAGTTTGATCCTTTGATTTTTGTATATTAGCTCTGATTTTGTGCAAATCACTAATGAAAGGCTTGCTGTTGTCAAAGCACTGAAAGGGCAAACAGAACAAAAGGACCATGTTGGTGGACTAGTGAGCTAGATGGGTTGCAGCTCATCATGCATAAAAATGATTGCAGAGAGAGGACTTAGGCTAGAGGAACTCTTGCTTTTTAAGTCTGTATTTGTTATACTATGTATCTGGTTAAAAAAACCAAAGTGGTTGATTCAACATTTTATTAAAAAGGTTCCTCTGGACAGTAGTGGAAAACTGGATTAGCGCAGGTTGTTACTTCATATGTAAAACAGTTACCAAGTGGATAGGGCAGGTTTGAGTTGATGCATTTGATTGTTTTCCTGTAAGACCTTTTACTAGAGATTCTTCCCCCAAATAAATCTGCAGTCTTTCACTGTATCAGCATGAGCCTGGATTTCCTACAGCAGCTTAGAAATAACTTTTTGTTAGAAAGGTAGTAGTATCTAACTCTTAAACTTGTGGAACTTATGCCTTGTAGATTCTGAGTCTTGCTCTGCTATGCAGCATCTTTGCGTGGTAGAAGAAATTAGAATTGAACAATATGAAAGTAATAGAATTGACCTTGAGTTAAAAGGAGGTTTATGAGACTGCTACGGCTTTATTTTAAACTGATACACAAGCAGGAAGAATAAGCTGAAAAAGGATCAGGCTTTTAAGAAACTTTCAGGTTTTTGATGTGATGTCATCTCTTGCATGTTCCTCAGCTCCGCAAACATCCAGTGCTCCTCAGGATTTTGGAGCTGGCCCATCTAGGATCTCAAGCCTGGCTGTGCCATTTCCACCTCTAGGGCAATGTAAAGTAAGAATAAATCACAAGCTGAAGCACTTGTACAACAGACCTCAGCTGCTGTGGTTCACTTGGCTCTTTTCCTAATCTTGTTTCTCCTAAGAGAACTGACAGTGAATAGCTGTTTCTTTATAATACTACTTTACTGATTAATATTAGCTGGACACTCACTGTAATTACTGCTTCTCTTAGTTCTAATTATAATAATTGGAAGTGCTACTTAGGCTAAATATTTTGGATGAGTTTAGTGGTGGTTTTGCATGTTGATTCTGCACATGGGGTATCGCATGTGGCTCCTGGGAGAGAGGAAAACAAAGTCATTTCAGAACTCAGGGCACTTGCATGTGAATTTATAAGATACATCAGTATTTTTGTTTGTGATTCAGAAGATGTAATGTCAAGGGTTTACAGATGCTGGGAACTCCAGAACCTCAGCCTGGAGGAGTGGTTGCAGTGAGCATGAATAACTCCAGGTGAAGGGGAGCTCTGCGTTGTGCAATTGAGTATGTTGGTGCTTGCTTACTTTTGGAGCAATTAAGTCTAATACACCTTACCACAGAGTTCATAGCCTTCATATTCACTTAATGTTTTTGCGGGAAGTATGAAAATACTTTCCACGGGATTTGTTGTCTGGCAGTGGAATTAAGCATTTTGGCATGCAATTAATGACAGACACTAAGGAAGAATAAAGTAGAAGGTTCAGTAATGTCTGATAGATATTATAGCTAGTACTCAGTCAGCTTGACTTCATTTCCCCATCTGAGCATTTCCAGTGCTGTTTTTAAACATTCTCAGCTTAAATGCCTCCCATCTCACAGAGGAAGTCTTAAGAGCAGTGGATATTCTTGACTGTTTAGCAAGATAATTCCCTTAATGGTGTGGGGAAAAACTCAAAACATGTTTTTCTGAACTGACGTTACAAAAGTAGGACTGATGTTATTGAAATGAAACCTGAATTTTCTCCTTTTTATATTAATGAGTACCAAAAACATTGAACCAGGAGGTGCTGAGCCTGCTGGTTGTGTGCTATAAGGGGCTTAAACATTAACCTGAGATGATGCTGGGTTAACCTAAAGCTGTAGGGTAAAGCCTTCATTTAATTTCTCATAGATTCATAAAACCTCTTTACACTTTGGTTTCTTCCAGAACTTGGAAATAATTTATTTTTATTTACTTAAGGGAAAATATGTGGCTTCTAGGGAAAAATAATGCAGCTTTAAAATGCTCATGTTTCATAATATGTAGTAAGACATGGATTTTTGATTCTGAAAAAGGGTCTCTCTACAGTATTTTAAAAGAGAAATTGCAATTCTGACTTTGCGTAATACCATTTTATTATGAAGTGTATTACTTTGTTTCCACACTTGCAAACTGAAATTCTTGTTTAGGAGATGAAAGACTATAAAGTGCCTGTATAATTTAGGCTGTCTCATATCCTATATTATCCCAGAATTCAGCCCCAGATGTGAAGTATTGATTTAAAAAAAGGCATTTCCATATTGTAAAGTTGCTCTATATTGAACATGATCAGAACCCCAATCATTTTCAAATAGAAGTACCTTTAAAAAAATGAAGCACTTGAATAATTTTAAATTGCTTTACCCTGTACAAGCACAGAACCCCAATCACTTCCAGACAGAAGTATTTATGAAAAAGATTGAACTGCTCCAGTAATTTTAAATTGCAATGTACAATGAAAAGCACCTTAAGACTATTGCATACTGGAATTTGTTCTTTGATTTCTTATTTTATAGACAAGTTGAGAGGCTTTATTTAAAATGCACAAAATTCAGAATTCAAAATTGTGCAAACAAATTAACACCAGTTACAAATAATAATAGTAGAATGTTCTGTGATCAACTACATACACAGTTGTGTAGGAAGGTCTTAGTGTTTTTATTATTGTGTGTAGCTTGATTAAAAATGTGATTAAAATCTTTACCTCTGAAAACTTTAACAGGAAATAGACTTCAGGTGGCTGCAAAGCTCTATTACATTAGATATCTGTATCAGGTCATTTTAGGCACGTGCATATAAATGTAGGTTGCAAGACTGAGAGCTGGATGTAGAGTCAGCTTTTCACCCCACTTGGAGATATGGTTTAGGTTATTACTTATCTTTAGACTTGGACTGTCATGTGCAGCATATAACGGACTTGGTAAATACAAGTAACTAGTATTGCTAAAGGCACCGGAACTACTATCTATAATGTGGGGAGAGAAGGTTTTTATTAACATGTGAAACATCCTGTTTGCCCCAGAAACCCATCCTCTTAACTCAAACTATAGATTTCCGAAAAAGTGATAGTGTGTGATAGAGGTTGAATTATGGAGGTTAGTTGTGTACATAACCACTGTTTCTTAAATATTAAAAAAGGCAAATCGAAAAATGAACTTGCAAAACTTACTTACAAAAACTTTAAAAAAAGTTACTAAAACAATTTCCTATTGATTAGTACTATTATTTTTCCAAATAAGAGGGTTGCTACATTGATGTATTGATTATTTTAAAACAGGCAGGATTGCAGTATAGAAACACCTGATTCCGTAGATGACATGCAACTTCCAAAGTTATGTAGGTCCTTATAGCTCAGGATTAATTTTTGTCTCATCATGTATTTAAAAAGGAAAACATTGTTTAAATGGGTTTACACAAATCATCCAGTATTTTCTGTGCCCCTGAAAAATTTAACTGTATAATTTCAGTATTTGCCAGTGGCAGCAGCATTCTTGAGTAAGAAATACTGAAAACCTTTCAAGTACTGAGCAAATCTCATGCTCAGCATGTCAAAAATTTCTCTGACATATGAGGTCATTGGCTCTATCTTTTACATACAAGATTTACTTCAACTTTTAAATGGCTAGCAATTATAGGAGATAAGGTTATAGACCAAGGTCTTAATTTCATATTATTTATATTCTAATTAATTTACCAGACAGTGGGTTCTGTTGCTTTCCTTACTCAATGTTGATCTTCAATATCTATCATGTTCCTTGCAATAATGGGTTTTATTTCTTTGGAAAGGTCGTTTGGGATGTAATGTTGTTAACACCAGGGGAGTCTGTAAGCTTTAGTGATTCTGCTCTGTTGTGATGTTCTCAAAGACGTTCAACTACTGGCTGTCTTTCCCCTAGAGCATGTTTTCTATAAAGTTGGTACAAGTTGTTTAATATTTTTGACTGTATTGTAATTCTTAAAAATCTTTAAGTCAGTAGACTTCACTGACGAAAGACTTTTTTCCTTTCCCTCACATTTATATGCTAGGTGGCCCCTCCATAATAGCTAACACACTTTCCCTTGTGCAAAGGCAACACAGTATTTGGCAGTATTAAAATATTTAAACACATTTCTATTTTAATAAGCTTCAAAATTACTTTAGTGTAATTCTGTAAGTCAACTCAGTGTAGTCATTTTTTTGTGATCTAGATAAGTGTCCCATAGAAAAGCCTGACCAGGCAAGTGAAAGCTAATCTACTTCCATTTTCCTTTCTGGAATTTCTCTTCTATGGGCTGAGATTTTCATGTAGTAGATATGTCCAAGTGTGGTGTATAGGGCAACTGGCTGCAGTTCCAATGACCACAATGGCTGCACCTAATTTAAACTGGTATTACCTTTTACGGAGGGCTTGTTGCCTTTAGCATGTTTTAAAGTTTTCCCCTATTCTGCAAGCAAAAGTTAGTATGCAAATGAGCAGTCTCTGCTTTGCTTTTTATTTCATAGCATTTGATGCTTTCAGAGACAAAAAGAAAATCTTTCTAGAAGAGCTTAATTTATCTTGCATCCTGAAATAATTCATGCTCTCAAGCCCACCCAACTGGATTTAGAAAAAAAAACAAATGAAAATTAAACCTGGTTGCATGTACATTGGTCTTCATTTCCTAGAAATAGTAAATAGGACAGACAATTCTTTATCCATCAGGGAGTTTGCTTTTCAGACAAATTCTTTTCTGAGGATTTATCTTGTCCTTGCTAAAGAATATTTTATAAGGCAATGTTATACACAGGTGCCCATGTGAAGGGCCCTATCTATCAGAGCTTGTTCTCCCTAATTAAGAGACTGTGGGGGCATAATGTAGCCAGAAAGAAAGCTCATGTTGGCTTCAGTATGATTTGGAATGAATTGTGGTTCTAAAGAAGCACTGATGTCACCTGAAATCCTGCGTTTGTCCCAGTTTTGTGACTGGAAATCACAGAACAGTAGGTCTCAATGGTGCTCCGGCACCTGAACTTGCGGAAATGCATCGGTTGCTAGTATGCCTAACTCATTTTCACCTTGAGCTTCCCATGGCAAAAGACAGATGTGCAATTTTATATTAAGTTCAGTTTTGTGGTGTAGTAATAATTACTTTATTTCATAACATTGTGGAGTATAAAGAAAACTATACATGGAAGGTTGTACTTTTTTGATAATGGTCACACTATTGGGAAATTAAACATATATCATCTTCTGTGTAGTTTCAAGACATCCTATCTGAAAACTCTTCTCTACTGTAAGAAATATGACTTTAATTTTTTTCTAATGGCTTTTGCCACATCAGTATTTTTATGTGTGGAATAATGAGTTTGCCCCCATGCAACTACATGTGAAGAGCTATAAATGTTTTGAAAGTTCTGAATATATTTCCTTTTCTAAAATAGAGGGCCATGCTTTCATTCATCCAAGTGTTAAATGAAGTCATTACAGTTGGAAAACAGGATAACCTGTTCAGTTCACTACGTGATAACTAAAATGTTTGGTATAAACAGGTCTTCAGACTAGTTATTACTGTACAGCAGGAAAGGTTTTGGCTATTCTCTTGAAGTAAAACCAGAACAAGGCTTTGAGTTTCAATGTTTCTTCTTTATACCTCTTTTGCTGGTAGTAGTGCTACTGAATGTCTCATTTAGGTTATTCTGTGCCCCGTAAAATTAATTTATTATGCAGCTTCTCTAAATAGGCTAACCAGTTGCAATCTCATTGCAGTGGTGCATGTGTTTCAGAAAAATATGATTTTTTTTAAAGTGGCTAGGAATAAAAAACAACCTTGAGGTCCAACCCATCCTGTGTTTGAGGAGTCTTGCTTGTTAAATGGTTCAATTAATCATGAGGGATACATGTTTATTTGGTAAATAGTTGAATAATTTAAAGTATTCCTCATTTTGAACAAGAAACAACACATTTGGGCCCTCCGTTATTAATCATTAACATACTCAAAGAACAGGGATAGTTGTCTAGATTAAAGTGTGGACCACGTACAGTAATAAATAAAGCAGTAAGCTGATGCTGTGCTCTGAGCCATAAGGTCCTAAGCCTGGAAATTCATTTTCTCCAGGCAAATCCTGGGTATCAACTGCTAAGATGTAGTGAGTAGCCAGCTTGAGCCTGGTCTTGGTGCTGTAATAGGGGTCTGTTGCTTGTGAGCAGAGCTGGAGTTGTCGTGCATAGTTCTGGTTTAAGGAAATAATATCACTTACCACATCCTGGAGAGCTGTCATGAGTTTTTTCATGCATGTTGCAAATATGTAGGCATGATGAGAGGTCTCTAGGACGACTGAAAAGATGAGTCGTGTAGGAGGGAGTAGCAGACGTTGGTCTGTTCAGCTTAGCAAGTCACAGGCTGAGACTTTGGTTTAAAGTCGGAGGACAACTGGTACAGGAATACATGGCTATAAATTGGTCATGAACAAATTTATTCTGTAAATTGAGATGGTCCATCAGTATGAAGCTCTGGAGTTGCAGCATGCAGGAGCAATTGCTTTTGATTGTGGTCAGGTAATGAGTCAGAAGATTGTATGACATGCTGCTTGTGACACCTGAAGAGTTGATTTTGATGACCAAAATAGGCTGGTTTTATTTTTCTCCAATCTATATTAATTTTTATAAGTTTCGATAAAAAGCTTACTTTAAGTTCTCTTGCCTGGAAAGTGTGGTAGTAAGTTTTGGTGGAGAAAAATACTCTGCCTGGTGAATTGAGCATGGCTGCAGAAGAACTTGTGCAATCCCTTGACGGGCCTCCATTGCTCAGTGATCTCCAGCTTGGGTGAACTCCGAATCTGAGTTCTCTTGGGGTTCTCCATAGACCTTGATACTATACCATATTAACCACCTATTTGCTTTGCTTCCAGATATCTCAAATTTGAGAAGCCACATGCATGTCCTACAACATGTGCTGGCAAATCACTCCTCAAAATTGATGAGCTTTCCAGCATTATGGAAGATGCATGCTTTACTGAGTGATAAAATTCTTACAATAAACGTACATTACTGTTATGAGCACTTTCTTTGCGAATGTTCCCTATGCTAGATAGTCTGTCATATTTTGCTAGCAGTTAATGGCAACCTAGCACAATTCTAATGCCTCGTGATGAGCGAATTGAATTCATTTGAGCCAATAAAGCCATTGTAATTTGCATTTTCATAACCCACCCTTCAGTAACCCAAATGTGATGCTTGTATTTAGGAGAGAACTATGTAGTAAATGGATACGCATGCTTTTTAAAAGGATATTTGTCATCCCGGGAGAATTTTGGTGCCAAATCTTAATAGCATTTCCTTTAAAAAAAAAAAAAAAAAAAAAATTGAATTCGCTATCAGATTATGTGGTAGGGCTGCAGAGATTGAGTAGTCTTTTGAACTACTTTCCCGATTGCCCCTTTTCTAAAACATTGAAAATTTACTCTCCAAAATGAAATACTGAACTAATAAGTCTGTCCCCTCATGGCACACTAGAATCAGAGTATTTGCAGAGAAATTGTTTTATTCAACTTGTTCCCTTTCAGTGATAACTAATGCAACATACATTTTTACAATGTTAAAACACCTTTGCTAATTATGCCAATTGTAGAGTGTTATGCAAGCTCTTGATTTTTGTCAGTTGATGCTGAAAAAATACAGAATGAGCAGAACTTTGTTCAGCCTGTTTGTGATTTAATGAAACAAGTGCCCTAGGACCTGCTGACTCTCATTGAGCCTGCAGCATACAAAATGAGAATATTACTTAAAAGTGTTCTTGCTATGTTGTTTAAGCATCCCTCTGATAATTTCTTCTAAATAACTCCTCAATTTAAATACTGAGCAAAATCCTGAAATCAATAAAATGTTCTTATTGACTTCAGTGAAGGTAGGATTTAATCTGTCTGCAAATCCATGCAGCTCTACTGCTTATGTATTTTTCTTTCACATTGTCTCCCTTCCTAGTTATTTTTTCAGTCTAGTTTTGCAGCACCTGAAGATAGAAAAGGCTTTAAGATTCAATCTGCATAATAAAAATACTTTGTCATGTGAAATTTAACTCAGTCTTGAAAGTTCTCATTATTCTGATTGCTTTCTCAGTTTTCAGCTCTTAAGATGATAGTATTTTAAATGAAAATTTCAAGTTTTCATATGCAAAAACCCCAAATTTCTAGTTCCTTGTATTTCTAAAGAAAATCTCAGAAGCATAAGTTCTCCTATATACTTCCAAATAAATGAGTCAAAAGAATAATACTGCGCTTCCCTCCCTACACTAACACTTTAGGAAAAAAAATCTTAACTTCTAAGGAAGTAATTCATGATTTTTGACCTTTTGGGTTTATCAGTCTTATTAGAATTGAGTGTCATAACTATTTGACTCTTCTGTAGTGGACTTTTAGGTTGATTTTGCATTCAAGAATTATGTTCATGAAGTTCAAGGTAGAATGTGATCATGCGAAAAGTGTGTGATGAAGTGACTTGTGTACATTTTCAGTGTAAAATTCTTGCCTGGGCAGATGGTTTTACTGGTGTCTTCATCATTTATGCTTTTATTGGAAGTCTTGCACGAGCATGACCCTCACGCCATGAGAACAATGCTATGATGATAGAAAACTGGTCCAATCCTAATAGAATATTTGAGGTGCTAACAGTAAAAGCAAGGTGAAAGAAATCACTTCCACAGTGAGGAAGGGGCCAGTCCAAATATATTTTGTGCCCTAAGTTGGGAGGACTCAGAAGAGACTCCACAACGTTGGCACTTCTGTGCCAAAGATTCCTATAGAGAAGATTCCTACAGAGACTGGCCCTCAGCAGCAGAGAGGAGGCGGCAGAGGAACCCTAGCTTTGAAACGAGATGTTATAATATGAGGATTTTTATTATTTTTTATTAATTTTATTTTTATTTCCCACGATTCTCGGATGTGGAGGTGCTGTCCGTCCTTGCTTTCCAAGCTTTGTGCTATGAGAATTGCTTTCAGTGCAAAAGTTGATTGGTCAAGCTCATTAGCATGCCATGGCTGTTTTATTAACTTATTATTTAATTATTAACTTAATTAAAGGGGAGTGTATTTAGCCAAACTTTTGGCTATCAACCTAATTGGGAGCATAGTTCTAGTCCATTAGCTGAGCTTGCATGGCTGATACCCAGACTAGACACTTCTGTATAGCGACTGGTAATTCAGAAAGAGCAATTGCCGTGGTATTAAAAATGATTCTTCACTCTCTGTGCTGAAAAGCAGTAGCTGCAGGAAGATTTTGATTCTGCTTCAGGGGAGAGGGCATCTTTAGCATTCCTTGATTTGCTTTCTGCAGACTTCCAGGCTTATGCAGGTTTATGAGATAATTGTTTGCTCCATAAAAGTCATTCTTGCAAGAATGCTTTTTTCCTTAGTAAGTGATGGGCGAATGACCTTTTCCTACTGATTGCTTAGTGTAAGTATTTCACAGATCCAATTAAAATATGCATATAATCAGAATTCTACAAGTTTGACCCTTTAAACATTGTTTTCCACGTATTTAGTTGAATTAGTTTTTTGGATAGCTAACCCTTTTATTATATCCAAAAGTAGGAAATGTGCATGTTGCTTAAATTCAGAGCGTAGTTTGTTTTGAACAGTCCTAACCTTCAACACAAATCTCTGCTGGGCTTCTTTTGCCCTCTTTTTTTTTTTCTTCTGAGAACTTAGTTCAAGATTGTTTTTTCAAAGTGAAGGACCTCAACAGAAATTGTTTTAATGAGACAGACATCTAGTTCAATAGAAAAAGTTTCTTTGAGAAAAATAAATTACAGGAGTTGTGCTTCTAAAAGATAATTAATTAAAACCACCTACTGTGGTGGAAGATTTGACATCTTGTCTGACATCTTGTCTAACATCTTGAAAGGAAAGTATTTGGAATTGCAAAACCAGAATAAAAAGTTCTGTTTCACAGCAAGGCCAAGCCAGTGTCCTGTAATTATTTTGCTGAGAGTAGTGGTCCCTTTTTGCTTGCTGCATCCTTATTGCATGAGACTTCTGTTCCAGACTTCCACTAGTCAATGTGTGACCTATTCAGATTGCCCAGATTTCAAAGTCAGCTTATGTGGTTGGAAATCAGATCAAGCAGACACGTCGTCTTGGAGAATACTCACAACGTCAATATCTAAAGCAGTGTTTTTTTGTATTTGTAGCCCCAAGAAACAAGAGTTTTAACTTGGATGCCAAGCACCAGGAGGCCTGAACATGATTTGCCTCTTTACTTGCTGTACTAATCCTTTAAAGACTTATACCTAAATCTCAGCTTGACAGAGCAGTTCAGTGCATCTTGTTGGGGATGTTTTACTGGTGTGGGCTGGTCACAACTCTTTCGTTTGTGGTTGAATCTCAAGATGAAAGGAGGTTTCATTCTGCTATGATTGGATTTTTGTGCATGTTCTTTCAGTAGCGAAGTCAGATGATGTGTTAGATGCACAAAAATGTGTGAAAAAATAAACAGTCTTTGGAAAATGGAATTTCTGCAGTGTGAAACTTTGCTTTTGAGTAAAGTATTTGCTCTGTAACTTGGTGATGAACTTTCTGAAACTAAACTTAATTTAAGCATGAGTTTAAGCTTAGCTGGATTCACCAGTATTTTAGAAGCAATATTATGTCCTGTGTTTTCTAATGAAAAGAAAGACTAAGCATATCTTATGTGGATTGAGAACTTAATACTCAGATCTCGTATTTATAGCCTTCATATTGGCCTGTATGTATCAAAAGTGAAACTGTTACATAAGAATAAGTTAGCAACAAGGGGAAATGTTGATATGATGGATATTTTCTTTTATGAACATGGAGCATGATGTTCTGTTTATGAGCACTGAGCCTAAATCCAGTATCATTCCCAGAAGCCCCCATGATTGAATGAGTGGAAGTTGAAAGTCCATTTTGCTTGTTTCCTCAGGTTCTGCTGTTTGCATTTACAGAAGATTTGGAATGCATCCCTGGATTCCAGCAGAAGATTTTTTATATTGAACAGCCTTCGGAATTCACAGAGGACCAGCCACTTCTGAACTGTATGTTATTTTCATATATTACCCTGCAAAAATGGAATGAACTATTGCTCATGTGTTCATATCACTCCCACTATTTATCAGAAAGCTTCTCTCATTTTTTTAAGTACATAGAATTCTGAATGTGGTCCTGATTCTCTGAGCTCCCCAGCCATAATCCTTTATTTATACAGACTTTGATCTGTTTCATTTATTAGAAATGGCAAAGTACTGTGTATAAATATTCAGGACAATATGAATAGTGTGAGAATTTGGAATCATTCACTCCTTAAAAACAAGTTTCCTCTGAAAGTTTAAGTCTTATTCTCTTGGAAATCAGCGCTTGAGTATCAGCATTTCTAGTATGTTTTGACAACTCAAGTTTAAGTATAGTCTAGAAGCTTGACTGTACAGGTCCTTTTTATTCTCTCTTGCTTTCTCTGAAAATGTGGTTGTAGTGGACAGATCTGCTCGTTTTTCATTTGATTTGTTGACTGATGTAAAGGATAAGTTGGTTAAGCCTGGACTGTTGTGTGGTGACCCAGCCAATTGCAGCCGTGTGAGGCTAGCACAATAATTAAGATGCTGTCAATAAGAGGAGGAGAGCAGAGCAGGGAGAGCTTTGGAAACATCTTAAAACAGTCTTGGGAATTGAATTATTTTAATAAGCATTCACTGAATTGACCTAATATGTAATGTTCAACCAAGACAGACTGTCACTGCGTGTTTCAAGTTAATTCAATCACTTGTAAATAGTACGTCCTTCATGCGGTGCTATTAAACCTTTGCATAGTCTCTTCATTCTAGCTGTCAACAGAATTGATATTTTTAATTGTCTGTTGGAATATACTTTGCATGCTGTTGCATCTTTTTATACCCATTACCCAAGAGCAGTGTAATTTAGGAGTTGCATCACAATGTGAGGCTCACCATGGCTCTCTAAATTAATAGCGCGAATATGCAAAGCGGCTCTATAGTGGTGATTGCTTTTGTAGTCCTCAGTAAACCAAGGAACTTAATTTTTTTCTGAAATGTTGGAAAACAGCCTTTTTAATCTTTCATTTTAAACAAATGCCTACTGTAGATTTCATTGCGAGTTTCTCCCTAGTAATTAAATACAGGTTATAGTTTTTTGTAAGGTACTTGACTCTTAAATGTGACTGTTAATTATACTTCATGTTCACTGATGGAAAGAGGGAGGAGAGCTCAGATGAGGGTAAAGAATTCTTTTTTCTACCAGATCGAGGTGAAAAAGTTATTTCACTTATTTGGAAAACCCTTAGACAATTTTCAACAGATAGAATACACAGAACACAGAACTACTGCAGCTATAGAAATACTGAGAAACCTTCTAGAAGGAAAATAACACGTATTTGCATTAGAATATACACAAGGTGAAACGAAATGTAATGCAGGGAGAAGGACTTGTAGTAATGAGCTAAGTACAACTGGGAAGGATGATGCTGTTGTCCACTATTGTGAGCACCTCTCTACCTCCTTCCAGGTAGGACTTGTCTCCAGATTAGTTCCATCTCTGTGCAGATCATGCCATATGTGTTCAGCAATTACCCATAGGCAATCCAGACATCATGCTTCTGTATTGATTTGTGACCACTTCTAAAATGTCAGACTGTTGTGATCCCACTCAGAGGGGCATAATCTAGGGCTGTAGACTTATTGTCTACCCAATCCCTTTTTTCTGAGCAATTATATTGAGGAGAGATGCTTCCATGATGTTTTAGGGGAGGATTCATAGGTCTCTACTCTGAAAGTACTAGAAAGTCTGTCCTGATAATTACTATTTTATAAGACAATACCATGACTTGATATTTTTTCCTTGCACTGTTTTTATCTTGTACCTAGAGACAATATCACATAGACAAGTTTGCTATGCTGTTAAGGTGATAAGTGACAACATTTAATTATGGATTTTACACCTTCTGGAAACGTTCATAGCTGTCAAATACTTCCCCTTCAGCGAAGTTGTCTTTGCCTAGGCTGACAGGTCACTGGTAGCAATGATGCTGCAGCCTGCCAGTCTGACAAAAAGTTCCTAATCATGCCCATCAGACGGGGAAATTTAATTGTATTACATTAATCATGTTTATACTTAGAATACATGAGTCTTGGCTTTTTAGGTATTTTTAATTGACAATAAATCAAATAGTGCACTTGAAAAATGGAGGCAATTAACATAAAGGCATTAGGTGATGTGTTGTGCATACTAAACTGAGCAATACATTGCCAGTGATTTAAATGTCAAAACAAAAGTAGCTTTGACCCTTACTTGAAAAACTTTAATATGAGTGTTAATTAATGGCTGCCCTCTTCTGTCTCCTGCATGATAGATTGTGCTTGGGCTGCTTTAAGATCCGGGCTTTGTCTTTTTATATTTGGGTCCTTTTTCTTTTTGTGGATTTTAACAAACACTTTTCTGTTCAACCATATTAAAAATCTTTGTTTACCCATGTGATGGGAAATATATTAGTCCGCCTACCATTAATGCATGAAGGTAGCTTTGTTCAGCAAAGCTGTAGCTTTCAAAACTGCATCTGTTTGAACTGTATAAATTCTGCATAAGTAAAAATTGGTGAGGGTCTGCTAGTGCAGTATCACGCCTGTACATACATCATAGTGCTGATCACATTCCTCATCAAAGCATTTCCTACTGAATCTCAGGTAAATAGATGAGAGCCATGTGAGAACTGTGATTTATCAAACCTACTCTTCCCACTGATTATACCATACTGCTTGATTGTACAGATGGCCTCTTACTGTGAATGTTTCATGCTATTGATATTACTGCTGTTACACTTGACTATTTACACTGAAGGATGCACGTAGTTACCAGGTGTTTAATTCATCTCTGCCAGCTCCACCTTTCCTGCAGGTTGTGTAGAGCCAATGGGGCAGTGCAGTTCAGTACCCTGGAATGCACCAGACTCCCTCGTAAAGCAAGAATTGTACCTCAATGTTGATTCTTCATGTTCAATATTGCGGGTTGTGGGTAATTAGAAGTAAAAGTGATGGCTATAGCTTGTGAAAGGGGGCTTGTTCAAGTGAATTATGTTTTTTGGCTTAAAATAAGGCAGGGAAATCTGTCTAGGCTTGTGAAAAATAACTGAAAATTTCACTAACTGGCATCCATTTATTGTGGTACAGCACCACTGCAACGTCGTTGGGATAATTCAAAATAAAGTTGTCTTTAACAATCGGAATTTTATAAGAACCTATTTTAAAATTGTTTTTCTTTCCTGTTATTGTTGAAGAGTCGGTTTAGAAAATGTTCAAAAATGTGACTTGGTTCCTGTGCTGCACATGCTGTTTTGGGTTTTGTAGCAATAAATCTGTTAGCCTATCTACCTGGATAGTTGAATGACTTTTAAATTCCAGAGGATATCTGAATGTGCGCATACCCAGGCTTAAATCTTGAATTTCAGAGACTGTGTTCTGACCATGGAGTTGCCTGATTAAGACGATATTTACACACACACAGAAGGAGTGAGATACCTGCGTGTGTATTGCTAATGCATATTGTGACTAAGTAATATAGAATACCTCCAATGAATCTCTGAATAGATATGACAATAGATAGTGAATAGATACAAGGGTGCGATTAAAAAGGGCATGCCGAGGGAAATGTAGTGGCATATGCAGAGAGTTTCTGGGAGCATGGTTGCCTTTTTGGCAGCATTACCCCGGGTG